>NC_141147.1:13869782-14178586 GCF_053477565.2 Lygodium microphyllum | reverse complement strand
TGCCCGTAAGGGTGTGTCATAAGCACATACGAAATAATACCATAAGTTTGGGGGAAAAACCCTCTCCTACCGAGAGTAAAAAGAGCCCCCAATGTCCTACTGATCACCGACACTCCGATGTGAGCGTAGGCGTAAGTGAGGGGTGAGTGAAATACGCAACAAAATCTCTATCATCCAAGACAATTCGGCTCCCTAGCTGTGCGGTAGATCCACCTTTGGATCAAATGATGACATCCCAAGCAATCGTTTCCGTGGTTGGGCTTCCATTTTCTTGTGACCCAATAAAATTCTTGATAAACCACATCGCTTGGTCAATGCATGACTTGGAGAAGGCCCAACAAGAAGTGATGTATAGCATGGTTGCAAGAGGCATGACAGCAATTTCAAGGCCTTTGTAACTAAGATGGAGATCTTCTATATGGCATCAGATGTCCTAATTAATTGGCACAAGCCTTATGGATTTTGCATAGCAACACTCAAAGACCAGATTGGCACAAGCCTTATGGATTTTGCATAAGCAACACTCTGAGACCTGATTTGTTCTAATCAATTGGCACAAGCCTTATGGATTTTGCATAGCAACATTGTAAGACTTGATTGGAGACCTTATGAGGAATTCACTTGGGTTCTCTTACAACCACCGTAAGGTATCTTGGATGCCACGTGGGTATTGACATCACTTCACTACAGCAATTAGCACAACTGTTCCTCAGCATCAGACAGAAGCACCTTTACTAAAGCACAATGGGACTCTGTCAAAGGGAGGGTTGAGCTGCCTAATAGTATCGACTTTGTCATCAGCGAATTCCACATCTAGAAGCTTATCCAAATCCAGGATGCGTAGTGTAATGCCTAAAATGCTTGTGAATCTGTCTCCTAGAAAAGAACTGATAGCCTCTGCTATAAGAAGAAACAAGAAGGGACCTTGCCTCATTGATCTCTGGATGATAAAACTCTCTCTTGTAGCCCCACTGACTAGTACCTATGACCGTGAGCTGATGAGTAAAATGCTGCCACACCTTTGATCTCTTGCTCGAAATCCCATCGTTAGCATAGTGATCTCCAACAAGAAAGTCCTTGTTGCTGGAGCTTGCTGGTTTTGTCGATTCTCAGAAATTTAGGGTTGTCTAGATGCTGGACCCCTGGATAAAACCAGTTTTAGTAGGGTGAACAATATCTAGCCTCGAAAGGGCCAATCTAAGGCCGATCACGTTTGCTAGGATCTTGTAGGTAGTTCCTAACAGTACGTGATAGGCATTCACTAACTAATCTCTAATCCATCCCCATTGACTTTTGGAATGATTATTTGGTGTATCGCTTTAGCCATAATCTCTTGAAAAGTGGCAAAAAGGCTTGCATTGAGGAGTTGCCAATAACTCAAGGAAAGATTCCTATTCAAGCCATCCTCTCCAAGACACTTGTTAGAAGGCAATGTGACTAATGCTTTTACAAGCTCATCCTTTATGAAAGGTGCTATCAAATGTTTTCCCATATTGTCGGTGGCAACCCTCCTCATACTCTGCTAAACTGTCTCCCTACCTCTCTCATAGTTTGGGGGTTTGGTCGAGGATCCAAGAAAAGTCATGTAATAATCTGTGGCCACTTCTCCAACCTCTTAGGGGCCTTGGCTATAAAAGATCTGCTCTCCCGAGTTTCATGATTCCTTTTCTAGAGTGTCTAGGCTCTGCAGTCTGGCAAAATCCCTTGTTTAGCGTATCTCTTACTTGGATCTAGAAGGAAGCTTTGGCATGATATTTGCACTCTGATTTAGCTTTCTTCATTATGTCAATCTTTGCTGTGGAGGCTTGCATCCTTTTGGCCACCTACCTACATCCAAGGTGTCGCTCCGTTTCCTAAAGAGCTGCCAAAGATGCTCTAGCTGGCCCCCCGAAACCCAACACCCACCCCACCTCCCCAATGCCATAAAACCAACCCACCCCACCCCACCAAAACATCTCTAAGAGTCTTTGTCCCCTCCTTGGCCACTTCTTTCAAACCAAGCTATTCTCTCGAAGGCCCTTGTAAACCTTCGGTTGCTGAACCATTTGAGAACTTTGCCTCTCCAATTTTGTCTCACATGCTCTCTATGATCATCATCAAAATAAAGATGGTCAAGGATCCTAACACTGTAGGACAGCCCTCTAATCCTTTCAAGAAGAACTAGTTGGACCAGTGCATGATATAGAAAGTAGTGGCAAGAATAATTATAACAAAGCCCTCTCTTAGTGTGAGAGGAAGAAGAGATCGAAGCTCAGCTGGAGTATGCTTGGCTACCCTTGCTCTTCTGCCTTGCTATAAGAGCCTGCACAAAGGCTATAACATGCACATTACTGTTCTTTCGTGTTTGCTCTTCCTCTAAAAGCAAATTGACCAACTGAAGGAAAGTGAGTGTCTGTCGGGAAATTCTCATGGTGAGTTTCAAGGCCGTATGGAAGGCCAAGTATGAGGGTGACAATGAATTCAAGGTAGTAGATATCAATTGCGCATCTGAGTAATACTTATCTGCATTCATAAGTTGCTTAGGCAAGTCCTGAATTTTATTTAGATGATCCTGCATAGAATTACCCTCATCCATCTTCACTGTCTCAAGCTCTTTCTTCATTCTTCAAGAAAGAGATGCACGTCTCATTTTTTCTAGCAAACATCTTCTCTAAGGTCATCCATGACTCTCGTGAAGAAGTTGCAGACCGAATGTGAGGGATGATAGACTGCTGAACTGCCAATGCAATCAGTGACAAAGCGTGTACATCCCGTGTATCTTAGGTCTTCTGTGCTACTGATCTTTGGGGAAGTGACTGAGCTGGAGCAGGCTGAACAGGTTGAGTTGCCCGTTGTCCACATCCTCCTAGAGGAGTAGTAGGAGCCACAACTCTAAGCCTAACTTCTTCACCGCTGACATAATCCCAAAGATTCTTCGCAATCAACACATTCTTCATCATGAAGGACCAAAGAGAATAGTTGTTGCCATCCAAACTATCCTCCTTGGATACATATGTAAATACATCACCTCCCTGATTTGCCATGATAAGTGCTGCTGATTAGAGAGCAAAAGAGCAATATCTCAAGCTGGACCAACCTGGAAATCTCAGAATTTCCAGAAATTACAGCAAGAAATTTGCTGTAATTAGCAAATGTAATCACACTCTGTCAAAACTGTCTTATTTGCACGTTGTCCAAGGTGCAATAAGTGCTCAGCAGCATTGAAAATGCAAAGCCCCAAAATTTCTTGTCCCATAATGCACGAAATCAGTCTATTTCAGATTGTCACAGATGTACATGTGTCAATCACTGAGTTGACTGCAAAAGCCCCAAATGTCTGGCCCAAAATGCACAAAATCTCTGCAGTATTGGTGTCCCAGACACGTGCTGAAACTGCAAATGCTTGCTCAGGAAACAAGCCCCTTGGAAAGAAATAAATTTGAATCAGAAATAATTAAAAAAATTGTTTTTGGCTCTGCTGCTGAATCTGACGGGTCCTGGTGGCAGAGTTGATTGAGCGGGTGGCACAAGTGGGCAGAATGGGTAAGTCAGGTGGGCGGCGTCTGCTCAGACATGCTTGCAGCAGGTGGACGACATCTGGAGTAGGGGCTGACAGAAGCGGGCAGTCGTGAGTGCTGCCTCGAGCGCTGGGAGCTAGTGGCGACTGGAGCTAGAGGCGGGTGTCACTGGCGGACTTGTTGGCGGCGATTCGAGCAACAGGTGGGCGTTGTTGGCGGACCTGTTGGTGGTGATTGGAGTAGCAGGCGGACTTGCTGGCGGCGGCTGGAGTGCAGTTGAACAATAGCTGGGTGGAGAGAGCTGAGGCGGATGGGTTGGGGCAGGCGTCGCCTAGACTGGCGCAGGGTACTGGCGGGGCAGTCAGCAGCAGGCGGTGGGCTGAGCAGCAAGGTACTGCAAGGGACACTTGATAGCCGCCAGCTATTAGTCACTTTGCTTGTGGTGGTGGAGCTGCTGAAGTCGACTGAGGAGCTGCTGACGATGGCTGAGAGGTCAATTGAGTTGAAGCTGAGCTCTGATACCAAATGTGAGAGGAAGAAGAGATCGAAGCTCAGCTGAGAGTATAGAAGACAGTGTAGAGTGTGTGAGCACGACACCCAATGCAATAATCTGAAGTGCAAGATGCAAGTACAAAGTATAACCGCTAAACTTTAGGGTTGTAAGAGGGTGTTCACACCCGAAGAGTGTGAAACATGATAAGTGCCTAAATTTGTGTAACATAGGCACATAAAATGAAAGAAATAAATCTGGGGGAAAGAACCTCTCGTACGGAGAGTAAAAAGTGCCCTAATGTCCTATTGAAGACCACCGTCACTCCTTTGTGAGCGTAGGCGTGAGTCGAACCTAACACTTAGTCATCTACAGAGTCTATCTATCTTTGAGAAAATCCTCGAGTCATCTACAGAGTCTATCTATCTTTGAGAAAATCCTCGATCCTATTTCCCCATCTCTCTTGGAGAACTGCAAAGAACCTATAAGTCTACAAACTTGGATGAGAACCATGGGTCCTGTCCTATGATGTTATACTGAACTCCTCCTACATAGCCTGCTCTCCTCCTCTGAGAATATTGATGCATCTGCATTCCTGTCCTCCAGAGCCTCTATTACATTAAAGTCTCCTCCCACTATCCAATGGTCAACACGAGGTTAAAACTGATCAAGGGTGGACTAGGAATGCCTCCTGTTACAATGACCATTCAGGGCGTAAATAGCCAGCATTCGGATGAGTGGGGTGTCTACTCTCATGGAAACCCATGAGGCCCTTCTTGGGACTAGATTGTCTTAATCTTGCAATGTCTGGGTCCATTGCTCTCCTACACATAGACTCCTTCTTGGATCTATAACTCACGAAGTGTCAAAAAACACCATTGATCTCGTCATATTCAGGGGGCTAGTGGCCAGCGACATGTCAGACTGATAAGATCTGCTGACCTGAACCTTGCAGCATCCCTATCCTAGAGTCCTAACTGGTGTGAATCTAGCAGGGTTGCCACTTGCCAAGGTAGCGGGTGATCTCTCACCCATCCGATTCGGCATGCCAGAGGTGAGGACATCTAGGCTGCATTCTATTTCTAATCTCGAATTCCATAGCTGGAGCAAACCGAATGTCGGGATAACATCGCCCAAAGATGAACTGGGAGCTGCATTGGAGTCCCCTGAAGAGGATGAAGGCATAGTGACATGAGATGGGGTGTGGGGACTGGGATGGGAATAGGAATTACTGTCCCTTCTAACCATAAGAAGAGGCTCTAACATGGGGACGGGACAGGGATGGTGCATGGATAGCATGCGACTGGGACGAGAAGCTAGGCTGTCTCATGTCATTATGGTGAAGGACTGGCTACTAGCTCTTGAATAAGGTTCGATCCTTTGTTCTGCTGTGAAGAGATTCCTTGAGAATCTTGAGTCTCTGGGTGCTGCTGTTTGGGTCCTGTCACTTGGGGGAAAAAGAGGAATAGGAAGAGACTGCTGAAATTGAGGGAAGCATGTTGAGAAGAGCAGCAAGAGGGAAGTGAGAGGAGGCCATGGGGAGGAAGAGGGTCTGTGGAGTAGGAAGGAAGAGGAGGGGAATGTGTGGAAGGGCTTTATTTTTTGGGGGGCACCAGTGCTGGACTAGGACAAGGAGGGAGGCTTCACGGACAGGCTGGGGAGGATGGGAAGGAGCAGGCCGGGCAGGAGGAGGATGGGCAGGCTGCACTGGAGTGGGAACTTGGAAGGGGAGGGGGGACTGTGCTGACAGGCTAGGGGGAGAAGCAGGAGTGGCAGGAGGAGGAGAGGCAGCAGGCTGCATGCAAGGGAGAGGAGATGAGCTGGCAGGCTGAGAAGAGAGCTGGAGATGTTGGAGCTGGGAGGAGAGGTGTGAAGGGCTGGCAGATGGCATGAAGGAGAGGGCAGGGGCTGGTGGTTAGAGCAGAGAGAGTGGGGCTAGATGAAGTGGTAAACCCACCGGCAGCTGTTTCTGGGGGAGCTGGCATGGACCAGCAACCTTCTCCCTCATGAGTCCGCCATCCTTCTCAACATGATTGGCTTCTTGTGTCCCTCTGTTCTCTTGGAGGCAAACATGCACACAGTTAATGTGAGGGCAATTATGGCTGCCTCAAGCAGAAGCAACAGAATTTCCATAGGAATAAGAATTCTTCCTAGGTGCTGATATTGAATCATAAGCCTTGGCATTATCTCTAGTTTAACCTAGTTGACAATGATTCTTTTTATTTGAGAAAAAAGACCTTTTTTTGGTGTCATTAATACTGATTTTTTTGGTTTAATGCTTTTTAACAGTAATTATTGAATGTGCATTCTTAAATTGCAAGAAGCTCTCAGCTGAGAGCTGAGAGCTACTATGCTCTAATGTACTTTACTTGGTGATCTTTTTGGGATTAATTCTTTCTAGGGTTTGATTGCTCTGAATTGTAATAATTCTGGGTGGATGTACAATCTTACAGTATTAAGATTCTATGATTTTATTGCTGGAAGGTACATTATCTCAGGTATTTGAACTCTCTTTCAAATGGAGATTATCCAGCAGCAATGGACAGTCTTCACCGTTACTTTGACTACAGGTTAGAATTTAAGTTGTATTAACTTTTTAGTTGCAGTAAACACAGTAAATGAGCAATGTTGCTTTCATGGTTGTAATTAAAGGTCTATGTATAGTGGAGAGTTAATTTACACGTTTATAACCTTCGATTGCTGCTGTAGCAAAGCTCCCTGGAGTCTTTTGAGCTTTCTCTGATTATCTCAAGCCTACTCAGGGCTTTACAGTTCAGTGCATTGGACAAGGAGACTTAATAACGAAGCAAGCCATTATAACCTGTGGACTTATCTCACACTCTTGAGGAGGAAGAAGACCAGTCTGCATAGACTTCAATTGGCCTTTGCACAGAGAAGATTCACTGTCAAGCTGTAGGTTGTTTAGCCCCTATAGGGAAAAAGCTCTTCCTGTTAGTCAAAATTAAGCAAACTGTTAAATTTACTGAAGAAGTACACTTTGAGGCCGGGGCAATCAAAATCTGTACAAAAGATGAAAGGTACAGAGCAAGAGGAGGAGGAAATAGTTGTTATCGTGGACAGTACTCCCATAACACCGATTTTGCCCTGCTAGGAATGGGCCTCATGTCCAGGCAGCAAGAAAGGCCCTGCAACACTGTTGCAAGGTTGATGCACCCTGTATCCTTTCTTAACGACCATTGAGTGTGGGAATCAGGTCTGAATATAGCTGGTCAGGAAGGGAGGATTATATAAAGTTTCTCTTTTAGAGAAGGGTTTATGATGGGGCTTGTAATTGCTGATACTCTTATTTATGAATTTCAGTGCTGGCAAAGGAGCTTTTAGTGTCACAGGAACATCCTCAACTGCGACAACTGGAAGATTTCAAGCAGGACTGCTTGCTCTTGGTTCCATGCACAATTCCTTTGGACACACAAATCAAGCAGTGCAGGTAATGGCCTAGAAATACCTAGTTTGTTGAGGACATACTTCGGCAAAATATGACCTTTCATTTGTTTGTTTTTTGTGACACTTGGTGTAGCTATCATATCTGAAAAAAGAGGAGCTAAAAGAAGCACTTTTGAGCCTAAAAAGCCAAACAGAACTCGTACAGGGTTTCTTTTATGATTGCCTTAAAAATTTGCTTTGATCTGAATCCTGATGACATGTAAATAATTTTGCATTTGTATGGTTTCAATGTGGCATGAAACACTTTTTAAAACATCTAAGAAATGGTACTTGTGAGGGGTAGCAAAAGTGATGACGGCATGAAATCTGTCTGTAATTACATAGTGACTAGCTATCAGATTTTGAAAAGGATTTATTTCTGCTCACAGTGATAATATAACATTGAGGATTTGATGTTCTCTGATGACCTTCTGTAACCCTCTATAGACCTCCTATAGAGCCTCTATCTCTGCTCTGTATCTGCTCTATTCCTGTTCTGTACTGTTCTGTAGATCTTCTGTAAGTGTTTTGTAGAATGTATATGTGACTTTCGGAAAGTCTTCAACTTTTGGAAAGGATGAATCTAAGTTCAAAAGAGCTAAAACAAATGGAAGAAGCAGTTGCTGAAGACTGAAGAGAAGACTAGAGTGACAGTGACAATAGTGAGCTATGAAGAGACAATGTAGTGGCACTAGTGCCTCTTCACATCAGACATACCTCTTGGGAGGCGTATCTACAACCTAAGAAGGATTATTGAGAGTCATTATAAAAGTATTGTAGTGAGGAGATGATGTACTATTGATAGAGAGAGAGAGAGAGAGAGAGAGAGAGAGAGAGAGAGCAAAATCTATCAAAACAGTGTACAGTTTGATGCACATGAAAGCTTAGGGAAAGAAATTTGTTCTTATATAGGATAGAGAGAGATGTTGAAAAGGTGATAAACTTATCTCTCCTAAATGCATGTAGTTATGGTGGATTGCCAAACTCATGGAAACACGATAAATGATTTTAAAGAAATCAAAGGAAAGAACCTATCCTAGTATTTTCCACCTCCTTTTGCGGCTTTGCCACCTCATTATTCCTAGCTTAAGCTGTAGCCACAACTTGTATATCAGGAGACAAGGTGGCCTTATGTGGAAATTTGCGTAGGAGAGAAGAATAAGGCTTGGTTCTCAAGTCTTGGCAATACCAAAAAGAATGACTTTAATGTGCTCAAGTACTTGTTCATAAAAGGGTTCTTCAAAGATGGATATGTAGACAATCTCATCATCAGGCTCATGAATGTGAGCCACAAAGACAAGGAGGAGAACAAGACTACATAACTTACGATTCTACATGCACACTTTTGTGAATATTCAACCTCTCTAGTTGAAGCAGCATCTCCAACCTCTCTAGTTGAAGCGGGTCCATGTATGAAGTAAATTAACGAGTAAGGGTATCTCATCCTGGCCGAAAAGCCAAGGTGAAATCACAAGGTGGAATGTATATGTTAAAATAGGTAAAATAAAAAATAGGTCGCTTCAGTGCTGGTCACTTCAAGAGAGAGAGGCTTGTAGAATGAGGTCAATAAAAATCCAACTAAGAGTAGTATATTGCCAAGACAAGTGAGGAAAAGGTTTATTTTGACATTGAGATGCAACCATGCCATTAGTTATAGGACACATCTATAACTAAGAATCTTTTCCTTTCACTTAACATACACATGGTCTGGTATGATAGCCCACTATATTGGTTATTCATTCAACCATTGTACTATGATGTACTTTATATTTTTTATCTAGGACTTTCTATACTTTGGATTTTGTATCTAGGACTTTTGTACTTAGTATTTTAGCTCAGGTTCAAGTTGTTATTGATAGAGTTTTCTTTTCTTCGGTTTTCTTTTGTTTTGGAGGGAGAAGGGGGACAAAGACTCTTTCTAGGATATGGATAGAGATTATCCATATGCTTCATGGGAGATGGGAGAGGTTACATGGTGATTGTAAGTCCATAAGGAGAGACATTTTCTCCATACATGGGACTCGTGCATCTTCTTCCATCTAGAGCCACATTTTGTCTAGTGTTATAGACATCTTGATTGGCTTTTCATAGAGTACTTGCATTAGCTTTTCTCTTGTTGGCAAAATTTTGGAGGAGATTGGGTGATTTTTTTCGCAGAAAAGGACATTCTATTAATGGCATCCTAGAAATTCTATTAATGACACCTCAGAGGAAATCCCTCTTGAGATAAAATACACAATACAAAGGACCAATAATGGGCTGCTAAGTACATCATAATGGTTGAGTGAACAACTATTTGGTGGGCTATAATGCTAGATCATATGAGGTGCTAGGTTAAGAAGGCACGGAAGTCCCATGCTTGCATAGAAGCATCTCCCTTTCTCCTCATCAACCGAGAGTCACTCCCATCTCTCGTGAAGAGAATAAAGTCCCTGTCTAGTTCCTAGAGAGAGTCTATACAATGGAGACACCTTGAAGGTCAATAACATGGCTATATCTCAGAGTTCATATGCACGAAGGAGTGATGCTAGGAATCAACTCTCATCTATGACAATGCCCTCGAGTCCACAGTGTCTATGAGTAGTTTGAAGTGAAATCTTGCTCATGGGCTGGTCGACAATGACAAATGAGTGGCTTCCCTAATAGTCCTCATATCCACAATTTGGGCCATGTTTGTGACTCAAGCTACTTACCCTTGGGTTGATTCCATAGTCATTGCTCTATCATGAAAGACCATTGTGAGAGCTCCCCTCAACACCTCTTGATCTCTAGGAAAATCTCATAGATAGTGCCTTTAGGTCTCCTCTAACTCTCCCCATCTTGCACGTGCCATTGCTCCCTTGCCATAATTGAGCCATCAAAATCTTATGAGCTACAAGTCACAAGAAGATAGATATCTTCTTCAGTTTGGACCTATTATCCAATCTCCTTCATCAAAATCTTTCAAGAAAGGTCATGAAATACCTTGTTAGTGCCATTTGTGAAGGGCTACTGGCTATGCTTTAATCTTGCTCATTTGGATTCTGCTCCCCAAATTGGTGGTGTAGCTAAAGAAGGCTATGTTACATGGGATTGATAGCAGAAGATTCTTTGCAATAAATATAATCACCCATTTTTGGAGGAAGGGGAGAGAGAAAGAAAGAGTATATTAATGTCTCTAAAAGGCCAATGTGGTCTATGAGACCAAACTAATCCATACGATAAATTGTATCTCTCATTTGAAAAGATAAAAGATAGGCCTATGGAACTAGATGCTAGGAAATATTCTGTGCAATAATGTATATGGTGCAAATATAAATAATATTATGAAAACAAGAGAAGAAAAGGGAAATGATAGAAACACTCATTTCCTTGGTGAAGTATCACCCTCAGGTGGAAATGTAGCTATAGTTGTATGTGGTTGAGAGGCCTCAACGTCTGTCTTTGGTGGCGCTCAATGATAACTCTGATTTGTCTATGACAAGGGTGTTGCAGTCTCCTCCTAGGCGGACGTGGGCATCTCCCGATGAGTACTATTGCTCTATCGAAGGAGATACCTCCTGAAGTTGGAGCTCCCCTGCAATGTACCTTGATAATTGATTGTTTGTAGTAGTGGCCAATTGTGTACTCGTTGTGTGGCAATGAAAAAGTTAGTGACAACCCTTCGTCTTGATGGACCTGGTTGTGGGGGGTTCCTATCTCGTGGAATGGCTGCTTTGCACCTTTGAAGCTCCAAAAGGAAGAATCCCAAACACCTTTGGTCGTCAAATTGCATCACTTGGCGCATAGGGCTAAAACCCTCTTAGAACAAATAGTAGTATCTACCATGAATATCGTAGTAGATCATATAATGATAGATGTAATGCTCCTCTGTCTCTAGCTCTACCTGAGTGAGTTGGCATATGCGATCTTCTATCTCCATACCTTTCCATTTTCCTTTCTCAATCCTAAGATGACATGCACAGATCTGCCCAATAGCTGAGTGTGCCCCTATGTGGCAGTTGCATTTCCATGTATCTTGGTTGAGTGATGAAACCATCCTCTAAGAGTTGAAGGAAATGAGTTTGGTAGTGTGCCATCCTTGTACCATGTGGAGAAAGTGGTCTAATCCAAGTCCTCTTAATATCTAATCTCAATGTGTGCACTCTAATGACATGATTTAACTTTGATTGATTGAGCTGGAGTGTCTAGATTGTAATCATAGGAGGGGGGTAATCTATCAATTTGCAAACCATGCAGGGTCATCCATGTACCCATTTGAGCATACCAGCAATGTCTATTACCTTCTATTGCTAATAGTCTAGATGAAGCCAATGCTAATTGCGGGTATCTATTGGGCCCCCATAATCTATGTATGAAAGTCACTGCCTAGAGCAAGGCCTCAATCACCATAGTTGTGCTTCGATATTTGCTTTGATGATCTCATGTGTGGCTGAGGTCTTTGCTTGTATCATACAGGATATCATCATGATTAGTGGTTGCTCCATATGCTCCCATCCATCATAAAACTCCCCCTTTGGTCCATCATGATCTATCAGTGGTCGTCTCCTCATATGATAGAGGTTTTAGCCCCAAATGGGTGCTCCATAGAGTGTGGGTGTAATCGGTGTATCAAAGAGCCACAATTTGGCTCATGGTTTCTAGAACTATATGTGTGCACACTCTCTCTAGAGCTTGGTGCTTTTGGGGGGATGTGCCATGTCATGGGGGAGTTGGGTGGAGCGGGGTTTTTTGAGGAGAGGGGCCACATCATCGGGGAGTTCCGCGGGGGGGGGGGGGGGGGGGCGCATGTTGTGAGCTAATGCTATGTATGCTTGTACTAGTTGAGCCTTTGATGTCTCTCTCCGAGAGTATTGTGGCCCTTTGAAAGTGACTCCCAAGTATATATGCTATCTGACAGTCTCCATTGGCTCTCCATCAAAAGTAAAATGATACTCAGACCTCGTCACCCAAGCAATTGAGGAGTTGAATATCATAACCTTGGTTTTCTCAAGAGTCACCCAAAAATGTGTGTCTCTGTAGAAAGCTGTAGTGCATCCAAGTGTCTTTGTAGTCCTTTGGGTGAGTCAAATATAAGCACAATGTCATCTGCATAGAGAATATCAATACCAACACACCAGCTCCCCTCCCTCTTTGTCAATATAATCTGAAATCTTATCTATATAGAGCCCAAATAAAGTGGGTGAGAGTGGGCATCCTTCTTTAACTCCAATAGCATCGTTGACAGAATTTGAGATATCCCTAGGGGCATGTACTCTGCCTCTCACTGTCTCATAAATGATATAGATACTCTAATGTATCCCCTTGGGGAAAACAATATCTTTGAGTCTCCTCATGAGTTTGGCAAGTGGCACCATATCAAATGCCTCACGAAAATCCACAAAACACCAATATATCTTTTTCTTACATGCTCGATCTTCCTTAATAATTGCCCTCAATGTGAAAAATACGGTCCAATGTGGTGTATCCTTGTCTAAAACCAGCTTGACCTGTTGATCCCATGCCATGCATCTTAGCCCATTTGCTCAAGGCTTGTTCCACAATAGATACATATATCTTAGCTAGCATGTGGCCAATCATAATGGAACAGTCATTGCATAGTACAATCACACCAACATCAACAGCTCATGCCTTGATGTACAGTTCATGGCAGCATCAGCTCCCTTCACCCTAGCACCAACAGTTCATGCTAGGGTCAGCTCCATTCATGCCAAAGAGAGAAGGAAAGAGTATATTAACGTCTCTAAAAGGCCAATGTGGCCTATGAGAAAGAAAGAAAGAAAGAAATATTAATGTCCAATAAAGATCAAATCAGCATATGATACATATCCACACACAATAGAATATTGTTATGGTATTAGGAAATTAAAAAGTGCAAATCCTATCTCATATGCAATAAGTGTGTGCCTCATCATCTAGCAAGCCATCAATGTATACAAGTATGTCCATCTGGGCATGTGAGACTATATGTGGTGAGGTACAACAATGCGATGTGGATCTAGCTCCATCAAGTGAGGATGGGGTACGTAAGATGCGATAGCAAGGTTTGGGGGGTCTCTCTTGGAGTAGGCTCTTGGGGGTATCTCATGGGTAGCTTGGTGGCAGGCTAAGTACATCTCATGCTGTTTTCAAATCTGGGCGACCTCTCTCTGGTGTGAGTAGGGCTGTCTTCGACAGAAGGCGCTGGGTCATCATGCGGCTTTGATCTCTTGTGCCCTCTGTAGGGATACCCCTCTCGGCCTCACGGTCCTTGTGTTTGTATGTACCTGAACCAGTGTTTTCCCTTGATAAAACTCTGTCAGAGCTGTCTGTCATACTCTGTCCCGTGTATATGCCACTAGTAGGGATGCTTTGACTATTTGGATCTCTAGTATGTACTGGCCCAAATATCTTTGATCTAGTGTGCTCATCATTGATTGTCCCCTTGGAACAGTCGAGTGAAGGGGCAAAGGATTTTATTCTAGGTCCCAATCATCTCGTATGCCTGCAATAGGTGTCGCTGATACAAGTACTTCTGAATCTCTTTGTGTTTTGATGCTCGGGGAAGATTGATTCCAGTAAAGGATGCTTTTCATAATCAGCAACAGCAATATCCCTCTCGGGCATCAATTGCTGTTTTGTAGAGGGCTGATCTTGTGGATGTCATTTGCACTGAGATGGACAGGTTCTACTGGCAAATGTGCAGATGCCAGGCGGGAAAGCATTATAGCAATAGTTTTCTGTTACTTGTTTACCATCAGGATAGCATTATGGGATGTCAAGGATGTCTCACCTTGGAGCAAACAATATAAAATGTAGAAGACTTTTTGCTGGAAGCTGGGATATTTTCTGTGCAGTAGAACCCACGCAATACTCAATGGCTGGTTCCATTCATGTATATAGGGATTTTATGGTGTTTTTGAGTAGTTGTGCTCCCTGTAGATCTGGGGTTATGCTGGCTGTTCACTGTTCCTTGCAGCCATCTTCGATTTTGCTAGGATGCTTGAGGGAGATTCATGATTGGAGAGATCATGTATGAGGGTGAGGTTCTGCGGTTAGTAGGGGTGTACACACCTAGCACAACTCGAGATGATTGATAGCTTTGGGAGGACTACCAATGTCTCGCTACTGCCCATTAGGGGTTTGTGATGGAAGACTTTAATACATGTGAGTATGCTGAGCAAGCTCACCTCATTTTGTGATAGATGGGTGTGAACATTAGGTATGAGATGCTTTGATAGCCTCACTGATGAAATTGCCTTGTCTTGTTCTCTTCGGCAAGGTTGCTCTCTCAATCCTTTGCTATTTGCCTTAGTCACTCACCAAATGCTCTTTTTGTTGGATAAGTTGACTGATCAAGGGGAGATTGTTGGTTTGTCTCTTCCCAGTGCTGCTTAACTTTTGGGTCAATCTTTGACTGATGATTCCTTTATGTTTCTCAATGTTGATCGGACTAATGTGAATCAAGCAATGGTTATGTGGAATCTCTTTGCTTTAGCTTCGGGGCTTCATATTAATGCTCAGAAATCTACACTGATTTCTTGTACGGAGAGTGATTTGCAAGCTTTGGGTCTGCAAGGAGCTGTGATTTCTAAAGGAGATATTACCCAACACTTGGGTTATCCTATTGGTGTGGATGTAGCTCCTCACGCCTTACTTGATTGGATATCATTTTGTATACATGATCGGTTGATGTACTAGAAATCTTAAAGTTGGCCTCTTTATGTGAGACTTAAAGTTGCTTAATGCATCATGATTAGTATGGTCTTATTTTTTCTGCCCTTACTTCCTTGGACTAAGAAAGTCTCTTTTGGAACTGGTTCAGCCTCTCCGCTTCATGTTGTAGAAAAAGAAAGGGAATCGTTTGGGCTAGGTGTGGATTTCTTAGCAGCATGTGACTACTCCTAAAAGGATGGGGGGAGTAGCTTTATTGGATGTTAATTTCCATATGGTTGCTTTGAGATTGACACTTTTGCAGGCTTTATGTGTGCAGAGTCATCCCGGGATAGATATTGCAAAATTTTTCATTGAAAAGATTGGTATCTCGGATAGTTGTGGGGTTATTCAAGTTTCTTGGCGGCATGTGCTGAATTCCACGAGGCCTATTAAGGTCTCCCAGTTTTTTCTTCTTTCTCATTTGATTGCATCGTGGCAAGAGATTTTACATTTCACAGTTTGGCGTCCTCCTGATCTTTATAAGGAGGAGAATTCGCTGCAAGGAGAAGTGCTGGCTACCTCTAGGTTATTGGACTAGCCCGATAAAGACTTGTAGTGAGATAAGTTTAATTGGATGGCTCGCTTGGGGTTGTAGACAGTCCATGATGGTATCATTCTTGGGTAGGCCCGTCTTTATTCTTTCCGACGCATTCGTTAGTACTTTTGGGTGCTTGATATTTGGTCGTCCTTACAGGTGCAACTTCTGAGGTACTCTCCATTGCCTACTTTATAGCCCTCGTCTCCTTGGCGGGAGGACCTTTGTGCTACTTGATGATTTTGAGAACAGGTCAGCTAATCAGATCTATCATTAGATGATTGAGGCCAAGAGATGGGTCATTGGAAAGACCAATAAAATATGGCATATTTGGGATAGCAAAAAGAAGTGGTAGGAAATATTTCTCCAACTCTATTCCTTATTAGGGTAAAGTTTCAAATTGAGGTTGCTTATTGGGGGTCTTCCAATTGGAAATGTGTTGCGTACTGGCAAGATCTCTCGTGTACGCTGTGTATTTTGCACTACATGCGATGAGACATTGCTTCATCTCTTCGTCTCTTGCCTTGTTGCTCGGCATATTTGGAGTTTTGTTTCCCGTGCTTATGATTGTCCATGAGAAATACCAGCCTGTTCTTATTAAAAATGATGTACAGGGCCGCTTTGTGGTAATCGAAGTTTTATTTGAAGGAGAGATCTTATGGTTGCTGGGCCTCTATGCTTCGAATGACCCTTCATCCCGACGAGATCTTTGAAAGACTTTGCAGAGCTCCATGTCACTTGGCAGAAGGGGTTTTTTGATGGGGGATTTCAATGTGTGTTGACTCTTCTCAGTCCACTTCAGGGCATTCGGTGATGGATGCTCCGGAAAGCCGGGTGTGGAATGCCTTTGCTCTTTAGGTACTTAAGCAAGATCTATGGTCTTGGCTCCACCCTTCTTCTACAGGGTTTACTTTTCATTCCGCACAATATGCAACTACATGGTCGCGGCTGGACCGAAGTCGCGGCTGGACAGAATGTATATCATGCAGGATGATGATTTTCTTCCTGAGATGCAGGAAATGAAAGTCTTGCAGTAATATGCCTTGTCGGACCATTTCCCTCTCCAGCTTGAGATACTTGCCCAATTCATTGTACCTTTTATACAGTTGTTGGATAGACTCCCTTTATGTTTCAACTCGTCTTATTTGAAGCATCCAATCTTTCAGGGCTATATGCAGCAATTGATTGAGAGGCTTTTATTGGACTTCGCCTCTGAGGGCTTGGCCTCCTTTGAACGACTACTCTCTAATGTGCAGCGGGTTGCTCGGCAGTATGGGATCCATCATGCCTCTATTTGTCGGAGGCGTCAATACGCACCGGAGGACTTACTGGCTTTGGTTCATTCGCTGCTGGTGGACTCCCCAGATGATGAATTTCTGCTGTCACTGGCGTTGCGTGTGGCTTCAGTTGAAATCTTATTAGCAGGCCAAACTGCACAACTTGATTGACAATTTGTAAGATAGTGCTTGTCAGACTCATAAGTTCTTTCGCGCCTTGCATGTTTCTTTGGCTTGAGAAAATATGACTAGACTCCAGGATTCAGAAGGTTGAATGGTCACACTGATCCGCAGACCATTGTCAATATGTGCAGGAATTATTTTCTGGATCTTCTCGGTTCTTCTCCGTCGCCTTTTGACCATGTTACGCATGCACGCTTTGTCTTCTATGATTTGGTCCGCCATCAGGTTCCACTTGATATGCAAACTACTTTGGAGGCAGATATTTGTGAGGAGGAGGTGATGGATGTTTTGTTACACCTGCCTAAGGATAAAAATCCTGGTTGGGATGGTCTCACCAATGAATTCTTTGAGAGCTTGGCTACCCAACTGGTGAAGCCATTGGTGGCTATGTTCCAGCAGGTTTGGGAAACAGGGGTCATGCCCTCCTCATGGAAAGAAGGCCTTATCAAACTGCTTCCAAAGGTTCCTTCACCGTCAATGTTGCAACATTGGAGACCAATTTCTTGGATGGGTTCGATGTATAAAATCTTTTCCAAAGTGCTGGCGAATCGGCTCCACAAGCACCTTCCAGCTATTGTGCATCTTCTTCAATATGGTTTCATTAAGGGCTGCAACATTCTGCATAATATCTTAAATGTGTAAATGGCTATTGACTATGCCAGGCACTCTAGTCATGAAGTGGTATTGATTCAATTGGATCTGGAAAAGGCTTTTGACTATTTAGACTGGTCTTTCATTGCAGAACTTATGTCTGCTATGGGTTTTGGTAATTGGATGTCCCGATTGATCTACACCATTAGTGCTGCGGCTTCTTCGCAAGTTATGCTCAATGGTGGGGTTACAGAACCATTTGTACTTGCACGTTCGGTGAGACAGGGTTGCCCTTTGAGTCCTCTCTTCTTTGCCCTGGCGACCCACGCGGTTCTTTCAATGTTATCTTCAATGGCAGCTTTTACTCAGCTGGCCGGATTGTGTCTTGCTTTGGGAGAGAACTTCATTAGCCAATCTTTGGTCGATGATAGCTTTATGATTTTGCGTGCGGACAAGGACAACATTTGCAAGGCATTAGATGTTTGGATGCTCTTTGGTCATGCTTCTGGTCTTCGTATCAATGCCTTCAAATCAGCCATTCTCAGTTGCACGGAGTCTAATTTACAGTCATTGGGCTGGCAGGGTTAGGTGGTTCCCTGTGGTTCCATTGTTAGGGGTCTTGGGTATCCGTTGGGTGTTGATGTTCGGCCAAAGCAGCTACTGGAGTGGATTTCACAGAAACTGGCAGCTAAGTTTATGTATTGGAAGTCGCAAGCGTGGCCCTTCCATGTTCACCTCAAAGTGGCTCAGACAATTATGGTACCAATGCTCACATATTTCTTGCCATTGCTGCCTTGGACTCCTACTACTTTGAAGGCTCTCACTCGTCCCATTCGTTTCATGTTATGGAAGAAGGATTCATTGCACGCAGGTATTCCATGGATTTCGTGGTCACATACATGTACCCCCAAACGCCTGGGTGGTGGAGCTATTTTGGATGCCGAAACTCATATGGTGGCACTTCGTTGGTCTCTCTTTCGCGCCATGTGTGTGGATCATCACCCGTGGGCCATTATAGCCCGTTATTTTCTTGAGGACAGTGGGCTTCGGCATGGCAATACCCAACTTCAGAGCTCATGGTGGCATGTCCTTAATGCAGACTCTCGGTTTTCCAGTCCTTCCTCCTCTTTGACTGCATTTGGTTGGCTCCTGGAAAGTGGTGCTCCAAAAAGCGCGTTGGCATCCAGCAGAGGACTGATTTGTAGGAAGTAGAAATTTGTAGGAAGTAGGAAGTAGAAATCTTCAACTGATGAGAATAGATTAGGGTTCCATCAAGGTGGCAGATTCTGAAGAAAAGGAGCGGTAGGCTGCGGTGCGGTGAGAACGGTTCACATTGGATCATCGATCTATAAAGAGTTCCTTCAGTCTAGCGCCAATGATTTGTATGGCTTTATACTATGCCTTCACCCAATAAATTTCAGATGATTCGGGTAATCATAGCATGGCATTAGGAACCCGGTGAAATTCTTTCGGGTGAGTTTCAGAATAGACCTTCAATGGAATATCCACAACATTTCTTTTGTGGTTGGAAAAGAATACGAGAGAGAGAGAGAGAGAGAGAGAGAGAGAGAGAGAGAGAGAGAGGGAGGGAGGGAGGGAGGGAGGGAGGGAGGGAGGGGGGGGGGGGGAGAGGGAGGGGGAGGAGAGAGAGAGAGAGAGAGAGAGAGAGAGAGAGAGAGAGAGAGAGAGAGAGAGAGAGAGAGAGGGGGGGGGGGAGGGAGGGAGGGAGAGAGGGGGAGGGAGGGAGGGAGGGGGAGGGAGGGAGGAGAGAGAGAGAGAGAGAGAGAGAGAGAGAGAGGGGGGGGGAGGGAGGGAGGGAGAGAGGGGGAGGGAGGGAGGGAGAGGGAGTAGAAGCAGGAGGGGGAGAGAGAGAGAGAGAGAGAGAGAGAGAGAGAGAGAGAGAGAGAGGCGAACGATGGTGCCGCTGGTTCTTGCCGCCCTGGGGTCGCCTGGTTCTGCACGCCCTGCCGTCGCGTCGCCCTGCGCCGTCGAAGACTGACGACCCACCTGTCGTCACCTATCGCTCGCGTCAGCATCCTCGTCGCCTGCCGTTCTGCCTCAGCCCGTCTGGCGTTCGCGTCCTGTCTGCACTGTCGACGCCTGCAGTTCCGCCCGCCTTCGCCCGTTGTTTGTGTCCTGTCCTGCGCCTGCCAGCGGGAACCCTAGAGCCGCCAGCGTGTGCTGTTCTGGAGCCGCCAGCGTGTCCTGTCCTGGAGCCGCCAGCGTGTTCTGTTCCGGCCGCCCTGTCCACGCCCAGACGTCCTGTCACTGACGCCCTATCCATGGCAGCATCCTCCTGACGCCCCGTGCCCGGACACTGCTGACGGACCCCTGCCCGACACCCCAGCCTGTCCCGTCTTGCTGTGGAGACCGCCCGGCCTGTGTTGCGCCTGTCTGCCCCTGCACGGTGACAGGTAACCTCAGTTTTCATTAGCTCTCCGTGCCGAGTCTACCCCTGGACAGCGCCTCTGTACAGAAAAAAGGGCAAGCAAGAGAGTCGGCAAAAGAGAGGGTCAGTCCTCCTTCGAGATCAAAACATCATATACGATGGCTGGTTTGGATCTGGATTTCATAGATCAAACAGTGGCAGCACTGGGCCCGGATTCTGATGCGGAGGAACCTGAGGATATGGTTCCGTGCAACGAAGAGATGCCCCCTGGTCCCGACATCCAGCCTGCGGGTAAACGTACCAAGCATGCTTCGGAAGAGATAGGCGTTTCCCCGGATCGGTCCTATGCTCAGGTTGCTTCAGATTCGGTGGACTCTCAGGAAGTGGACTGGGAACACTTGCTGGAATTTGCAAACACTTTGCTTGGCGATTATGTTCAACATAATCAGGAAGTCTTTTCTGACTCTGCACCTGACGATGTGCTGGACGCCACCGTGGACCCAAAAACTGTCCTACGCTCCTTTTCGGTATTTTATGATCGCGCTGTGATACTTTTCTTCACTGGCCGAATCCCGTTGCTTTCCCGTATTCGCCAGTGGTTGCAACATCTGCTACAAGGGGAATGTGTTGACGAGATTTTTGTTGGCTCCCGGGGTTTTTTTGAGGTCCTGTTGAAATCAGAGACGCACCGTGCTGCTCTCCTGTCTAAACTGCCTTTGTTTTTTGAACGCCGGTTGGTTCATGTGGTTCCATGGCGTCCAATGGCAGATTTTCAGCGTCTGCTGCAACGTGAATGCCCTGTGTGGGTCGAGGTGGAAAATTGTCCGGCTGATTATTGGCCACTATTGAATGATGCTATGGCCGCTGTGGGCATTGTTCTGGTCCCTCCCAGTCTCAGGGCTGTGAATCGCAACCGCTTGTGTATGCTATGGGACACTGCAAGAAAAAGGCCTGCCTGGTTACGCCTCAATTGCTCTGGCATGCACCCGTTACACTTTCGTTTGAAATGGGGCAATTTTGCAGGGCATTGCTTTTCCTGTGGACAGTTGGGGCATTTTATGGCCGAATGCCCGGAACAGCAACACACTTCCAATGATGGCCATGCTGCGCCGCCCATGGAAGATATGGTGTGTGATGCCCCGTTGCTGGATGCTACCCATCAGCCCCACGCTCTGGCCAAAGGTAAACAACAGGTTTCGGGTTTGGATTCCAGCGCCACTAATTGGGTTGAAGTACGTGCAAAAAAAGGGAACAGGGTTGTTGTTGCCATGGAGAACAATGTGCCTACTACCTCACAAGATTCCATGCGTACATATATGCGCAGGAAGGAAATGTTGTCTTCCGAGCGCTCTGCTCCTGCTATGGTTTCCTCTGCCCCCCTTCATCAGCCCGCCAGGAAAATGTCTTCGGATCGTTCAAAGGGTCCCTCTGCTAAGCTGGCATTTGATACCAGAGGTAATGTCATTACCCCGTGGGACCGTCGATATCCCCGTTCCATCCCAAAGCCAGCAGATATGCCGTCTACTTCCAAATCTGGACCGCAGAACTCTTTTGCAGTGTTGGCGGATTTCTTGGACGAGGGAGTCCTGGACATTCTCGCTGACAAAGTCAAAGCGAGGCAAGCAGTGCCTCGTACCTGATTTTGTTTTGAGTATACATGAAAATCGCCACGTGGAATGTGCGTGGAATTTGTTCCCGACACAAGCAACATGCTATGTGGACTGTATTGCATGGAAATCGGTGGGATGTCCTGTGCGCTGTTGAGCACAAGAGCCACGATGAAGCCGGAAAAGTGGTAGATTGCCATGGCTTTAGATTGTTTTATGCTGGGTCACAGGCCATGCATTATTCGGGTGTGCTCATGATTGTCCATGACAGATATCAGCCTGTTCTAATTAAAAATGATGTTCATGGCCGTTTTTTGGTGATTGAAATTATATTCGAAGGGGAAATCTTATGGCTACTTGGCCTCTATGCTCCGAATGATTCCTTATCTCGTCGGGCTCTTTGGCAGACTTTGCAGACCTCCTTGTCACTTGGCAGACGGGGCTTCTTCATGGGGGATTTCAATATGTGTGTGGATTTCTCCCAGTCCACATCGGAGCATTCGGTGATGGATACGCCGGAAAGTCGTATGTGGCAGGCGTTGGCTCTTGACGTCCTTAAGCAAAATCTCTGGTCCTGGCTACACCCGTCTTCTACAGGGTTTACTTTCCATTCTGCCCAGTATGCAACAACATGGTCGCGATTGGATTGTATATATATCATGCAGAATGATGATTTTCTTCCGGAGCTGCTCGAAATAAAAGTGTTGCAGCAATATGCCTTGTCGGACCATTTCCCTTTGCAGCTTGAGCTGCTTGCACAACCCATTGCCCCGTTCAAGCAATTTCTGGAGAGACTCCCTTTGCGTTTCAATTCGTCTTACCTGAAGCATGCAATCTTTCAGGGCTATATGCAGCAATTGATTGACAGATTTCTCTTCGACTTCTCTTCTCAAGGCACTGCATCATTTGAACGATTGCTCTCTAATGTGCAGCGGGTTGCTAGGCTGTATGGGATCTATCATGCCTCTCTTTGTCGGCAGCGTCGCAAGGCAGCCGAGGACATGCTGGCTTTGGTTCGCTCTCTGCTGGTGGACACTCCGGATGATGCATTTCTGCTCGCACTGGCCATGCGAGTGGCGGATCTTATTAAAGAATTCCAATTGAAATCATATCAGCAAGCCAAACTGCAACATCTGACAGAGACGTTGCAAGATAATGCATGTCAAACCCATAAGTTCTTTCGAGCTCTCCATGTCTCTCCTGCTAGGGAGAATATGACCAGACTCGAGGATGCAGGTCACCTTATCATGGATCCGCAGACTATTGTGCATATGTGCAGGAATTATTTTCGTGACCTTCTCAGCACCACTTCTCCACCTTCAGATCAAATCACTCAGGCCCGTTCGGGTTTTTATGACCTAGTCCGCAATCAGCTACCGCAGGACATGCAAGCTATTATGGAGTCCGATATTTGTGAGGCAGAGGTTATGGACGTCTTGTTACATTTGCCCAAGGATAAAAGCCCGGGTTGGGATGGTCTCACCAATGAGTTCTTTGAAGCTTTTGCTTCCCAACTTGCGAAACCATTGCAGGCTTTGTTTCAGCAGGTGTGGCAAACCGGGATCATGGCTTCCTCATGGAAAGAATGCCTTATTAAACTGCTTCCAAAAGTTCCTTCGCCATCTAGGTTGACACAGTGGCGCCCCATTTCCTTGATGGGTTCAATGTACAAAATCTTTTCCAAAATAATGGCGAATCGGCTTCTTAAGAATCTCCCGGCCATTGTGCATCCTCTACAGTATGGTTTCATTAAGGGCCGAAATATTCTGCACAATGTATTGAATGCTCAACTAGCTATTGACTATGCAAGGCATTCTAACCAGGAGGTAGTACTGATTCAACTGGACCTGGAAAAGGCTTTTGACTATCTGGATTGGTCTTTCGTCGCTGAACTTATGTCGGCTATGGGCTTTGGTCCCCGGATGTCTCGTCTCATCTACACCATTAGCGCTGCGGCGTCTTCGCGAGTCATGCTGAATGGAGGTGTTACTGAGCCATTTGTACTTGCCCGCTCTCTCAGACAAGGATGCCCTTTGAGCCCGCTATTCTTTGCCCTCGTGACACATCCAGTTCTTTCCATGTTATCCCATATGGTAGCCTCTTCTCAGTTGGCCGGTCTGTCGCTTCCTTCAGGACAACACTTCATTAGCCAATCCCTGGCGGATGATACTTTTATGATTTTGCGTGTGGACAAGGACAACCTCAAGCGCGCATTGGATGTTTGGGGCATCTTTGGTCAAGCCTCCGGCCTTCGCATCAATGCGCTCAAATCAGCCATTCTCAGCTGCACGGAGTCGGACTTGCAGTCCTTGGACTGGCAGGGTCTGGTTGTTGCTCGTGGCTCCATTGTCAGGCACCTTGGGTACCCTTTGGGTGTCGACGTTCCACCAAAGCAGCTTCTGCAGTGGATTTCTCAGAAAATGGTGGCTAAGTTTATGTATTGGAAATCTCAAGCCTGGCCCTTCCATATTCGTCTCAAAGTGGCCCAGACAATTATGTTGCCAATGCTGACATATTTTTTGCCATTGTTGCCGTGGACTACTACGACTCTCAATACTCTTACTCAGTCTCTTCGCTTCATGCTATGGAAGAAGGACTCATTGCATGCAGGTATTTCCTGGATTTCTTGGTCGCATGCCTGCACCTCCAAACGCATGGGTGGCGGAGCTATTTTAGATGCCCAAACTGACATGCAGGCAGCACTCCGTTGGTCTC
This sequence comes from Lygodium microphyllum, assembly GCF_053477565.2. Taxonomy (NCBI): domain Eukaryota; kingdom Viridiplantae; phylum Streptophyta; class Polypodiopsida; order Schizaeales; family Lygodiaceae; genus Lygodium; species Lygodium microphyllum. The sequence goes on along the minus strand of NC_141147.1, from coordinate 14,154,184 downwards.
TCTTCCGCGCCATGTGCTCGGATCATCATCCATGGGTCGATATAGCCCGTTATTTCCTTGAGAGCCATGGGCTTCTACATGGCAATACCCAAATCCGGAGTTCTTGGTGGCATGTTCTTAATGCTGATTCGAGGTTCTCCAGTTCTTCTTCGTCGCTGCTTAATCATTTGGTATGTTCTTGGAAACGGGTCCTTCTAAAGGCTCAGTGGCATCCAGCGGAGGATCGCTTGGCTACGAATTCTTTTCAATTGGAATTATTGGCAGTCTCGCGTTTACTTGCATGGGAAGGCAAAAATGAGCTTAGACCACAATTCAACCAGATGGCTCGTTTGGGCTTGTCTTCGGTCGCGGATGCCACCCTTGCTAGTCGCAATGTGCTTATATCTTTTCGTACAGCCAGGAGGCTTTACAGGATCCCGCGGGGATATAGGCCTTTATGGGAACAGCTTTTGCGGATGCTCCAGAGCAGACAACCCTTTCCTGCCCTTGCTTCAGATCATCCCTGGCAAGATTGGGACCTATAAGGCCGGCTGCCTTTAAGCAAAGCTTCTGCTAATCAAGTTTATCATATTCTGATCAAAGATCAACAATGGTTAGTTACTAAAGCCAATGCTTTATGGGGCTTACGAAAATCCCGGACCTGGTGGAGGGCCACTGTGATGGAGGGCTGGTTGAACAAGACCCCCTTCAAATGTAAAGTCTTTCTTTGGAGAGTGATGATTGGTGGTCTTCCGCTTGCGTCGGCTCTTTCCAAGCGACGAATCTCCAATGGCAGCTGTTTCTTTTGCACCACTGCTATGGAATCAGCCCGCCACAGATTTATTTCTTGCCCCGTCGCAAAAAAAGTCTGGTTCTTTTTGTCGGCTATTTGGCAAGGAGCGGTTGGATTCACCCTGCGCCCCTTTGATTGGGTTTTCGGGCAGCCCAAATACCCCACTCCTGCACAGCCACATATGAAACTCATGTATCATTTTCTTCGTTATTGGGGCTGTTGGCATAACTGGACCATTAGGAATGCTTTTCTTTTTGACTCCGCCTATAATGTTCAGCGACATATTGCGAGGCTTAAGGGCCTTTTGTATTGGCAGTTGGATCTTCTCCGGCATTCTGATTTGCTCTCTAGGGAGGACTTCCGTCCCTGGCTTATGGCAATTTCATCTGCCCCCTTGCCATAATTTGTAACTTGTAGCACTTAGCCCCTTTTCACATGATGGCCTTGATTGGCGTCATGTATCTTGTAATCAAATTATCTTGTACTTTTTTTCGTAATTAATTCAATTACCTTTTACGAAAAAGAGAGAGAGAGAGAGAGAGAGAGAGAGAGAGAGAGAGAGGGAGGGAGGGAGGGAGGGAGGGAGGGAGGGAGGGAGGGAGGGAGAGAGAGAGAGACAGAAGAGGGTTGATAAAGGGACGCGTGGCGATGGTGCTCCTGCTTCGTGCCGCCCTGCCATCGCCTGGTCTGGCGCGCCCTGCTGTCGCCTTGATCTGCGTCGTCGCCGCCTGAAGACCTGCCTGTCGTTACCCCCCGTTCGCGTCAGCCCCGTCGTCGCCTCTGTTCGTCGGTCGTTCGCGTTTTGTCAACATAGTCGAGGGCTGCATCTCCGCCTGTTTTTGCCAGTTGCGCCTGCTCCCTGCGCCGCCAGCGGAATCCCTAGCGCCATCTTTCTGACGTCCTGCTCCTGGAGCCGTCGGGAGCAGACGCCCTGCTCCTGGAGCCGCCAGCGCGTCCCGCTCCTGACGCCCTGTCCACGGCCAGACGCCCTGTCCCTGATGCCCTATCCACGGTCGCCTACCCGTGACGCCCTGTCCCCGGACGCTGCTGACGGATCCCTGCCCGGCACCCCAGCCTGTCCCGTCTTGCCGTGGAGACCGCCAGGCCTTTGTTTCGCCCTTCTGCCCCTGCACGGTGACAGGTAAAGCTCAGTTTTCATTAGCTCTCCTTGCAGAGTACACCCCTGGACAACGCCTCTGTACAGAACAGAGGGAGAGCGAGAGAGCCGGCAAGAGAGAGGGCCAGTCCTCCTTCGAGATCAAATCATCATATACGATGGCTGGTTTGGATCTGGTTTTCATAGATCAAACAGTGGCAGCACTGGGCCCGGATTCTGATACTGAGGAACCTGAGGATATGGTTCCGTGCAACGAAGAGATGCCCCCTGGTCCCGACATCCCCCCTGCGGGTAAACGTACCAAGCATGCTTCGGAAGAGATAGGCGTTTCTCAGGATCGGTCCTATGCTCAGGTTGCTTCGGATTCTGTGGACTCTCAGGAAGTGGACTGGGAGCATTTGTTGGAATTTGCAAACACTTTGCTTGGCGATTATGTTCAACATAATCAGGAAGTCTTTTCTGACTCTGCACCTGACGATGTTCTGGACGCCACCGTGGACCCAAAAACTGTCCTACGCTCCTTTTCGGTATTTTATGATCGCGCTGTGATACTCTTCTTCACTGGTCGAATCCCGTTGCTTTCCCGTATTCGCCAGTGGTTGCACCATCTGCTACAAGGGAAATGTGTTGAAGAGATTTTTGTTGGCTCCCGGGGCTTTTTTGAGGTCCTGTTGAATTCGGAGACGCACCGTGCTGCTCTCCTGTCTAAACTGCCTTTGTTTTTTGAACGCCGGTTGGTTCATGTGGTTCCATGGCGTCCAATGGCAGATTTTCAGTGTCTGCTGCAACGTGAATGCCCTGTGTGGGTCGAGGTGGAAAATTGTCCGGCTGATTATTGGCCACTATTGATGGATGCTATGGCCGCTGTGGGCACTGTTCTGGTCCTTCCCAGTCTCAGGGCTGTGAATTGTAACCGCTTGTGTATGCTATGGGACACTGCAAGAAAAAGGCCTGTCTGGTTACGCCTCAATTGCTCTGGCATGCACCCGTTACACTTTCGTTTGAAATGGGGCAATTTTGCAGGGCATTGCTTTTCCTGTGGACAGTTGGGGCATTTTATGGCCGAATGCCCGGAACAGCAACACACTTCCAATGATGGCCATGCTGCGCCGCCCATGGAAGATATGGTGTGTGATGCCTCGTCGCTGGATGCTACCCATCAGCCCCACGCTCTGGCCAAAGGTAAACAACAGGTTTCGGGTCTGGATTCTAGTGCCACTAATTGGGTTGAAGTACGTGCAAAAAAAGGGAACAGGGTTGTTGCTGCCATGGAGAACAATGTGCCTACTACCTCACAAGATTCCATGCGTACATATATGCGCAGGAAGGAAATGCTGTCTTCCGAGCGCTCTGCTCCTGCTATGGTTTCCTCTGCCCCCCTTCATCAGCCCGCCAGGAAAATGTATTCGGATCGTCCAAAGGGTCCCCCTGCTAAGCTGGCATTTGATACCAGAGGTAATGTCATTACCCCGTGGGACCGTCGTTATCCCCGTTCCACCCCCAAGCGAGCAGATATGCCGTCTACTTCCAAATCTGGTCCGCAGAACTCTTTTGCAGTGTTGGCGGATTTCTTGGACGAGGGAGTCCTGAACATTCTCGCTGACAAAGTCAAATTGAGGCAAGCTGTGCCTCGTACCTGATTTTGTTTTGAATACACATGAAAATAGCCACGTGGAATGTGCGAGGAATTTGTTCTCGACACAAGCAACATGCCATGTGGATTGTATTGCATGAAAATCAGTGGGATGTCCTGTGCGCTGTTGAGCACAAGAGTCACGGTGAAGCCGGAAAAGTGGTAGATTGCCATGGCTTTCGATTGTTTTATGCAGGGACACAGGCCATGCATTATTGGGGTGTGCTCATGATTGTCCATGACAAATATCAGCCTGTTCTTATTAAAAATGATGTTCATGGCAGTTTTTTGGTGATTGAAATTTTATTCGAAGGGGAAATCTTATGGCTACTTGGCCTCTATGCTCCGAATGATTCCTTATCTCGTCGGGCGCTTTGGCAGACTTTGCAGACCTCCTTGTCACTTGGCAGACGGGGCTTCTTCATGGGGGATTTCAATATGTGTGTTGATTCCTCCCAGTCCACATCGGAGCATTCGGTGATGGATGCGCCGGAAAGTCGTATGTGGCATGCGTTGGCTCTTGCTGTTCTTAAGCAAGATCTCTGGTCCTGGCTACACCCATCTTCTACAGGGTTTAGTTTCCATTCTGCCCTGTATGCAACAACATGGTCGCGATTGGACTGTATATATATCATGCAGAATGATGATTTTCTTCCTGAGCTGCTCGAAATAAAAGTGCTGCAGCAATATGCCTTGTCGGACCATTTCCCTCTGCAGCTTGAGCTGCTTGCACAACCCATTGCCCCTTTCAAGCGATTTCTGGAGAGACTCCCTTTGCGTTTCAATTCGTCTTACCTGAAGCATGCAATCTTTCAGGGCTATATGCAGCAATTGATTGACAGATTCCTCTTGGACTTCTCTTCTCAAGGCACTGCGTCATTTGAAAGATTGCTCTCTAATGTGCAGCAGGTTGCTAGGCAGTATGGGATCTATCATGCCTCTCTTTGTCGGCAGCGTCGTAAGGCAGCCGAGGACATGCTGGCTTTGGTTCGTTCTCTGCTGGTGGACACTCCGGATGATGCATTTCTGCTCACACTGGCCATGCGAGTGGCTGATCTTATTAAAGAATTCCACTTGAAATCATATCAGCAGGCCAAACTGCAACATCTGACAAAGACTTTGCAAGATAGTGCATGTCAAACCCATAAGTTCTTTCGAGCTCTCCATGCCTCTCCTGCTAGGGAGAATATGACCAGACTCGAGGATGCAGAAGGCCACCTTATCCTGGATCCGCAGACTATCGTGCATATGTGCAGGAATTATTTCCATGACCTTCTCGGCTCCACTTCTCCACCTTCAGACCAAATCACTCAGGCCCGTTCGGGTTTTTATGATGGTCCGCAATCAGCTACCGCAGGACATGCAAGCTACTATGGAGTCCGATATTTGTGAGGCAGAGGTTATGGACGTCTTGTTACACTTGCCCAAGGATAAAAGTCCGGGTTGGGATGGTCTCACCGATGAGTTCTTTGAAGCTTTTGCTACCCAACTGGCGAAACCATTGCAGGCTTTGTTTCAGCAGGTGTGGCAAACGGGGATCATGCCTTCCTCATGGAAAGAAGGCCTTATTAAACTGCTTCCAAAAGTTCCTTCGCCATCTAAGTTGACACAGTGGCGCCCCATTTCTTTGATGGGTTCAATGTACAAAATCTTTTCCAAAATAATGTCGAATCGGCTTCATAAGCATCTCCCGGCCATTGTGCACCCTCTACAGTATGGTTTCATTAAGGGCCGAAATATTCTGCACAATGTATTGAATGCTCAACTGGCTATTGATTATGCAAGGCATTCTAACCAGGAGGTAGTACTGATTCAACTGGACTTGGAAAAGGCTTTTGACTATCTGGATTGGTCTTTCGTTGCTGAACTTATGTCTGCTATGGACTTTGGTCCCCGGATGTCTCGTCTAATCTACACCTTTAGCGCTGCAGCGTCTTCGCGAGTCATGCTGAACGGAGGTGTTACTGAGCGATTTGTACTTGCCCGCTTTGTCAGACAAGGATGCCCTTTGAGCCCGCTATTCTTTGCCCTTGCGACACATCAAGTTCTTTCCATGTTATCCCATATGGCAGCCTCTTCTCAGTTGGCCGGTCTGTCGCTTCCTACAGGACAGCACTTCATTAGCCAATCCCTGGCGGATGATACTTTTATGATTTTGCGTGCGGACAAGGACAACCTCAGACGAGCATTGGATGTTTGGGGCATCTTTGGTCAAGCCTCCGGCCTTCGCATCAATGCGCTCAAATCAGCCATTCTCAGCTGCACGGAGTCGGACTTGCAGTCCTTGGACTGGCAGGGTCTGGTTGTTGCTCGTGGCTCCATTGTCAGGCACCTTGGGTACCCTTTGGGTGTCGACGTTCCACCAAAGCAGCTTCTGCAGTGGATTTCTCAGAAAATGGTGGCTAAGTTTATGTATTGGAAATCTCAAGCCTGGCCCTTCCATATTCGTCTCAAAGTGGCCCAGACAATTATGTTGCCAATGCTGACATATTTTTTGCCATTGTTGCCGTGGACTACTACGACTCTCAATACTCTTACTCAGTCTCTTCGCTTCATGCTATGGAAGAAGGACTCATTGCATGCAGGTATTTCCTGGATTTCTTGGTCGCATGCCTGCACCCCCAAACGCATGGGTGGCGGAGCTATTTTAGATGCCCAAACTCACATGCAGGCACTCCGTTGGTCTCTCTTCCGCGCCATGTGCTCGGATCATCATCCATGGGTCGATATAGCCCGTTATTTCCTTGAGAGCCATGGGCTTCTACATGGCAATACCCAAATCCGGAGTTCTTGGTGGCATGTTCTTAATGCTGATTCGAGGTTCTCCAGTTCTTCTTCGTCGCTGCTTACTCATTTGGTATGTTCCTGGAAACGGGTCCTTTAGAAGGCTCAGTGGCATCCAGCGGAGGATCGCTTGGCTACTAACTCTTTTCAATTGGAATTGTTGGCAGTCTCGCGTTTACTTGCATGGGAAGGCAAACATGAGCTTAGACCACAATTCAACCGGATGGCCCGTTTGGGCCTGTCTTTAGTCGCGGATGCCACCCTTGCCAGTCGCAATGTGCTTATATCTTTTCGTACAGCTAGGAGGCTTTTCAGGATCCCTCGGGGATATAGGCCTTTATGGGAACAGCTTTTGCGGATGCTCCAGAGCAGACAACCCTTTCCTGCCCTTGCTTCAGATCATCCCTGGCAGGATTGGGACCTACAAGGCCGGCTGACTTTAAGCAAAGCTTCTGCTAACCAAGTTTATCATATTCTGATTAAAGATCAACAATGGCTAGTTACCAAAGCGAATGCTTTATGGGGATTACGTAAATCCCGGTCATGGTGGAGGGCAACTGTGATGGAGGGCTGGTTGAACAAGACACCCTTTAAATGTAAAGTCTTTCTTTGGAGAGTGATGATTGGTGGTCTTCCGCTTGCGTCGGCTCTTTCCAAGCGACGAATCTCCAATGGCAACTGTTTCTTTTGCATCACTGTTGTGGAATCAGCCCGCCACCGATTTATTTCTTGCCCCATCGCAAAGGAAGTCTGGTTCTTTTTGTCGGCTGTTTGGCAAGGAGTGGTTGGATTCACCCTGCGCCTCTTTGATTGGGTTTTCGGGCAGCCCAAATACCCCACTCCTGCACAGCCACATATGAAACTCATGTATCATTTTCTTCGATATTGGGGCTGTTGGCATAACTGGACCATTAGGAATGCTTTTCTTTTTAACTCCGCCTGTAATGTTCAGCGGCATATTGCGAGGCTTAAGGGCCTCTTGTATTGGCAGTTGGGTCTTCTCGAGCATTCTGATTTGCTCTCTAGGGAGGACTTACGTCCTTGGCTTATGGCAATTTCATCTGCATCCTTGCCATAATATTGTAACTTGTAGCACTTAGAACCTTTTCACATGATGGCCTAGATTGTCGTCATGTATCTTGTAATCAAGTCATCTTGTACTTTTTTTCGTAATTAATACAATTACCTTTTACGGAAGAGAGAGAGAGAGAGAGAGATGAAAAGGAAAATGATATTTTATCGTCCACAAAAGGCCAAAATGACCTATGAGACCATGATTTACAATCATATGTATGATGGTATAACTGTCTGGGCAAAATATGTAGCACAAAGTAAAAGAAGAAAGGAAACTAACTATGGCTATGTGTAAAACATAGAGCTCTATCTAGTAACAATGAGCTCCAAATGGTACAATCTCATGTGGGTATGGAGGACCTAGCTCTAGCTGGAGCAATAATCCCCTGTATGTGCTTATGAAGGTGTCATCGGTGTCTGTGTCGAGGCCTGGGACGTCTGGATTGGCTAAGCTAAACGGCTCGATCAATGAATACTCCTTGTTTGTGTGTGGATTGTGGCAGTGAGAGAGGCTCTCGTGTGGACTATGGCTGTAACTATATTGAAGTCTTATGAGTCTCCTTTGCAAAGAAGTTTGTGAGTTGCCTTTGTGGAGGGTCTCGGTGTCCTGGAGTAGCTGTACTCCTAAGGTGCATGCCACGAAGCTGTCGTATCTCAAGAAGAAAGAGGCCAAGGCGTCGCTGATCGGTAAAATCCATGATTCTGGATAGTGGTCCAAATCCGTCTCTAAAAAGCCAGTGGAAAGGACCACGGACCTCATAATACGTTGGGCAGTGGTAGATATAATGCTCCTCTGTGTCTAGCTCTAATTGGCATATGTGGCATATGCGCTCTGATGGGATGGATCTATATCTGCCAGTCTCAATCTCTAGTTGATGTGAGGAGGTGCGCAATTGGCCAATAGTACATCTGATCCCATGGGAAAGGTGGGTGTCCATGTATCTTGGGCGAGCAATAAATCTTTCATCTGTAGTATGAAGGAAATGCTCGCGGTAGAAAGCCATCTTTGTCCCTAGCTTGTGTCTTGGCATCAACCATGTCTGCCTGATATCCAACTGGGTAAGATCCATTCTGATGATCTTGCGAATCTCTAACCGGCTTAGATCAAGAGATGGTGCATCAAGGGAAATACTGGAAGGAGGTAACTTGTCCATGCTAAAGCCATGTAGCTCAACCAGGCCGACATCTGTGCATACCAACATGAAGTATCACCCTCTCTGGCAAGCTGTTTGGAGGACTCAAGGGCTAACCGTGCATACTTGTGTGTGGGTAAGTCCCATAGGCTATGTATGTATGTGACCGATCGTGTGAGGGCCTCTACCACAATCGGTGTAGGTGCTAGCTCAGCTCTAATGATCTCATGTGGCAGTGAGGCCTTACACCTGATCATCCTGGATATCATGGACACTAGGGGTTTCTCCATCGACCTCTATCCGTCATAAGTGCGCCCTGATCTGCTACGGTGGTCAAGACTGGGTCTCCATATCTGTACTCCATAAAGTAGTGTGGATGTGACCAGTGTATCGAAGAGCCATAGCTTGGTGCAGGGTTCTTGGAATTGCACCTGTGAGCACATCCTCTGCAAACCACCTAGTGCTGTGTATCCGCGAGTTAGTCTTGTGTTTGTTGCCTCTCGTATAGAAAAGGTGGGCCCTATGAATAAGACTCCCAGGTATGTATAAGAATCCACTTACTCCAGCTCCTCAGATCCATATGTGAATTTAGGTGCTGGTCTCTTGACCCATTGTGGTGTAGTATTAAATACCATCACCTTGGTTTTACCAAGGTTCACTGAAAGCCCACTGCCCAAAGTATAGGAGTGTAATGCATCCAAGTGTCTCTGTAGACCCTTTGGAGAGTTAGCTATCAATACAATGTCATCTGCATATAATAGGAGAGGTATCCAAGTGCCAGCTAGTGGAGCCCCTCTATCTCCTTCATGTGAAATGTAATTAGCAATCCCATCAATGTATAGGCCAAATAATGTCGGAGAGAGGGAGCATTCCTGCTTCACCCCAATGCTGGAGTAAATAGGTGCCGAAAGGCCCTTAGGTGTTTGGACTCTGCCCACAACTCTCTCATACAGTGCCAAAATACCCCAACTGAGCTCTTTCGGTACTCCCATGGCATGCAATCTATGTATCAGGTTGTCTCTCGGTACTGTGTCAAAGGCTTTGCGGAAGTCCACAAAGCAGTAGTAGGTCCATTGGCCATGGGCCCTTCCCTTCTCAATGATCGCTCTGAGTGTGAGGATGCGGTCCAATGCGGAGAAGCCTCTCCTAAAGCCAGCCTGTCCCTGTGCTCTAAGACCCCACCTCTCTGCCCACCTACTTAACTCATGCTCAAGGACTCAAGGATGGAAGCATATAACTTAGCCAATATATGCCCAACCATGATAGTCCGATAGTTACTGGGTAGAGTAGGGTTCCTTGACTTGAGGATGGGCACAATAGTGTTTGTGCTCCAGCTTTCTGATAGGCCTTCACAGATGGCTCTGTTAAACATGTAAGCTAGGAATCCTGCCACCAAATCTCTAGCATGGATCAAGTGCTCGACTACTAGTCCATCATGATCTTGTGTCTTTCCTCTGCTAAGTCTGCCAATAGCCTCTCGGACCCTACTTTCTGTAAAGAAAGTGGTGGTCTCTCGACAAGGCTCAAGTGGGTTAGGAAGAGGTGGCTGACCCTCCACAGTATAGAGACTAGCTGCATACTCTTCCCATACAACGGTGGACGTAATACGTGTGGTTGGGCAATGCTCTCTGAAAAGCCTCCAAGCCTCTCTAGAGTCCTTGCTCAAGAATAACCGATATAGGTCTCGCTCCAGCTGGGCCAGGAATGTTCTCTTCTTCCATCGTGTGAGGCGTCTAAAGAGTATCTATGCCTGCCTATGGGTAGTGGACCCCAGTGCTATCTCTCTCTGTAGCCGTGCTCTAGTCTCACGGCATCATCATACCAGCTGTTCTGAGGTGTCCCCTCGGTGGAGGCTTTTTGTGTGGGTCTTGAGTGTGGGAAGGTTACACATGCAACGATGTGTAGGGCCTCACTGAACTGTTGAGTCAGTTCCTGTAATGGAACGTCGGGGTCTGCATCATGTAACAATTTAAGGATCTCCGCCTCATAGGTATCCTCTGTCTCTTTGGAAAAGAGGTATCTCGGGTGTCGGTGAGCTGCATGATGGGTTTGCGTGTCAGTGAATTGGAGGTCGATGGTGAATGATAGATAGGCATGATCCACTGCAACACCGAGAAGGCGTGGGATACTGAGAGGTCTTGGATGTGAGATATCAGCATTGGTGGGGCAAGAACATAGTTTACTGTGCTGCATGTGAAGGCGCCGGATAGGGGGTATCTAGCCAAGCCATTGAGAATGGCCAACCTTTGTGCTGTGCCCATCTTGAGATGTCCTCTCCAGTTGTAGCTCTGACACATCTTGCTCCTGTAGCATCTCCTCAGATGCATCAAAGAAAGACACCTGATGTGAGAGAGAGAGAGAGAGAGAGAGAGAGAGAGAGAGAGAGAGAGAGAGAGAGAGAGAGAGAGAGAGAGAGAGAGAGAGAGAGAGAGAGAGAGAGAGATTGTGTGCGTGTGCGTACGCGCACGTGTGTGTGTGTGTGTTTGAATTGAATGAATGTGACTAGAGGGTCTTGGGTTTAAGTCCTACATTTTGCACATTCATTTAATATAGTTGTAAAAAAAGGGGAGATTTGGACCCGGGTTAGTGGGTTAATAAAATAAGTGGCTTACCACTAGTGCAACCACTTGATTATGAAACAAAAAGAGAGAGTTGTATCAATGTCTACAAAAGGCCAAATTGCCCTATCAGACAAAAATAGATGTATCTGAAGTTAAAGGAATCGTCATGTTTCCCAAGTAGAATAAAAAAAACCGTAATTTGGAAAGGAAACCGCTAACTAGAAAACAAGAAATAATTGATAATAGGGATCTAATACAAGGAGGAATTGATATGGGGATCGATATCATCGCAAAATATCTTTCATGGGTCTACCCAACATGGATAGGTTGAAGTGTTGAGATAGAGTGACTCAGTGATGTACCACTACTGTCTATATCCTTCGTGTTGAGATTCAGCAATCACACTCACTAACAACCTCTTTGTATGGAGCTTCAGGGCCAAGGACATGCAGGCTTACCTATCCCATATGCACAATGGTGCCTACTGTAGTTTCCTACTTTCCGATAAAGCATTGTACTTGCTTCCTTTTCTTAATGCAATGATAGTACTCTTTTCTTTCCAGTAAAGTGTCGGTGTCATTGTCAACACACAAGATTGTGTTTATGAGTTCAAGTCTCAATCTTGAAACCTAATTCACTTGTGTGACAGTCAGTGTCTGAGTCTATGTCTACATGAGTTCTCTTCCTGTCTTTGAACCACCATAGCCATGCTGGTATCAGAGCCCAGTCGGGCATGGCTCATCTGGGCTTAGCTCTCCTCTGCTCTCTCTAAGCTCATATTAATCTCTAGTCAGCTCAGTTTCATCCAATGACTTCATCTCCCAACTCTACCTTCACTTGAGCTTCCATGGCAGCCATAGCCAGCAGCACCCTGTTAGATTGAGTCGCTTATATCTCACTCCACAGGTCAAATCTCTTGGAGCTTCCTTCTGGAAAAGTGTTTCCCAATACCTTATTTGGTGCACAGTCAAAGTCGTCTAAGTATGGTCTATTGATTGAATTTTTGTGACTTGATATGAAGCCTTATACATCCCTGGCATCCCATCTGAACTACATGGAAAGCCTGCTTACTCAACTTGCAGGGATAAAGCTAAAAATGGATGAAGATGTTTGTATTGGTGTCTTGTTAAAAAGTCTGCCTCCTGCCTATGATAATGTATCAACCACTCTAACCAATATGCTTGATCCTCAACTTGTTGATATTAAAGCCTCTTTGCTAGAGGAAGAAAAGAAACTGAAAAGCAAAGAATAGCCTAGCACTTCAAAGGATGAACAAATGTTATATGTAAACAACAGATACAAAGGTAAAAAGGAACCGCTCTTCTGTGACTTCTGCAGAAGGACCGGACACACTGAGAAGTTCTGTCATGCTAGGAAGAGGTCCCAAAAGGCCTATCTTGCAGTTGTGAAAGAAGAAGAAGACCATGGACCAAAAGATGAAGATGAAGATGAAGATGAAGATCACCAGGATTGGAAGGACAAGCCTCATCAGTCCTTCTACTCTCATTACTCTGATAGACTGTTTTAAAAGCCTTGTATTTCCTAGCCCTAATGCTTCTTGCCATAAGCTTCGTAAACTCCTCATGTAACTTGGCACTACAGTCCCTGTACACTTTGTGAGGCCCCTGTTACAGCCTTTGGATGTCCATCATGTTTTGGTGCCCACACTTAGCCTTTTCCTGTGACAGCTTCTGGTGTCTACCATGTTTGTGGTGTGCCCACACTTTGCAGGTGGTTCTCATTATAGCCTCTACACACTTTGTGCCTTTCTAGTTGTGATTGAGGAGGGGTGTTGAGATTTAGCAATCACACTCACTAATAGCCTCTTTGTATGGAGCTTCAGGGCCAAGGACATGCAGGCTTACCTATCCCATATGCACAATGGTGCCTACTGTAGTTTCCTACTTTCCTATAAAGCATTGTACTTGCTTCCTTTTCTTAATGCAATGATAGTACTCTTTTCTTTCCAGTAAAGTGTCAGTGTCATTGTCAACACACAAGATTGTGTTTATGAGTTCAAGTCTCAATCTTGAAACCTAATTCACTTGTGTGATAGCCAATGTCTGAGTCTATGTCTACATGAGTTCTCTTCCTGTCTTTAAACCACCATAGTCATGCTCTAGATCCGTGTTTCACAACACTTCGATGGTGTCTCGAGTGGGCTTGTGGACTAGCCAGCCGTGGGTGGCGTGCTCGGTGGTTTTGTCTAAGGGGACTCCTTGTGGTGGAACCACGAGTCAGTTTGGAGTAGAGGGAGTTTTTTTTATTGTGTAGCCCAATTGCTAGTGAATTGTAGGGTTTTATTTCCCGAATACGGATTATGGACATCAAGAATCTGATATTTTTCTAGAAGCTTTCTAGAAAATTCAAGAAAGCTCTAGAAGATTTTAAGAATGTTCTAGAATATTTCATGGAAGATTCTAGAACAATGCTCGCTTTAGACTTACATTGGCATTTTGATTTCATTGGCTATACTTATGTCAAATATGATGTCATCATGCTTATGTCAGCGCTTATGTTCTCTCATATTTAGAAGCTTCCCCTTAAGCTCGTCAACTTGCCTTTTAGTCTTGCCAATACTAGTTGTGAGGCTTTTGCAAGGTAAGTCCTCTCCAATTCTAGTTCAAGCCATGTATTTGGATTTCTCATCTTGTCTTGTGTTCAATCTAGTCTTGTGAAAAGATCTTGCCTTGTCTTGTATCATGAACCTAGTCGTGTTGTAAACATCATTGTATCAAATCTTGTATCGAGAAATATATTGTTGTACTTTGTCTTCTTGTGATAATAAAGTAAGTTCTATTTCTTCTTCAAGTTATTCTTGTGTAAGTTGTAAGATGACAATTCTTATCCCTGTCAAGTTCTTGTCCCCCACATAAGAGTTTGACAAGGCTGCATACTTTGATCTTGTTTAGTTGTGATAGATAGGGTCATCATCATCTTGCAAAATATTCAAGAATAAATTCAAGAACTTTGTGCGACAAATGCACAATTAGAAGCGGAGAAACCCCAGCTTCGAGGCTAGCCATGCAAGACCTACAAAGTTAATTGCAAGAACTCTAAGAAGAAAGTCTATATCAAGAAGGCCCTTTGACATCTTATAGCTGCTCTCCTAGCTACAGGAAGGAGCCAAAGGTTAGTCTACCTAAAAATTTTGATGGGACAAGATCAATGTTTAGAGGTTTTTTGCAGCATGTGTGATTGGTCATCCGCATATAGCCCATGTACTATCGTGATGATGCTTCTCAAGTGGGACTTATTGGAACAGTCCTCTCAGGTACTTGAGGATTATTTTATTAGCCAATTTTGTTGGGGATTGAATGATGATGTGAAGGATCTCTTGTTGATAATACCAAAGATCCACACATTAAGTGACTTCATTTCTCAAGCAATAAAATGTGACAATGGACTATTTGAGAGATGCAAGGAAAAGTGCATGGGGCTTAATTAAGTCTAGATAACATGATACCAATGACCTTCCAAGATAACATAACATGACACCAATACAAGAGCAACCCAAGGCAAACTAGATGGATTGTCTTGATGCTGCTATCTTATGCCTAGGATAGGGAATGTAGTTTATGGCCAATAGGTTACGATACTATCGAGCGAATATGGGAGCTAGCCTCCAACCGAGCGCGTGCTAAAGTAAAGAAGTTTCATCAATGACACCCATTGAAGCAAAGAGTGTTACCAAGAAATCCCATTACTCATTGTGAAACTCATCGGTAAGGAGGGGATAATGTCATGGATATTAAGACATCTAGTATCTTCTAGAAACTTCTAGAAGATGCATGAAAATCGAAATCGTATGAAGGTTTTAGAAGATCATCTTGGAGGATTCTAGAAGAACACTTGGATGAGCACTTACATTAGTGTTGCTTATGTCGGCAATACTTATGTCATGGATAATGTCATCATGCTTCAAGTTATAGTGTTTCTTGCGTGTTTTCTCAAAGCCCTTAGGTTATTGCATATAGATATCCTCATGTAGGTCCCCATGTAAGAAAGACATCTTAACATCCATTTGATACAACTTGAGATCCATGTGCGCAACTAAGGCTAATACCAAGTGAAGGGTTGTCATCTTGACCATAGGGGAGAATATGGGTAAGTGGTGATCAAACAATCCTTGTCCTTGCCAAGTTCTTGTTGCCTCATGACATTATAAACTTTAGTGACATGTCAGAGTACACTTATCCATTCTTGGGTTTTGGGCAAGGTGCTGTCTTGCATGGCCACTTTACAGCCGGAGCATCCTTTTTTTTCACTTTTTCCATCGGATTGGTCTTTTGCACATCTGCCCGACACACAATCTGTTTAGCTTTGGTTTTTGGCTTTAAATATCCATGGTCATGTGGATGTTGCTCAAGGGTTGTTATTATGGCAAGTTAGTTCCATGGTTTTCACTGGTGTGATCCTTAGAGAGGTGGATGCTCTAGGGATGTATATGATATGCACCACCCCAGTCGTGCCCAGTTAGTAATCTCCTTCTATGGTTTCCGCTGTTGTGATCCTTAGAGAGGTGGCTGCTCTAGGGATGTATATGATCTGCCCAACACACAATCTGTTTAACGATTTTTGGCTTTAAATATCCATGGTCATGTGGATGGTGCTCAATGGTTGTTATTATGGCAAGTTAGTACCATGGTTTCCGCTGGCGTGATCCTTAGAGAGGCTGCTCTAGGGATGCATATGATATTCACCACCCCAGTTGTGCCCACTTCGTAATCCCCTTCTATTCTTTTTTTTCGTAAACATCCCCTTCTATTCTTGTAACCGCATCTTTTTTGTAATCTATTGGTTCCATGTGTTGCTTTCTATTTGTCTTTGAGTCAGCTGGTTGGCCAGAAGACCCTTTGTAAATATTTCAATTCATTAATTTGAATTTCTTCATGACTTGGAACATAAATCTTGTAATAAAATGGTACAAAGTTCCTTCCCTGATTCTTGTAAATTTACAAGTTTTTCACTAGATCATTCCAGAATATCTTTATGTAGCACTTCATTTTGAGGCTTTTAAATGTGGCACATCCAGTTCTTGAGAAGCACTATGTTTTTACTGATTTGCAAATGTAAAAAATGATATTTTTCATTTGTTTGTAAGCAAGGGCACAAATGACAGAACGATCTGTACTTATGTTTTCTGATTTGAAATATACCATATGGTGTTTGGACAGGCATTGAACGAGGCAGTTGGCATATCTCAACAGGTGACACTATGGTCTTTAAGTCACACAATCAATAACATATTTCCCATGTCTCTTTATTGAATCTTGTTTTACAATATACTGAAATATGTGATGTGGCAGAATAGTGACGATTCCTGTCTTGCTCATGCGTTGGCCTGTTTATGTCACTTGGTCTCTGAGGTTGGAGTTCCTGATGACACAGACATGCCTGGTTCCTCTCTTCCTGGATTGGGCCGAGGAACTGGTCCTACATTTGGGATAAAGGAGCAGCTATTAGCACTGCTAAAGTGTTGCCTTCGTAGAGCAACAGAATTGAAATTGCCTTATCTGGTGGCATTCAGCCAGCTTATTCTTGCAAAGTTTGATATGAAGGTACAGTTCACTGATAAGAAATATTATCCCTAGAGCTTTCCCATTTTCTTTTGTCTCAGTTTCTTCAATTTCCACTAATAGTAATATCTGGACTATGTAGGCAAACTTCTGACTATATTTCAGGGTGTTGATATAAAGCATATGAAGTAATTAACTATCTTGTAAGGAAAGTAAATAACAAGGCACTAGAAAGATGAGAGAGAAAGTTGTCAGGCCCTGAACTGAATCTGAAAACAGACATAGAAGCTGTTGGTGATTTTATTTCATAGAAAACTCCAGATACATTTATCTCGAGAAATATAACTCCCTCAATGTGAAATTAAATGTGTCCCATCTGTCATCAAAGCATAATCCGTCCCCAGGTCTTCAATCTCAACCTTGCATGTTGTCCTTTTATACGATCATCTCTGCTTAGTGACTGGCATGGAGAAGCAGTACACCCTAAGACTGTGGTCTTTAGCATGATTGTGAGGTACTCCTCGGCTCATGCTAAGCTTGACAATTAGCCTTAGTTGTCCTTGCCATTCAAGCTTTGCACATGGCAAAGGCTGATCTTTCTAAAGGGAGAGAGCTTTGTGGGTGAGATGCACCTTCCAATGCAATGAGTAAGCTAGCTGACAGTTACCAGGTTGTCCAGTGGTATAGGGGTGGCATATTAGTTGTCTTGTGGTATAAGGACTTCAGTGTGGAGCAGTTTGATTTGGACAATGTCATTCCTTGGTACTGGGTCGTACTTCTTTTTCCTGGCCCAGCAGTGGAAGACTTTCCTAGTGATTGTGGGCACTTCTTCGGCATTGTATTGTCTGCTTTTGTAGACCGATGGCAGTGGGCAATCTGAATGTTCTGGGTGGTGATGGACCTTTATGGGTTTCCTTCTGCCATCTACATCATTGCACAAGAATCTATGCGACCACAATGTGTCATGATCATTGAATGACCTTTGAGGCATTCAATATTATCTAGAGAGACATTGTGGTAGGGGCACGACCTCAGTGCTGCTGTGGTAAGCCCCACATACCTTGCATCCATAGAGAGACACTGTGGTAGGGGCACGACCTCAGTGCTGCTGTGGCAAGCCTCACATACCTTGCATCCATAGAGCTCTAGAACGTGAGGTTGGACTGTCTGCTTTGCTTGCACCCCCAAACATTAGTGTACCCAGGAAACATTGATTAGAAACGTAGCCGTGAAGTACAAATGCTCAACAGCTTACAACAGCTTAGTGAGAGTTGGATGGAAATCAAATTACATATGTACGAGGCCTCTCAAGGCAGTTGGAAGGGGATGAGGGAAACAAGCCATAATGGAGTGTAACTCCATAGGGGGATTATTGTCTTGTAGGATGAGAAATAGGCTATGGTGGTCCCAAGTGTAAAGAAATTGTTGCTGAAGTTCTTGTTGATGTTGAGAGTTCCCTTGAAGCTAGTCTTAGCAACCAGTGAGGGAGTGGATATTGGATGACCAAAGCTTTGCTAAAGTGGCATACATTGAGAGACTCTCAATGCCGGAGACCGATTGGCAATGGGCCTTTTAAATATGCCATGCTGTGAGGTTGCCAAGAATCCCCTACACCGTTGAGGGAGTGAATAATGGATGACCAAAGACGTGCTAAAGTCGCATACACTGAGAGACTCAACACTATAGACCAACTAGCAGCAGGCCTTGAGGCTTGCAAATATGCCGCCCTGTGAGTTTGCCAATAAGCTAGTATGTGGCAGCTGTGCAAAGCCTGTAGGTCCATAATTGCACACATACTAGCCTTGATGATAAAGATCATGTCATGCATCTTTGCCTCGTAGAGTAGATGAGGTCCTTGATTGACTGAATGCTTGGAAAAAGCACCCCATGTAACACACTCGGGCTGCATTGTACTCAACGGGGTATCCTATAAGCTTCTCTCCAAACCAATTCCGTAATCTCACATGACCATAGATAGTGCATTGGAGTCTCCAGATGTTGATATGGGCAGTGTTGGCAGGCTCCATGTTGCTACATTTGGACCGACTAGTTGCCAACTACTAGATCTCATGGTGCCACTAGCCATAGGAAGTAAGAGACTCTTCTTGTTCGCTAGCTACAAGTGCCTCCAAAAAGTGTATCTGAAAGGGAAAGATATATTTCTTATAGTGGTGGCTACTAGTGGAGAGAGTATTTATGTCATGAGAACACGTAAACCTTACTTAACATGTGGATTAATTTTTAACCATATGGTTAAGTAAATGTTGCACATGTGAGGTGTAACTAGGGTTAGAGTAAATTTACGAGTTCGGAACTTGAGAAAATCATGGAATGTCAAAGGCAAAATTTGCTGTAAGCTATTTCGCATATGTACTTGGTGGTATCTGGTGCCGGTTGTTGGGTTATTCATTTGTCCATAAGTGTTAGTTTTGGTGACACTAGAGAAGTGGCGTTTAATGGTACCTAACGCCAATCTGATGGTTAAAGATGGCAAAGAGACACTCGGGAATGGAAGTTGCCTAGCCAATTTAATTATTGGCCAGTTAGATCATTTTTTAGGACACTGAAATAATTATTAGATTAATTTTCAATATTCAAAGTTTGAAAATTAACATTTAACTATGGATAATGCTGGAAAAACCATTTGGGAAGGTTGCTACTTATCAAAAATGCCCATGCAAGATTGAAAAACGTCTTTACAGACTGGAGAGAGGCATTTTAGTGGATTCAGCTTGCAAGAAAGAGGGAGGAGATGCTGCTGGTTTGATTTGCAGCCATTGGAGGATCTTTTGAGACAGCTAGGGGCAGGAGAAGACCAATCAACAACATGTGACATCTACAGGTTGTTGAGATAGGGGTAAATGATTGATTTTTTTTAGTTCTTTGCATCTACAAGCTGTTGAGACAGGACATCATTGGTAAATGACAGATTTTCTTTAGTTCTTCAAGAAGAAAGTTTGAAATTTCTCTCTCCTCAGCATGCTCTCTCATCTCCGAGGCTTTCTACAGCCTTGCTTTGAAGATTACAGTATTGAGATCACTAGAGGCTAAGAAATTTCAGATTTCTCTACTGTAAACCCTAATTTGCACAGCAGAAATTAGGGTTTAGCAGCAGCCTCGGGAAGCGTGCCAGAAATTGGAAGCTCCAAGACTTGGATTCAACTGGGCTGAATTGTTTTTAGTCAAATTCAAGTGGAGGGACCAGCAAATCAATGAATTTGGGGCATTTTTCATCTCCATCAAAGCGCATGAAGGCCAATTGACTGTCTGAATCAAAGGGCAAATGAGATTGAAGACTTGTTGGTCATTTTGGACAACAAGGGAAGTTGGAATACCGAAAGGGATTGAGACAATCCCATTGTACATCAACTTCTTTGTCAATTAAGTTAAATAAATACCGAAAGGGGCGCCAGTTTTGGGTCCAACAGGGTGTCCAATGTCCAAGATTATATTGTAAAGTGTGCATTTCAGTTTTGTGAATTTGTTGATTGCTGTAAATAGTGCTTAATCAGATTATTTACTGCCCTATCTAAGGAGGAAGGCTGATATCAGTCTATTTTCTTAATACACGAGAATGGCAAACTGGGGAGGAAAGACTTGGATCAAATTGGAGCCCATAGGATGCTTTGGATAGACGATCAAGGTTGCTTATCGTGATAGGTCTTGGTACCTAGACCCAGGGCATGAGAGATGGATGATGGACGGTTGGAGGTATCTAGACCCAAACCATGAGAGACACATGATAGATGGATAGAGGCATTGTGAGAAGACTTGATACCTAGACCTAGACCTTGAGACATGCATGATGGATGGTCGGAGGCATTGGGCATATGGTAGGAGGTCTCTCCAAAGACTAGAGCAAGACCTTGGGGAGTGGGTATGGAGTGGTCCACTTGCAAAGACACCTAGGGATGCTCCCTTTTTTGGATACACCACTAGATTGGGGAGGAGAGTATAGGTGTGTAGGATTAGAGTGATGCTAGTAGTGAATTATCATTGGATTGCGCAGGGTATATCATTGCCTTTTCTTCTTGACTTTTGGAGGACTGCTTTAGACTAAGAAAAATTTCACTCTTTCCTTTGGTTTTAGCATACAAGAGTTTAATGGTTGGTACATGGATGGATATGGCAAAAACCTTGTCCCTTGTGTTAGATGCGGGGAGCTAGAGTAGACACTGAGGCACTAGATCCGGGATTGTCTTAGGGCTTTAGAGGTTTGGAGGAGAGCCCTTAGGATGACTTTTCATGGCATTGCAAAATCTATGATCGTTACATAGGGAATGATTGCTTGGGTTACAAATGGATGCCTAGCTTGGGATATGCGAATGTTCAAAGGTGTCATGCTTACCTTCTCTCGAGGTAGCTTCGAGCAGGATTGCAACGCCAAATTTCTTATTAATAGTGTGGACCAAGGGGCATTATCATAAATGGGAGCTCATAGCTTGTATTATAGATAGCCAAATGTAGCCTTCTTGTGGATTTGTTAGATATAACCTTTGTAGAGATTCTCTCTAGGATTTGAACATAGATTGTTTATATTCTTTGTAGGAGATGCGAGAGGATACGAGGTAGTTCAAAGACTATTATGAGGAGCATGAGAGATACTTTTCTTGGGACCTAAGATTCTAACACTCCTTTTCATGGTTCGACATATACTTTGCAACTATAGGCCTTTCGACTATGTATTCATTCAAGCCTTGTAACGAACTTTGAGATTGTTGTATAGTTTTTATTATGGAGGTTCATTACATGGCCATTTTGCAGTTTGTGTTTTTTCTTGGGATATTTTGTCTTGAGGAGTTTTATTGATAGAAAATTTCTCTCCTCTCAACAAAAAGTATAGCGGAAAGGGTTAGTAATGCTAGGCTTTGCTAAGTGTCTATTGCGTGATGGAACCTTATCGACTTGTGGCTTTTTGATCAATTGGAGCCGAATACTCTAGAAAGGTTGGTTGGAGATTTAGCAGAGGTGATGGATCCGTTGCACAAGGCCCTTTGGAGGTGGGATAGGTGGCTACACTGTACTTCACTTCTTTGTTGGGATCCATAACTAGACCCCTTGACTATGGGAGGGATAGAGAGAATATTGTGGAGCGCTAGGAGGGTGGTTACACACACAAGATGAGTAGATATATGATGACTCATTTCATAGAAGAATTTTTGGAGAAGGATTTTTTTGCATTGCCTTCGGGCAAGTGTCCATGAGAAGATAGACTAGATGAGCTCTTTTTAAGTTACTGGGATCTTATAAGTGCAAGCTTGATCTTAGCTTTTTGGGAGAGTATGACATTTGGGGCTTTGCTAGAGACACTTTCTCTTGGATTGATTCACCTTAGTCCCAAAGTAATTGGAGATAGATTGGACACCAATCAATGTGGGGATCAATCACTTTGCTTGGGATTGCCTACATGATCTTTGCAAAAGCAATTAGTTTGAGTTTAGTTCCATTGATGTCTGATATTATTTGAAACCAATCTCCCTTCTCAGAGAGGGTGGGAATGACCTAATTTAACAGTAATTACAGTAAGTATAAAATTCACATAAATTGAAAATGCAAAGGTTACCACTTAATCTTGGACATTGGATAGCCTGTTGGCCCCAAAACTGGTGCCCCTTGTGGTACTTTTTAAACTTTTATTGCAAATGGACGGAGTATAAATAAGATCCTCTAATGTCCTTCTCTAATCCAAGTGCCACTTGCTCTCAAAACAAACCAGCAAGTCTCCAAACCAAGTTGTCCCTTGGTTTGCTCGGGGATTGGTTTTCACCTTGCTCTTTAAAAAGACAAATTCAGCCCCAAATTTGATATCGTTCGGCTGGCCTCCTGAATCTCCTTGAAATTCCTCAATTTCAGTTGTTGGAATTTAAGTCTTAGGCCCTCAATTTTGAGCATGTATCTCGAGATGGCTATCAAACCCTAATTTTGCTGTAAATTAGGATCTACAATAGAGATTTTTCAATATCTCCACCTCTGATGATTCAAATGGTTGGACTTTACTGAGATAACTTAAGAGATGGTCGGGAGATCAGAGAGAATGTTGTAGAGAGAGAAATTTCAAAGTTTCATTACAAAAAACGTTGAAAAGCTACTGTTGTCCTACTCAAACGGCTATGGAAGCTGTCACCTATAGCTTAGGACCACTAGAAAGATTGCTGCCCCCTCTTCTATGCTGTCATCTGCACCAGAAGGACCTTGGGTTGTTGTCATGTGCTCTTGGAGGGCTCCAAACTACTGTCATATCCTGTAGGACTGATTTATGATGGTTGTGAATTACATTAGTAGCCTCTTCTTGCTCTCTAAGAGCATCCTTCTCTCTTACAATGGTTTGAATAAACTTCCACCAACCCCCAAAAACGTTTTTTCCACTTGCATGGGCAAGTTTTGTCAAGTGGTAGCATTCTATTCCCATTTTCACGTATTATTCAACTTATTAAATTATTTTTAGAAGATTAATTTTAAAAATTAATTAAATAATTATTCTAGTGCGTAGCCCATAAAAATAATTCCACCAATTAGTAATTAAATTGTCTAGGCCGATTCGTCTTCCAAGTATCCCTGAGCAGTTATTGATTCTTAGACTGACATTAATTAATTTATTAGTTGCCTAGTCTCTAATACACCAGGTACCACCTAGTACATGTCGTACATAACTTATTACAACTTTTGCCTTTGGCATCAATTGATATTTTGGTGTCCTCGATCCCACATTGTGAAATAATTAACTTGCATTTCACATGTGTAAGTCACATTAGCACATATGATGAACTTTTAATCAAATGCTAAGAAAAGTAATAAAATTTCATGCCCTCATGACATTGTCCACTCCACTTAGATAGATTTGTTTGAGAGCGTGGCATCTTGGATAACATCTTTATTTTTGGGGAGTCCAATACTCTTGCTTGATCTAGGAGAGAGGATCTTATTATGCTCCTTTTTGACTTTCAGAAGGTGTAGCATGGATTGGAAGTACTTGGAGGGAATGATGCTAAGGATGGGATTCCCAAAGTAGTGGGTTAGGGGACTAGTGGCTTTTTATTCCTTAATACATAACTAGATTATGATTGGCGGGGGAGAGAAGATATATTTATTATTTAGAGATTGGTTAGACAGGGCTTTCCATTAGCTTGCTTTTTGTTCTTATTTTTAGTAGGGACGATCAGCTCCTTAAGAGAGAGATCTCTAGGTACCAAAGGCATCTGGTTACCCACTGGAGTTTAAGGAGCTTCGTGATGTGGAGTGTCTTGATGGCACAATGGTCTATTTAGATGGGGATGAGGGTAACTTTAGGGCCTTTGTAAGGGCCATGGAGATAATTTTTAGAGCAGCAACAAAGTGCCCTAATTAATTGACACAAGTTGAATGAATTTTGGGTAAGTGACACTAGGCAGTGGGAGTGGTGACCACATGGGGATTTGACTTGGGCTCCCTATGGGATCATGGTTAGATATCTCGGATGCTATGTGAGGATGGAAATTATCTCAAAGTAGCAATTCACACATCTGCTTTGGAGCATTAGAGAGAAGCTCCTTTATTCAAGCTGGCTGAGGCTCTTATATGTAGAGAGTGTACTTGTCACCAACTAGGTTCTTCTTGTGACCATGTGGTACATCACTTCCTCTTGGGCATTCTCTAGGTCAATGCATTGGCTAGGTGGAGCACCTTATTAGGACCTTTATTTGGTTGGGAGGAGATGAGAGCTTGGCTAGAGCGAAGGTGGGTTGGGATGTCATCATAGTCTAGATCTAGAGGGGGATTGGGGATCATAGATCCAGATAGCTAGAGCAAAGCCTCTTGGTTAAGCTCATTGTTAGGGGTCTCCTTTTAGTCGAGGAGTTGTGGAAGAAACTACTGATAAGGAGGCTCCAGTCTATAATACCTACACATGGAGGACCATGGTAGTCCAACATTCACTGGATTTTACAAGTGATGAGGACTAAAGACTTAGGGAGGAGCTTTGATGTGAGATTTGAAGCTGCTAATATTAGAGCTTGGTGATTCATATCATTGCAACCATTGATCAACATTAGAGCTTGGAGATCTGTATCATCAAGATCACCGAGTACACCAAAAGCGAAGAGGAGGCAACCTCTTCTCTTTAATCACTATTTGAGATTAGAGTCCTTGGACGACACTCTTGTAGAGAGGACTTATCTTGGGGGAGATTCTCTCTAAAGTTCATTATGTCAGTGGGAGACTAGTTTGCATTCTAGGAGTTTCCACAGGAGACTCAGAGATAGAGACTAGAGGGTTTGAGGGGGGCTAGCGCTGTGATTGAGATTGCGACAAAGAAAGTTCCACTGGATTGGTGGATAGATACAAGCAATTCTTAGATGTGGATGAGTCTCGTCTAGAGGGGACATTTTTCTTGTGGTCATTGAATGCTCTAGATAGATGATCAGAGTAGTGGCACACTATGAGAGAATTGGTACATAGACCTAGATGCAACCACTTGCCTAATATATGGATGGAGATTTTGGGCTTATCAGAGAAGCCCTCTTCAAATATTACAATAGGAGAGTGGATGTGGAGGGATCCATTTCTTGATGGGCCATATGACTTGGGCTTCCTTAGCTTCACTACTGCCTGTCTAGACTCTAGAGATACTCACCTCCTTGTTCCTTCCATCCTACGTTCCACTGCCCTCCAAAGCTTCCCACACTCCACATGCACTATGGCTTTGCATGGTATGGGACCTTGCCCTAGAACTAATGGTATGATGATGAGTGCAAGGAGCTATACTGACACCTTTGGAGCCAGAGGAGGCTAGGATCTATCACTGAGTAGGAGGCTCACAGGTAGATGAGGATTTATGAGGAGGCACAATATTGGGACTTGTACCACTTATTCATGAGCTGAGATGCAACCACAGCTTGGTGCAGACTATGGGAGCCACATCACTCTACATTGTTAGTGAACCAGAAATATGGCATTCATATGTTGAGAGGCTGTATGACATACCACATCAGTTTCCGATTCCTCATCCAGCGGATCCCCGCCCTACCACATCCATCTTCTTCGCATAGGATATGGTTAGGAGAGTGATAGAGCATATGCAGCATGCATGGTTGATGGACCACACAAGTATGCAGGGTGAGCATTTCGTTTATGCTATTGATACCATGGCTTCTCTCCTTGCCTTTATGTTTAACAGGGCCATAGTGGAAGGCTTTCTGGATGAGTGGACCATGCACACTATGCCCATCCAAAAATCTGGAGATCCCCTAGACTTGGGCAACTACACGACCATCATGGTAGGCCACACATGGCCAAGATCTATGGTGCTGTGCTGGAGGCGGAGCTTAAGCCATATGCAAAGAAAGGGGGTTTGAGAGTAGCACAACATGCCAGATTCAGATGAGGTTTTTTAACACTTGACTATATCCAAACCGTGAGGACTATGGTTGAGTAGATGAAAATGAATAAGAAGAAGCTCTATTGCTGCTTTGTGGATTTTTGTAAAGCATTTGACACAGCTTCATGGGATAGATTGCTACAAAGGTTGCAAAGATTGGATATCCTATTAGACATGATCTGGGGTATTTATGCACTATATGAGAGTGTGACTGGTCGAGTGAGATGACCAGGGGGACTATCAAATGTGGTTTCTAGTACCCTAGTGGTGAAGCAAGGATATCCCCTCTCACACAATCTTTGGACTCTACATTGATGAGATAGAGGACTGCATCACATGAGTAGGAGTGGAGCGGATATAATAGGCACATTGGTCTCCATTTAGCTGTATGGTGATGACATTGTCTTGGTCTGTAAGTCATAGGAGGGTCTACAATGACATCTACATGCCCTTCAAGATTTTTGTATATAGCATGGATTGACAGTGAATCTTGGGAAAACCAAGTTTTTGATCATTCACACATTGGCCCAACTATGTTTGCACATATGAAGCCTAGCATATCTTTGATCTGAAGCTCGTGTGTAGAGGGTAGATGGGCTACTGGCGGGTGAGATCTATCACAGTGAGATCCGAGTCCTTACTTCTTCATGTAGGATTGATTGTGAGCTAATACAATCCTTCCTTAGTATTCTAATTAGCCTTTTTTTATGCGAGCTTATCTGAAAGAGGAACAATCCAGGGTATTCTGATTTTGAATTCTAAAGACAAGGTACAGTGGCCCAAACCCATGTCTTAAGAGGAAATATAAAATTCCTTGCATAGTTAATTAGTGGGTGTGTATGCTTCTGTGTTTCCACATTCCTACATGCAGATGATCTAGGTGTGGAACACTTGAGGGGCAGGTGCTCTGCTAGGGACCTTCTATGTCAATTTTGAGAGTCGTTTGGGTTATGTCTAGTCAGATAGCGTGAGATGTGTCTGTGAACCTTATGCATGTAGTGCTCTGGTTTGAGGTGGAGATGGTCTCAGGATGAGAAATCTATCGACTCACATGGTCTTTGTTACTCACTTGGCATTATGTGTTTTGACAACTAGATATTGTCGGCTCAATTTTGAAGTGGGAAAGTGGAAGTAAGTGGTTGGGAGTTTTGCAGGAGCTGGTATCATCCATCCTATTGAGACAGATAGGTAGGTGCATGAACTGTCCAAAAGTCCAGACACTCTTTTTCTTCCAAGAAAAGAGTATTCTGTTAGTAACACCTTAGAATTAAACCTGAGGTAGAAACGAAGTACAAAAGGTCATGTGAAGGACTGTTAAGTATATCATAACGACAATGGTGGAGTGAACAACCAATCTGGTAGGGAGTAGTGCCCATCCATGTGGGACAAAGTGCAGACACTCAAGTGAATATATATGTCCCATTTACATAATTGAAAGACATGTCCTTAGATGCCATCATAAATCAGCAGAACTAAAAACTTATTGATATACACCCCATTGACATGAATGAAAGACATGTCCTTAAATGCCATGATAAATCAGGAGAAAGAACTGCTAATTAATGTACTTCTCACATGTATGATGCAGGTAAACTTTCTTAGCAGATGAAAGCTATATACCACACAGAGTACCCAGTGGTGGACCTAAAGTACCCCAGTGGTGGAGATTGGAGTACTCACTGATATTAGAATCACAGGGCTGCTGTTTTCCTTGAAGACAATCCCCATTTTGCTTAGTGTCTGAACATATTTCTTTCCTAATTAGTGTTCCTCACCTCAAGAAAGGACACTGTAACCTTTTCACCTCAAAAAATGTTCCAATGGTGCAGGATATCCCTTGAGCGAATGAGATGGGACTATTATGAGATACCGGAACTTGATGGTTTCTGCTCTAATGGTTAGCTACGTACGACAGCACATTGGGTAAGAAGGTGACACAAAGGAGTGTGCTGGGTGAATGGGGAAGAAAAAGGGTGTTTTTTTTTGTTTGGGGGGGGCGCTCAGGGGCAGAGAGTGGGAAGAATGGGAAGGGAAGGAGTCCTCAGGGGTAGAGGGAGAGAAGCTACATCAGGGTCTTTAAAGCCACTTCTCCTCTCTTTTAATCCTTGGAAGGACCCTGGCCTCTCAGGATAGCAAGGAGGAATGGGTAATGGGAGTGGGGAAGTTCAAGAATGACCATTTCCTGTCACTACATACAGTGTACAGACATGGTATAGGAACAGGATTGAAAGGACATAAGCATTTCTCACTGTTAGTAAGGCTGAAAGTGACCATTCTTTGTTCAATGCTTCTCTGTGTGTCTTTGTTCTCTGTATTTCCTTTGAAGCTTTTAACTTCTAATACTTATCTGAAGCTGCAAGAGTATTGCACTAATGTATGAAAATGCCAAAGAATAGAAAGGAAAGGTTGGAGCCTGGTTGCAAGGATCATTTGGTATAGAAATCTAGGGAAGCTTGTTTTACCTTAAAAGAAATGAGGGAAGGAGGGAGAAATTCTGGATAATGTCAGGCGTCAAAAAATGCTTCTGGTATACATGTGTTATCCAGTTTGTACAACGTTCACCACTTCTTGGTGGACTCAAAGGCTCTGGACAGCTTGTTACCTCTCCTATTGATGTTTTCAAGGTACTTAATCTATATCTGTAGTGTTTTCTAGCATTGTGTGCAATTATTATAGATGGGCTATCTGACAGAACACCCCTGTAATACAGACTTTGAAGTTGAGCAGGTATTTGTTGAGTGATGCTGTATTGAACTGTGCACCCTTGATTTCTGGAGCAAGCACGAATATGGGAGTTGGTGGTGTGCAAAGAACTAGTTCTGCTGTTCCTGGGCTAGCTAGCAATCATTCACTTGGGCTTTCGGGAAGCACATTCAACACAGGTGGAAGCCCTGGTGTACCTGGAAGAGTTGGCCCTGTACTTGGTTCTTTCCTCCAATTGGCAGGGACATCACATCTCTTGCGCGCTGCTTCGTGGGAACTCTATGGCAGGTGTGCTTGCCTGTCCTCCCCATTAGATTTATATACATTGGGAAAATCACACATTTAACAGCACTGCTTATGTATTGTACTATAAATAGAAGCTAGAGTTCATGTGGATGCAAGAAGCTTGTATTTAACACTTTAGTAGCTGCTAGCATTTGGAGAACTTTCATCACTGGTCAAATAATTTATATTTTACTTTTCTTTTTTCTAATTTGAAAATAGTGCTTCGATGGTCCGTGTGAGCTCTTTGATCCATGCGACTTGCTATTCAGATGTTGCCAGGTGAGGAATAAGTGACAAAAACTTGGATCTCAATGGAACACCTACAACGTAGGTGCTACAGATATTTTTATTAAAAAGTTTCTGTTCACATCAGAAGTGTCTCTCTTTTTATAAATGCTTCCATATTTTTAGTTTAATGAAAGCTTCTCTTTTTTTTTCCCACCTTCCTAAAAAATATTCCATCTAGACTGAAGCACATTTTTCCTACTGCCGCCCAGATGGCCCGGCATTATTGCCCATTAGATTGGTTGATTACACAGCCATTCCATTTGTGGTGTACTTAGTTACTTTATAGAGATTCTTGCAATTTGTATTTAACCTCAAGGGGATTTTCTCTGAGGTGTTATTAACAGAAGCCCAACATGTGGTTATGAGGATGTTCAGGGGAGTGTTTCTTTCCTCATCATTGGACAGCATTTGAGCAGGATCCCCACTCCAGACTACTTGCAGGCACAGTGGACCCAGGGACACTGTCACAGATGGGAACTGATTGCTGGTATATAGCATGGTATATCTGGACCTTGAGATGCTGTCAGGCTATTATCTTCAAGATGTATGCACAACAATGACTCTGTCAAGGACTTTGATAGACATGATCTACACTCTCTGCGGGAGATGGTGGAGGATGCAGGGCAGCTCTGAGAGGAAGAGGAAGAGGAGAGTGGCCTTCTTGAAGATCTGGAACTCAGGCACGTTCTTTCATATGGCCCCTCAGATGGTCTGGCACTACAGCCCACCAGATTGGTTGTTCACACAACCATTGTATTTCTAATGTGCTTAGATGCTCTGTACAAAGTTTCTTGTACTTAGTAGTTTTACCTCAGGGATTTCTCTGAGGTGTTCAATGGAAAATCTCTTTTCCCAGAAAAAAAAAAAAAGCCTTGTACAGCCATTGGTGATTCCTTTAGGTAGTGGGAACATACATACATGCACATGTTTGTATGTATGTATGTTAAGCCACAAGGCTGTTAATAGACTGACTGTCAAGGAATAGTATGATCTCCTGTTGTCTTTAGGCCCAATCTTGCCATTGTAATTCAATCTCTTCCTAGACAAGGATTAGTTGGCTAATGCAACAATTGAGAGACAGCCAACACTTCAACATGGAAAGAAGTAGTGTTATGTGTAGACTCTGTTTAATGGCAACAAATAAAAGACAAGAAATCATGGATAAAACCAAGTTATGGACTTTTGGTTTGTTGAGTACTAGTCAAAAAATACCACTAAGAGGTGGAAATCAATCTGCCCAAGGGTGCTGCTTGACTTATATATCTATGGCAATGGAAGAGTGGCCATGGCTCGTGTGTTTCTTGATATCCAAAAGAGCAGTCTCATCTGTCTTGGAGTAGAAACATGCTCCTTGGCTACCCAAGTCTAACAAGGATGCTCTTCATTATCTTTTCATAGGTCAATTGAATAGGAAGCACCGATTCATCCATGGTTTTCTAGTGAGCATAACACAATATTCTTGAGACAAACATGGAATGGCTAGATATCAAGACCAACAAATCACAGCACTTGTTAGTTTCGGAAGCATTTGGGTAGATCACAAGTTTCTTGCACAATTCACTTTAAGGAAACTTCACAGGAACTGATCCTACATATAAAGCTAAAATTTATATATATTGGATTTAAATGCATTAAAGATGCAAAAAAGTAATCCTTTTCATCCATTCCTACAGTAATGACTGGCTTTCTCTACGTAAGGCTCAAAAAGAAAATTATTGTGATGACTGATTCAAAAATATGATGACTTATAACATCAAGACAATATTCAAAGTATAGAAAATAGCGTGACAGTGCAGGTCTAGAAGGACAAAAGCAGAGTTCTTCATAACCAATCGCATGCTCCTATTCAAATCTTTGCCCAATCATCTATTCAAACCTCTTGTAAAGTGTCCTACTATTGGCGGGTGCTGAATAATGTAGTCGGGGGCCATCACGCTATCAGCCCCCTTGCCCTAAACATGGCAGTTAAGGCCATAAAGAGGCTGATAAGTGGCTTCCCATTCCCCTGACATGCATGCAGGGTGGAAATGGGAACAAACACATAGCAGGTCAGGAGGAGAGATGTTTGAACATAGTGAGTAAACTCCAAAAGAATGAGGATAAGATGCAGCTAGATTTTGCAAGCGCTTTGGTGGTGGAAACAAGGTCATGGATAGGATAAGCAATTGCAGCCTCTTTGCCACCAAGGTAAGTGTTCATAAATAGATCCCATTACAAAATTGGCCTCAATTGTTCTAACTCCATCTATTCGAACACTTTAAGCAGCAGATGAAGCAAGGCGAACTTCTAGTTAGCAAGCATCACATAGGTCTTCCATACCTATTGAGTTCTTTGTTCAGAAAATTAGGCAAGGCCAACTTCTCATTAGCAAGTATCACATTGGTCCAACATACCACAAATTTTGGGTTTTGACCATTTTTCCATTTTGTTTTTGAATCAGAATTGTGATGTGTAGCTTGACCCATTCCACATTGCACATGGGCTATGTAACATGTTTATTTCAAAATTTTTTACGCAGTTTGTATGAATCATGATGTGTGAGGTCTTAATCATAGTATAGCTTGTCTAAAGCTAACTTTGACATAAGTCAATAATGGATGTGTAACTCACATATTATCACGTACACTCAATTAGCGGTTTATTCTTGAAGAGAAAGATCCATAGAGGTGTAAAACCTCTTTCCCTAGTTTAAAACTATACAAAAATCCCATTGTTAGAAAACCCATGTTTCATATTTTACCATTTCTTGAAAGAAACTAATGAAACATGCTCATGACGTTTCATTTCTAAAATTTCTGATGTTTCTGGCTGCTATGTAGTCATTCATACTATTGCTATAATAAAGCGCCTTTTCTAATGATTAATTCTATATGGGGCTGTTTTTGTGGATCTAAAATGGGCCTTAATGCATGATTTGGTGAATGAACAGCCTTTCTTAGGCCTAAAAGGTACCAACTGGCTTCCTTGTACCCAAAAGGTCCCTCCCAAAAGAGATTTAGGCATGGGACCAACGGTGTCACGATGGATTGCCCAAGGACACATGAGGATCATATAGATGATGGATATATTCTTTTGAGTAGATGTCATGAGGACATGTATTTTTTGAAACCTCACTTAACATGTGGATTAATTTTTAATCACATGATTAAGTAAATGATGCACATGTAAGGTGCAATTGGGGTTAAAGTAAATTTACGAGCCCCGGACCCAAAAAAATCACAGGATGTCAAAGGCAAAAGTTGCTATAAGTTATGCCGCACAGGTACTTGGTGGTATCTAGTGCCAATTATTGGCCTAGGTCATCCATTTGGCCATAAGTGTTAGTTGTGGTGACACTAGAGAAGTGGTGTTTAATGGTACCTAACACCAATCTGATGGTCAAAGATGGCGCAGAGACACTGAGGAATGGAAGTTGCCTAGCCAATTTAATTATTGGCCAGCCAAATTATTTTTCAGGGCATTGAAATAATTATTATATTAATTTTCAGTATTTAAAGGCTGAAAAGTAATATTTAATTATGAAAAATGCTGGAAAAACCATTTGGGAAGGCTAGCCTGCAAAAGAGAGAGAGGGGAGGTTGTTGGTCTGATTTGCACCCATTGGAGGACCTTCTAAGGCAACTAGGGGCAAAAGAAGACCAATCAACAGCAAGAGATAACATCTATAGGCTGTTGAGGCAGGGCAACAATAGTAAATGACTGATTTTCTTTAGTTCTTTGCATCTACATGCTGTTGTGATAGGGCAGTAGCTGCACTTGACTGATTTTCGGTCATTCTTCACAACAAAATTCTGAATTTTTTCTCTCTACAGCTTTCCCTCTCATCTCCCAACCATTTCATAGCCTTGCTCTGAAGATCTCAGCATTCGGATCCTTGGAGGCTGAGAAATTGCAAATTTCTCTGCTGTAAACCCTAATTTACAGCAGAAATTAGGGTTTAGCAGCAGCCTTGGGAAACGTGCCAGAAATTGGAAGCTCCAAGACTTGGATTCAACAAGGTTGAAGGTGAATTTCAGTTGAATTCAGGTGGAGGACTAGCCAACCATTGAATTTGGGGCATTTCCATCGTCTACGAAGTGTGTGAAGGCCAATTGAGTGCTCAAATCAAGGGGCAAAATAGATTGAAGACTTGCTGGTCACTTTAGACAGTAAGGGGAGTTGAAATATCGAAAGGGATTGGGAGAATCCCATTGTAAATCAACTTTTTCTTCAATAAAGCTAAAGAAATACAGAAAGGGGCGACAATTTTGGGGCCAATTGGGTGTGCATTGTCCAAGATTAGTAGGTAAATTTGTATTTGCAGATTTTCATTTATTGTTTGCTACTGTAATTAAGTTGTAATCATGGCTTTACCACCCTATCCGAGGAGGAAGGTTGGTTTCATGGTTCCATTGCCGGGATGCCATCAAATCCTTTGAATTGGTGGACCCGTGGTACTTGATTGCAACTTGGGACTATTGCATTATTGCTAAAATTTTTCTCAGCAGTGAATTACAACAAGCTTGTCTTCACATGGTGATATGGGATCAAGTGGAGAGGATGCATCACTCCTTGGTCAATCACGTGGTGGGGGAAATGTAATGATTGATGTTGGGCATGGTTCTCAGCATGGACAGCATGCTGAAAATGTGGGAAATGACCCAAATGTTGGTACTTCAATGCATAAAGAGGTTGATGACTAGTAAGGGGCTGAAGAATTTAGTGATAGCTTCAAGGATTGAATGCGTACAGCAGCAAATCTTTTTACTGAATTGGCAAGGGATCCTCAGTTTACTTGATTCTTGAATGCCCCAAAGAGGACACTCGAGGCAAAGAGAAGAAGAAACCTTCTACAGCTTGGGACAACCACAAGAACCGAAGGAAATGCCTAAGTCTTCTTTAGAAGAGCCCAAAATGCCTCTTGAGCACAAACAGTTGGTATTTGTGGGGCAGCAAGTACAAATGCATGGCCAACTTGGTAGTGCCAATCCATGGGAACATGGGCATCAAGGCAATTATGCACATGCAAACATGGGACAACAAGGATACTTTGGTGGTGTTACCATTTTTCATGCTATGGTTGGACAGGCACCGCATACGGGAATGTATGGCATAAATCCCTATGGTATGCAATAGCCAATGCATGGCTCACAACACCCAATGTATTCAGGTAATGCAAGTGGAATGCTTAATCCCATGTATGGCAGCATAAGCATGATGCTTGGGGCACAAAGAGGGTCATATGGATATGTATCGGCACCCCCAGGGACTGTTGGAGCACAAGGATTTGGTGCTGGTCATGTAGGTGCTTCAGATAGTGCTGGTTTTCATGCAAATACAGCCAATGCATCCTTTTTGCAATAGCCCATTTATGATAACTCGACTCCCATAAGTCCGCTGAAGGACTATGATGAAGGTGGCAAAAGCGTGAAGTTTGAGCCTTTCAGTGGTGCACAAGATAGGCTGAAAGCACTTGTTTTTTATTCAGTGGTTTGATGTAGCCTATTCTGGAGGCAACTTCACAGAGGCATCTAGGATACGCAAGGCAGCCATATTTTTGATGGGAAATGCATTGCAGTGGTGGTCTACACTTCTTATTCAAGGGAAGTCACCTACCACTTGGGTCCAGTTCATGAAAATGTTTGCTTCAAATTGGTTGATAAGTACCTTTGAAGTAGACATTATGATAGCTTGGAATTAGTTGAATTCCAAAGATTGCAAGAACTTGGATCAGTACAATAAGAACTTTTGGGATGCATTGTTGTTGGTTACTTCTTATCGCACACAGTACTTCTCCTTGAGCATGTGGAGGAGTATATTTGTGGTTTGCCAAAGGGTATTCGAGATTTTTGCATTAAGTCTACTGTTTCCAGAATGTCTCAGCTTATAGAAACTGCTGCTATAACTGACACATTGCTGTGTCGAAAGGATGCACGATTCCATGATGATGATGCCAAGTCACATGTCAAAGAGGCAAAGGTTGAGAAAAAGGGTAAATCTGAAAATAAAGCTGAAAATTAGGGCTGATCTGAAAAATAGGGCTGGAAAGAGGAACAGATCGCAGAGAAAGAGTGGGAAAAGTGATGCATTGTTACATAAACCTCAGTTGTCCACTGTCAATATGGTTTATCACACTGAGTTGGATGCCATGAAAGAGCAATATGTTGTTGATTCGAACTTTGCTAATGTTTATGATCAGCTTTGCAATGGCCAAAGGCATGGACACTTTGTGTAAGAGATGGATTTCTGATGATGCATGGACGATTGTGTGTCACAAAGCAGTTAAGGCCTAGAGTTATCACTGAAAGTCATGCTCCTCCGTATGTAGGACATAGAGGTATTGATGACATAGAGGTATTGATGCCACGGTCAAGGCAGTGGCACATTTCTTTTTATTGGTCAGCTTTGAGGTATGATGTAGAACAATTTGTTAAGACATGCATCGTATGCCAGAAGGTAAAGCATGATAGGAAAAAGATGCCGGGTTTGTTGCAGCCCTTGTCTATTCCAAAGAGGCCTTGGCAGAGCATTGCAATGGACTTTATTTTTGAGCTTCCTAAGATATCTACAGGGAATGATGGGATATGGACTATCATTTGTAGGTTTAGTAAACAAGCCCATTTCATTCCTGTGAGGAAGAAAATAAAGGTTGATCATATGACACGATTGTTTTTACAGCACATCTTTAAGTATCATGGTATGCCAGATTCGATCATTAGTGATCAAGACCCCTGGATGACCAGTTTAATTTGGAAGGGCTTGTTTGAGAATATGGGTACCATGCTGAAATTCTCATCCTCCTTCCATCCGCAAATAGATGGTCAATGTGAGGAAGCAAATTCCACGGTGTTAGATCTTTTGAGGTGCTATGTTTCAAACCACAAGACACAGTGGGAGCAGTATTTGCCCTTGGTTGAGTTTGCTCACAACAACACAGTGCATAGTTCTACGGGAAAAGCTGTATTTGAGGTGGTAGAGGGTGGTAAGAAAGTACCCCCTATTTTGCACACAAAAGATAAGATCTTTGAGTTTGATCGCTATGTGGAAAGCATGGATATAGTTTATCAGAAGGTTAAGTATGCGCTTCAAAGATCACAGGATAAGCAAGAGAGAGCAGCTGATCGTCATAGGCGTGCTTTGCACTTTGCAGAGGGCGATTATGTATTGCTGCGATTTGAAAAGGCATGGTTGAAAAAGATGAAGGGCAAAGAGCGATTGTATCCAAAGTTGTCTATGAGATACTGTGGGTCATTTCAAGTGTTAGAGAGAATCAGTGATGTATGCTGTAGGCTGAAATTGCCTCCACATTGGCTGATACACAATGCCTTTCATGTGAGGTTGCTTAGACCTTTTCATGGAAATGTGGCAGAGGATGTATCTGCTGAAATTCAGCCAACGGTTCAAGAGCTCGATAAAATACTGATACCAAAGCAAATTTTGACACACAAAGAGAGGAAGATCAAGGGTAAGGTTTCGAGAAGGTACTTGGTGAAGTTTCAGAATTATTCACCAATGGATGCCAAATGGATGGAGAAGGATGACTTGGCAGACCATCCTCAATTGTTGCAGCTTTACCTTGATACTTTTCAGTTAGAGCCGACTTTAGTTCGGGCTCCGTCAGGTTCAGCAGAGCAAAGGTTTAGAGTATTACTTGATGCTTGTGAGAGAGCTAGCACCTCCGCTCCTTAGTTATAGACAGCTCTGGTATGTAGTGGATCTCGGATGTATTCAGCATGCATCCAAGGTACTGCACTGACAGTATCTTTTCCATGAGGTCACTACTTAGTGTACTAGTCACTATGTTTGATATGCAAATCGGTATGGTTTTCACTGCAGCTCTGAAACTGTACATTTGCATCTGTTATGTTTGGTGTGTAATCAGTTATGCTTGGTATGGCATTGGCTATGCTTGGTGTAGCATCAGTTAATGATCATCAGGAGCTGATTATCGAATGTTGGTCTTCAGCGTATGATCATTAATATTCGGTGGTATTCAGCTCAGTTTTTGATCAGCTCGAGAACCGTTTATGGACACTTTTTGGATCAGTTTTTGTATTGATTGCTGGTCAATTTTTGCAATGAGTTTGTGATCAGTTTGGGGTCACATTTGCAACAGTTTATGATCAGTTCTCAGATCAGAAAGTGATCAATTTATGATTAGATTATGCTCAGTTTTCAATGGTTTATATCTAGTTCCATGGACAACAGCATATGTTATGATGCCATTGATGTTTTAACCATGGTTAATGCTTGGTTTTCGTTGTACTATGGTTTGGTTTTGCCGGATAAGTTGAGCTAATGAGAAATGGACATGGCACATGATAATCTGGCAATGTTTTTGAGATTCTTTGTGAGTCTTATGTTATGTTATGTTGGTTGGTAATTTTCAGCATATGTTGGGCATATAGAATGATTGAACAACAGTCCACAATGTTGTGTTGACTATGATTCCTATGGAAAATTCGAGTGTAGTACTTTACTTTTGATGCATTTGGCAGTGCAATCGAGGACGATTGCAAGGATTTCAGGGGGGAGGGCTGTCGTGAGGACATGTATTTTTTGAAACCTCACTTAACATGTGGATTAATTTTTAATCACATGATTAAGTAAATGATATACATGTAAGGTGCAACTGGAGTTAAAGTAAATTTACAAGCCCGGGACCCGAAGAAATCATGGGATGTCAAAGGCAAAAGTTGCTATAAGTTATATCGCATAGGTACTTGGTGGTAGCTGGTGCCAATTGTTGGCCTAGGTTATTCATTTGGCCATAAGTGTCAGTTGTTGGTGACACTAGAGAAGTGGCATTTAATGGTATCTAACGCCAATCTGATGCTCAAAGATGTTGTAGAGACACTCAGGAATGGAAGTTGCCTAGCCAATTTAATTATTGGCCAGTCAAATTATCTTTCAGGGTACCAAAATAATTATTAGATTAATTTTCAGTATTTAAAGGCTGAAAAGTAATGTTTAATTATGAAAAATGCTAGAAAAACCATTTGGGAAGGCTGCCACTTGTGAAAAATGCCCATACAAGATTGAAAAACGTCTTTAGAGGCTGGAGAGAGACATTTCTATAAATTCAGCCTGCAAGAGAGAGGGAGGGGAGGCTCCTGGTCTGATTTGCAGCCATTGGAGGACCTTTTGAGGCAGCCAAGGGCAAAATAAGACCAATCAACAGTTGGAGACAGCATCTACAGGCTGTTGAGGCAGGGTAGCAGCAATAAATGACTGATTTTCTTCAGTTCTTTGCATCTACAGGCTGTTATGGTACGGCAGCAGCTGCACTCGACTGATTTTTAGTCATTCTTCGCGACAAAACTCTGAATTTTCTCTCTCTAAAGCTTTCCCTCTCATCTCCCAGCCATTTCATAGCCTTGCTTCGAAGATCTCAGCATTTGGACCCTTGGAGATTGAGAAATTACAAATTTCTCTGCTGTAAAGCCTAATTTACAGTAGAAATTAGGGTTTAGCATCAGTCTTGGGAAGCTGGCCAAAATTTAGAAGTTCCAAGACTTGAATTCAATAAGGTTGAAGGTGAATTTCAGCTGAATTTAGGTGGAGGACTAGCCAGCTATTGAATTTGGGGCATTTCCATCGTCTATGGAGTGGGTGATGGCCAATCGAGTGCCCGAATCAAGGGGCAAAATAGATTGAAGACTTGCTGGTCACGTTGGACAGCAAGGGGAGTTGAAATACCGAGAGGGATTGGGAGAATCCCATTGTAAATCAACTTTTTCTTCAATAAAGCTAAAGAAATACCGAAAGGGGCGCCAATTTTGGGGCCAATTGGGTGTGCATTGTCCAAGATTAGTAGATAAATTTGTATTTTCAGATTTTCATTTATTGTTTGTTGCTGTAATTAAGTTGTAATCAAGGATTTACCATCCTATCCGAGGAGAAAGGCTGGTTTCAGTAGACCAAGTAAATGGATCTAATCTTTAAAAAAAAAACTGAGATTTGGCAGTAGGAACAAACAACTCTACACAGTCTAGCATTGGGGTTTCTCCTTTTTGAGGCACTATATGGATATAAGGTTCCCCTCCCTACGGTCATATTTAATGATAAGATAAACCCTCAGAGCCAAGAGGAGTTAAGAGCGCATGCATACCCTACTTCAACAATGTAAGGAACCACCAAGACAGTAGTTCATCTAATATGAAAGTGAGGAAACTAGTCGAGTAATAAGTTATGCAACTGTAAGGGACACCTTAGTTGAACGAGCAATAAGGAAAGATACTTATTGTGATAAATGAAATGATGCTTGAGATCTAATCTTGGAAGAGAAGGTACCATATTTGTCTCCATGCTGATCAAGGGGATGTGCGGGCATAATTACCTAGGCAAGGACCAGAAAACCATGCCTTTAACTGTTTGAGAACTAGTAGGTTTCCACAATGTTAGTCCTTAACTGAAACACAAATCCCAATAGAGAAACCAAAATCTACATACTTGATGTTTCGTATCGAGATGGCTTGGTATTGAGCTAAAGCTACATGAATCTAAATATGGGAGCAATTAAAATAAAACAAGTGAATAAGTATGCACCACAAGACAAAAAAGGCTAACGCAAGGCTTAGATTATGGTAGCTGGAAAAGACTTAAATGTATGTAGCTTACATAGCCTATGGACTTTAATTAAAGTAGTATAAAGATTTGGCGAGCTTGACGTAGAGATTATGTCTGGCTAGGCTAAGGATCCTAATGAAAACTCGAGAATCTTAAGAATCTAGGCTAATTATAGATACAAATTGAACCAATCAAAGAATCCATAACGCCTAATCGAGGGTGAGATTTAGAATCTAGTACACCAATGGCAAGCCACTTATGAACAAGGATATTAGGGAGTGGAGAAACTATATGGCCACCCCAAGGATAACCCCCTCGTAGCACCATAGAGTGGCACCACCAGTGCTGAATAGGATTGAGGTTGATTTTGGGATAGGTTTTTAGTTTTAGTGTGGGGAGAACAACCTTATTGTGAAAGGTTTGATGTTTTGGTCTTGGTCTATACTTTTGGTTCATAAGGGAGGAAAGGTACAATGTTTTAAGTAGTGTCTAAGTGGTTCTTGAATACTCCCTTGTCCCTTCAAATAAGTGGGTGAATTATGAAAAAAGCATGCTTTTGATCAATTGAGGAGGGTGATGTAGTGTAGTGGAGGGGGATGCCACACACAACTGGACTAGAGGACGAAGCATGACTCACTTGCGGATACGTAGAAGGTGCATCATGGATGAGTGGCATTCCCGACAACAAAGCTATAGGGTGTAATGTGATATATAATTATACATAGGGGTGTATGTATCTGTATGTGTGTATGCGTGTGCGTGTGTATGCACATGCATGTGCCCTTGAATTATGTCCTCTTGTACCAACATCATTCCATTTCTTGATACCTTTTGAAAGAGGGGGATTGGGGGCGTTGTGGCGAGTCATTTGAGTGTTGGCTACCTTGGTGGTATTGTACTTCATTCTCGTGCTTTTATTATGGATGACATTGTTGATTTATATATTCTCTCTAAGGTTCAGTGTGTTGTATTCGTTCTTCATTTTTCTCACTTCTGAAAGAGTGAGCAAGAGTGAGAGAGAGCTATGGAGGTTTAAACTCAAGAGAGCAATACTCGTGTTTGAGAACTCCAACAATCACAATGTGTGACTTGCCTTCCCTTTATTATTCTATCATAGTAAAGCGTAATGAATAACGATGATAGTGATCGGTGGTTGCTACCTACAATGTATAGGTGTGTGGGCACTAATTACAAGGCAAATAAAGGTGGCTAGGTACAAGGGGCCTTTAACTCCCAACAACCTTTCACTTAAAGGCAAATTTGCCTAGAGAGGAGAAAAAAGTACAATATGTGCAGATGAGTACAACTAGATGAGAAAAGACATCTCATCCTACAGCTATTGTCTTCCTAATGAAGTGATAACATTATACTGGGAGACTTAGTGAGTAGATAAGCAATATTCTGGTTGGTAGAGATTTTCACAAGCTCTATATGCTTGTCCCCAATCACCTCTCTAGTGAAGTGATAACACATCTCAATGTGCTTGATCTTTGCATGAAATACCAGATTGCATACCAACTGGATGGCTCTCATAGAATCCGAATGGAGGGTAGGAGTTATAGAAGTAATACCAAGGTTTGGAACTAGATGGCCTAATCATAGGACCTTGCAAGCCTCAGTGGTTGCAATAGTGAAGCTCAATATATAACAAAGCATGGATTCATGACTAATAATCCATCTGACAAGTTTTGCTTTATCGAATAATCAAAAATCAAATGAAGATCAGCCCACAGTAATTAGTAATTGCAAAGACAATATCCGCATAAACCAATGAGCATAGATGAGAGACTCCCACAATCTCTAAAAGCCAAGCTCTGCAATAAAAGCTAAAAGTTCTCCCACTGGAAGCAAGCCAGAGTATCCAAGAGTAAAGCAAGCTCAATACATGCATATTATAGCATTCAGAAACCCTAAGGTACCAATAATACATCTGGGAGCATGTAATAGCATAAGCATCTAAGCTTGTAAATAAAAGATCATTGAATTGTGCAACCTTTGCAAATATGGATGTAAGAGAGCTTAAAATCAAAGCTCAAGATTGAAAGATCAGTAGTATCAAGCATACATATGATCAAAAGAGCATTCCCAGATGGCATGCAAGCATAGATTTCATTGACGTTTGAAGTATATGCTTGCTATCCATTGTTTATGATAGCAAAGAACCTTTCAATGGCTGAGCAAAATGAGCTCTAATCAATTTGTAGAGCATCCCCAAGCATCGATACATCATCCTAGAATTGAAAGCTTCGTGAATAAGCATTAGTGAAGCATAAGCATTCCAATGTTTGCTGTCCCAAACTGTGAATAGCAGGTCTGTCAACAAATCAATGGCTGGCTGATGATCTCTTCCGCAAATGATACCCAAGACAGAGCCAAAAGTTTTGGGAGAAGTGCCCAATGGCTAAGAAAGAAGCTCGAGAAGTGCTGGAGCCAAATGCTTGAGGGAGATTGAGCAAGACAGCTCCCCTAAAAATGCGCCAAAAATTGCAGACTGCTTCTTGGGGGGTTTTGTATGCTGCTTCTAACTGTCAAATGCATTGACTAGAGATTGTCTTGAAGTTGAGAAATGACTTGGAGAAGGTAGGGAGCTGATATTTGCCTCGGATGATTGAATGGGAACTTCAGTAGTCACAATGTGTGATGTGTCTTCCCTTTATTAGTCTATCATAGTAAATAATAAGGAATAAAGATGACAGTGATGGGTGGCTACCACTTGCAGTGTAGAAGTGTATGAGCATTGAGTACAAGGTAAATATGGAGGCTAGGCACAAGTAGCCTTTAATCCCCAACTACTTCTGATTCCTTTGTGCACTCTCACGATCCTTTGTCGAGAGTAGCATTTGAACTTTACCTAATCATGTTGGATAATGGTTTGTTCAAGTAATTCATTGTCTTGGCCCTTTTTTTTTTGGTGGTGTTGCGTCGATGAGCTAGAGCATCTTATAACTTTTTGAAACAATATTAGTAAATAATGATGATTAAACAAACTAGACATTGACTTGGTAGAGAAGGTTGGTTTGTGACATGCATGGGTGATGCTAACTCTCACAAAGTATTTGGGTTTATAATGGTTTTGATTTCAGTGCAGATGATATGTCTCTTTCGTATGTAAAATTGGCTCAACATTTAGCAGCCTACAAAAGCTATAAGGGTGAGAATTTTCTTGCAATTAAAAGTTTATCTCAAATGTGGATTTCTATGTTGAATTTTTGCATTTACTTATCATGTGAAGTCTAAAAGTTACAATGTTGAGGCTTTTGAGTATCGAATCATTAATTTGTGTCTTGTTGTTATTAAGAGGAGATACATTGACAGCCCTTGTACATCTGCTTTCTTCATTTCAGCATTCATTAACTGCAAATTTCTGCATTCTCCTGTCTCTTTTCTCTCTCCCTTTTCTCTCATGTTCATTGCCTTTTAGTTTTGTCCATACGCTTCGGCATTTGCTGCACTCTTACAAATGCATTCAATGGAATGGGACTTGCAAGTACGTCCAAAGAAATCTCTAGCTAATTATTTTGTATGAGACAATGATGTTGATCACAAAGAGTGAAGCGAGTCTTTGTTGGCTGAATGATTTTTCTACTTAGAGATGATCTAGCCACACAAGCTGATTTCAAACAAGACTTATCATACGTTATCTATTTTCTTCTTAAATCTAATGCATGGTATGGCCTACTTGAAGGTTTTTTGAATTCATTTGCTTAACTAACTACACTGGTTTTTTCTTGTCAAATTAAATACATTTTTTTTCTAAAGAAGTGAGAAAATTCTATTAATGAGACTCCTTGGAACAAAATATACCAAGGCAAAACACAAATATGGAGTAGCCTTGCAAGGAACTTACAATTTTTTTTAATTTTTTGTAACAAGTGTTAGGTCTATGTCAAAGTTTGAAGGAATAACTAGTTGGAAGATTTTATTATGCTAGACTGTGTGGGTCTAGAGAAGGGAGAAGGTGTTAGAATCCCGTGCCTTGAGAAAAACACCTCTTCTCCTCATAGTCTTTGAACTAACTTGTATTATCTCCCATCTTCCATGGAGAGTATACACAATCTTTGTCCAGATCTTGGAAAGAGTTTGTGTAATAGATTTAGTTTGTCTAAAGTCAAAACTAGATACCTCTATCTAGTTCCATGCAAGTGGGTTCTCTAAACTAGTGGCTTTACCATTATATGTTGACAATGTAGGTTCTTGCTTGGGTGTGCGTGTATGTGTTCTTTTTTGGGA
This sequence comes from Lygodium microphyllum, assembly GCF_053477565.2. NCBI lineage: Eukaryota > Viridiplantae > Streptophyta > Polypodiopsida > Schizaeales > Lygodiaceae > Lygodium > Lygodium microphyllum. The sequence continues at coordinate 14,110,185 of NC_141147.1, read as the reverse complement.
GATACATGATTAAATGGATTGTGTGCGTTGCTTGTCATAAATGTAGTGCCTTGAATGTGAGTTCTCTACAAATTGTAAAAGAGTGGGGATAGACGGGTAGAACAAGGATTAGCACGGGAATACCTAGTTATACTGACGGGGTATTTAACATGTTGGGAGATCCATTTAGGGCATCCATTATCAATAATCAAGTCTCTTTTACCCTTCCTTCCAACTTTCATGGCTTCCCTTCTCTTTTTCTCTGTTTTCTTGTCTTCATCTCTCTTTTGCTAGTCTTTCTCTCTCTTCTTCTCTCATCTTCTTCCTCTTTCTCTCTCCTCTCTCTTCTTTGCAGTCTCTCCCTTCTCTCCTTATCTCTCCTAGGTCTCCTTCATTATAGCTGGTAGCAGAGCCTCAATCTTTGGTCCCTTCTTCCTTCTCTTTTCTCATATCTAGTTAGATTTTACAAAGAAGAAAACCGTAGTCACATAGCTACAACAGGGACAGGAGGTGTAAGAAGCTTTAATGGAGTACACCATAGGGTGCTAGCAGCCTTTATTGGAGTTCTCACAGGAGCCATGGCCAAGTTGGAGGTACTCAAGTCAAATCTAGTAGCTCTTTTTCAACTTTGAGGTAAAGTTTCAGGGGTTCTTGGGTGAAGAAGACTCACAGGAAAAGAGAGAGAAGACTCATAGGACTTAGAGAGAGTTTTGACTAGAACTACTTTTCAAAGGAGAGTTTTCTTCTTCATTCTTGAGGAGCTCCCATGGATTCTCAGTCCAACGGAAGAAGGGCTTTGTTTCTGCATTACCCATAACAGGAGTTAAGGAATCTTCTGAGCTGCAACATCATAGGCTTGGACCGCTTCTTCATCTGTGTCAAATGTACCTAGCCAAACTCTTGATCCTTTCTTTGTATCTCGAATTTCTGCCACCCATTTACCCCATGGCCACTACCTGATGCCCCTAAAGAACTGTTTCTTTCTCTTGGAGTTCATGTTCTCAACAGGTGTTCCTGCTGTGATAGACGAAGGCGTAAATCAGGGTGGAAAACATTCCTGCAGGGGTTCCTACTGCACCCACTCTCAGCTCTAAGGCTCCTACGGGGGCAACTTTACTCACGGAGGCAAGAGTCAAGGAAAAGTCAAAGGCAAAGTCAGCAACCTAGTTTATCTGACTTGTCTACTGAGGAAATTTGGTGCACGGAGCTCGGATGGATTTAGGAGGAACAGGTAGGGCATAACAGTAGAACAGTGGGGAACAGTGACAATGACCAGGCTGCAAAGAAACTACATCTTCTGCACGATGATGATAATAGCCTCGTGATCATAGAGGGAGCTATAGAAAGCCATAGCTAGAAGGACCCTGCAGAAGAGAATGGTCAAGCGATGGAAGTGGATGCACACTGTGGGTCAAATTCTTAGGAATGGACCTTTTTTTTTTGCAATGCCTCAAAGCAATCTTCAGATGAAATAGCATAGGAGCCTACATCAGCCTTCTCCTCAAGGGTTTTAAGAGCAGGCTCTGAGTCAGGAACCCGCTTTCCTTCATACAGATGGTGATCATGCCTGGTTGCACACAACAAAAGTCTTCTTGGTCTTAGCAAGGTCCCCTATTTGCAAATGTTGCATTGTTGTTTTGGGAAAGTTTTGCTGCTCTTCTCTGGTTACAACAGGCATCCTTGAAAGTTCTCTCACGTCTGGTTACATCTGCCAAAAGAAGCTCAATCGTGAAGTTTAGATCTGAAATAGCTTGCACTACCACAGCCTCTTCATCCACATCATCACCCTCGAAGCTTTGAGATGCAACAGTCTCATCCTATGGAGTGTAATAATTCACCATAGCACCTTCTTTCTCACAAGGATAAGGACCTACAACTTGCTGAAATACATATTCTGGATCCACATAGCCGTTATTTGCAAGAAGCAAATGGTGAAATTCCTCCTCAAGTCGTCGGATCATAGCCAATTGTAGGAGGCTTTGTGCATGATCAAATGTCTAACCAGCTACATTTCTTTATTAGCCCCCAGTTAAGACATACAAAGGCGGGTGTTAGTCGAAGGAGCAAAAGCGCCAACAACAAGTCAACGAAGCCTTTGAAAGAAAACAATCTCACTTCAAAACAATCTTACCTTAAGCGGATGATCAAACCATCCCCATTGCTGCAACTGCAGCAAGGGCTTTCCCCTCATCACAGGAGCCATCTCAGGGAGGGACTCGAGAGACTCCAAAAGAATCAGGACTATGAAATCTGAATTAGGAGTTATGCCTATAAGGAGCTAAAGTCACTCAATTCTTTGTTAGTAGTGGATTTGCATTTGTTTATCCAATGCATTGAAGTTCTTTTGGTGCAAATTCATTGTCAGAAAAATGTGTCTCAACTTTGAATAATCTATAGAAACATGCTTTTCAAGAGGAATCATACCTCTCACAGCAGCTTGCTTCTTTCCAATTGCTCCTAGTTGAACAAAGTATGCTGGTAGCTTATGAGCTTGTATGTGCATTGAAGTCTTTAGGGACCTTTTATCCCGATTTGTGGCGGAATAGGCAAGTGCTAAACTGGAAGGCAGGCTCTGATTGGAGTTCATCTTGAGGATATCCCATCGCATCTAAGTTCTAAAGCCATGTATGAGGGGATTCTTAGCATGACATGCAAGACATATACATCATACAGTGGGGATTATTCCTGTGACAACATGGAGATTGATCAAAGAGAGGAGATGCCTAGGGTGAAGTCAGCAATCATTAGAAACATGGCTACATTGGTTTGCAACTTGCAGTAGCTTTGGTCATGGAACGGAAGGGATTGACCCTCTTCTGAATATCTGTGTCAAGTTGTGTCACTGAGATGCAACATCAATACTAGGAGCACCCAAGGAGCTTAGTTGTTGTTATTCAAAAGCATTGCAGCAAGCCTCTGTAGTGTTGACTCCAGAGGGTACGGCCAAATTCGAGTTAACAAATAAGTGAACTTGACAATGGTACTCATAGTGGTATGCCCATGTCTATGTTGGCAAGTATATGCCCCTGTTTGTTATGAGATGATCATGTTTGACAAGGTTATGCTCTCGTTAGCAATGCATTTGGCCATGGTGGCAATGGTTTGGATCATATTGGCAGTGACTTCCAAGCCACAATGATTTATAGGACAACTTTCAGCTCATAATAGGCTTATACATGCTATTGTAGACTTCTACATGTGTTTACAAATGTATTTGTGGTTTGGGGAAGTATTTGTAAGACTCCTAGGGTGCTCATAGGTCTCCCAAAGGTCCTCATTCAGTTTGATAAGTTGGTTAGACCCTACAGGGTATCGACTGTTCAAAACGTGCCTCTGACAGTTGTGAACAGGGTGCTGGACTGCACATTTCAGCCACACATTTCTTATTACAGGATTTTCTGTATAAGAATTGTTATTACATACCTATACTCCTTGCGTAGAGGGGATCGATATCTTCGACTAGAGTTGGAAAGCTCCCCAATCGGAGCCCCCATTGGAGAGTTACAGGCCACTTTTGTGTACAGTGGCCTGATGGGACAGGCTGCAGTCCCCTTCTGTACAACCACAGAAAGTTGTTCACAGACAATTCTGAATATTTTCTGTCATAAAACTTTTTACATAGCCTCGTAGAGGGCACTCTCCCCTCCGTTTTGAATAAAAAAGTTCCCTGATTAGATCTTCCTAGCCAAAGTTATATCAGATTTTGTGACTAGGGGTCTGTGTGGACTGCACCTTAAATGGCAGGGGACAGGGATAAAAGAAAGATTAGTGATCAAGAATGTAGAGCTTTGCTCCACACTTCACAGTGGCTTCATGCAAGGGATGCAGAAAGGCATAAGGACTTGATGGATAAAATGCACCAACAAAGAGACAATAGTATCTGCAAAAACAAATCAATCCTAGCTCATAGTTCCAGTTCCTTTTCTCACTCTTGGCATCCCCAAACGAATGCATTGAATGTCACTCTACAGCAACAAGAAGCTCTCCGATTTGTGAGCCACAACCAACTAATTGAGCAACACAGTCAGCTCATGTCTAAGATGGACTGAGTGGTCTCAACCATCTCAGCCACCAACATGCAAATCAAGGCAATTAATGACAAACAAACTTGCAGCCCTTATGACTTAAGTTGCTCAAATGGCTACAATTAAAAGGACGGATCAACATGATTATGAGTAGCAGCATGGGCATTCTCATGGAAATTATAAGTACCATGACCACTGACATGGTTTGGATGTGCAAAGGCAGTAACATCATGTGCCTTCTTATGGTCATCATGTATATGATGATTGTGCATATTTTGAGCAGCAATATGCATCTAATGACTATGTATATTCTTATGAGCTACATTCTAGTAATCTAGACAGTCTTATGTACATGGGCAACATCATGCAAATGTATACGAGTATGTACATGGGGAGCAACATCATTATCAGTAATGGAGTGCTCGATATCATCAGCCACTTGATCATTACTATGAGCACCATGTGTATCCTTATGAGCAACATGATGCTTCTCACGAAGGATGCCATGATGAGAGCATCTGATTGCAGGTTCATGAACAGGTGCCCCATCAACCCGAGGCCCTTAACTTTGAATGCCCTGTAGTAGCCACGAATGTGGGGCTCATGAATATGCAATGCCAAAGTGTTGATGCAGCAAATGCAGTAGTGATTGCAACCTCATCTGCTCCAGTTCTACGTGGCATAGTGGTTCCCAATGAGTTTACGGACAAGTTAATGCATGCTACCATATGCATCAGTGGGGATCTCGTGCCACCATCAGTGCTTGACAATGACACCATGAATTACTTCTATGATACAGCGGATGCATTGGATCACATTTATCCGTTTGATCCCGGTGGTAGTACGGTGGCCCATGCTTGTATGGATGACCCTTATGCTCGTGATGCTTATTATGTAGGTTATCCATTTGATCCGGGGGAACGTAATGGCCTTGGAAAAGCCCTACCGTTATCAGCATTTCACCAGTGCAATTCTCCCCCTACTTCATGGGTGCAATTTTGACTGAGGATTAGCTAAATTTGCCCTAGTCTGCACTGCAAGCAACTTGTAGACATCACACTATTTTAGAATAGTTGTAACCTTGCATTAATGACAGTCAAGGGTCACTTATATGGGCTGAAAGTACGCTTCATGAGCTTCGTTTTGACATGTAACATTCCTCAATCAGAGCTGCACATAGGAAGTTATGACCAGTTTTCTCTAGTAGGCCTATTTTGGACAGCATGCTGTCCACTATTTGTCAGCCCCTAATTTTCAAGAATTGGTGGACAAAATCATATGTTATCAACTTGTACATGTTGTATACATCATATACACATTTGTATGTCACAATCCCACGTGAGATTGTACTTCTCCATACCTATATTCTCCTCTGTAATATTGAACAGAGTAGTACTCTGTAACCCCTCCCCCCCTCCCTTTCCGTTGTGAGCCACACCAACAAGTCCTCTTTTTTGTTTTTGAGGGCAAAAACCTTTGGAGTTAGGATGGAATGTAAAAGAGTGGGGATAGACGGGTAGGACAGGGATTAGCATGGGAATACCTAGTCATACTGACGGGGCATTTAAGGTGTTGGGGGATCCAATTAGGGCATCAATTATCAATAATCAAGTCTATTTTACCTTTCCAGCTTTCATGGCTTCCCTTCTCTTTTTCTATCTTTTCCTGTCTCTTTCTCTCTCTTTTGCTAGTCTTTCTCTCTCTTCTTCTCTCATCTTCTTCCTCTTTCTCTCTCCTCTGTGCAGTCTCTCCCTTCTCTCTTCTCTCCTAGGTCTCCTTCATTACACAAATTTTTTGGAGGTGTCTTGGAGCACAAGAGCTTATTTAGTGAGTGTTTGGCTGTTACTTAGGGATGCTATGGGAGTGATTGACACGGTATTGGTTCCCCCTAGTTGGCGGGCTGCCAATCGCAACCATCTATGCATGCTATGGGATACCGCATGCAAAAGGTCCACTTCGTTGCTGTTGAATTGTCTTGGAATGCCTTTGTTCCACTATTGTTTGAAGTGGGAACCTTTGCATGGCATTGCTTTTCATGTGGACAATGGGGGCACTTCATGGCTACATGTTCGAAAAAGACCTTTGCTATGGAGGGGCATTTGGCTTCACTAGTCCATGATGCTCCTATGGTTGATGGTCCTCATGTGAATGAGATGCTAGTGTGTCCTGTTTTGGATAAAGGGAAACAACCTATGCAGCCTTTGGATTCCCTTGACTAGGATTGGGTTGATGTCCTTGCCAAATTAGGGAAAAGTTTTGATGTGCGCTCGATAGTTGCTATGTGGAGCACTTTACAATACCCCTTATACACTTATGTGCATTGCAAATATAAGATATCATCGATATCTATTGTTAATGCCGCAGTCTCGATTGGCCCTAAAAATCCTCTGCTTTGTAGCCCTTTGCTGACCGTTTACGGGACCCTCCTGTGCAACTTGCCTTTGATCACCATGGTAAAGTGATCACTCCTTGGGATTGTCGATACCCAAGGGTTGCTCCAAAATAAGGATATGATCCCTCCACTTCCAAAGCAGAGCGTAGGGACTCAAACTCATTTGTAGTATCGGCTGACTTTTTGGACGAGGGCACTCTTGATATTTTTGGCTGCAAAAGTGCAGTCGAGGCAAAATCAGCACGGACACTGAAATCTTTTAGTCATGACATATGAGGTTCGCCTCTTGGAAGTTGTGTGGCATTTGTTCATGCAATAAGCAACATGATATGTGGCACGTTTTGCATGAAATCAATGAGATGTGTTATGTGCTGTTGAGCATAAAAATCATACTGAAGCCGGTAAAATCGTGGATTGCCATGGGTTCCGGTTGTTGCACGCAGGGGGCTCAGTTGGACACCATTCAGTTGTGCTTATGGTCGTGAATGACAAGTTTCAACTGGTCCTTGTCAAGAAGGATGTCCATGGCTGTTTTCTAGTTGTTGAAATTCTATTTGAAGGGGAGGTACTATGGTTGATAAGCCTCTATGCACCAAATGACTCCTCGTCTCGATGGGATTTGTGGGATCAACTACCAGCTTGCTTGTTGTTGAAAGATGAAATCTTGTATAAAAGGATATGTTGTGAGCAGTCCATCTCATCCCTCATCATATCATCTTCCCACTCCTTGCCATCAGTCAGCATCATCCTGCCTTGGTGTTGTTGCCACACCTGATCTACTATCACGTGCTGCATCACCAACATCATGAGGAGGAAGGCTGTGTTTTCTGCTGCCCTGCCATACTTCATCAGTGTGTTCAGCTGGCCATCATTGCATGCTGTGTAGGCTGTGTATTCAGCCGGCCCAGCTGTGTTTCACCTGCCCATGGTCTTCTTTGACATCCCTCTACTTGGAGGACTGTGTTTTGCTTGCTCTGCTACTGTGTACGTCATCATCATTAAAGGTGGGTTGCTGCTGCCCCATTTTGGGTTTTATCTTAAGTATGACAGGCTCTCAGATTTGTTCTCAGTGTCTCTGACACTATTCTCAGTTCTCCTCTGCCCTGATCCTTGCATGCCGAGGCCCCCTTGTATCATTCATCATTTCTATAAGCCACCATCTTCCTTGAGCGTTCATCCACTTGCATTTATTGTGTGGTGTACAGTTTGTGTTCCTCTTTGTTTGCTCTAGCATTCTGTTACATGAGACGAGGGTTAGGAGTCAAGCCTGAGAGCTGAACTACAATCGGCTGGTCACAGCCTGATTCTGCCACCTTCTCTCCCAGCCAGCTCATGTCAACCCTTGTCCAACCCTTAGTCACCAGCATCGGGTGATGGTTGGAGAGAAGTGGCTGCCTCATGGATAAGAGCAATTGCAAATCTCACCTCAAGACTCCTCTCACGTTCTATAGCCCTAATCGCTTGAGAAATCCAATGAACGTTGGGTTGCTGCATAGTAACCAAAAAGCCCATTTCGTCCTAACGAAATGTGAAACAATGAAATGTACAAAACATTTCGTTTCACAAACCAGGGTCATGGAAATTTCTTGTTTTTTTTGGTGGTGGAAGCATAATTATTTTGAAGGGTTTTGTAAAAAGGAGAACATGCTGACTGTTTTTCTTTTTCAGCTTCTGTTCTTTTCACACCCTCCTTGTGTGCCCCTTCACCTTCCCAAACCTTGTGCATCTTCTCCTCCATCTCTGCATGCTCCACATCTTCTCCTCCTCCTCCTCACTCTCCTTCACCTCCTCCACCTCTTCCTCCCTGTCTTGGGCCTCCACCTCCTCAAGCGACAAATGCCTCTCCACAAGGATTCCACTCATGAACATAAGTTCATTCCACCTCCTCAAGCGATAAATGCCTCCCCACAAGGATTCCACTCATGAACATCAGTTCATGTGTACTTTGTATTATTATTATCCATATGTTGTAGTTTATATGTTGTAATTTGTAAATTGTGAATGCTAATTTTTGAATGAGGAGGAGAAATGCATGTTTTTCTTTTAGGCTTCAAACATTTGACTCTAGGATCTAGGTGGAATGAAAATTTTAATTTAATGGATCTATTTCTTCCTCTAATGCTATGAACATATAGTAATTTTGATTATGGTTATTAAAATTTTTGAAACCTCGAAACCTCAAAACACGAAATAGGATGAAATGTTTTTGGTGACCATGGGCTGTCGTGGTCCCCCAAAAGTAGGCATGATGGTCTCTAATCTTCAAAGAAAAAGCTTCTTCCACAGTTCCTCACTTGGAGGAAGGCCCCTAACAATGAGCTTCAGTAAGCGAGGTCTACTTTGGCTGTCTAGATCAATAATCCCCAAGCCACCTTTGGATCTAGGATGAATAATATTGTCTCAAGAAATCTCTACCTTGGTTGGGGCTCCCATCTCCTTTGACCCAAAAAAGTTTCTGATAAGTCACTTACAAGGTGAATGCATAACTTCAGCTCACCTCTTTTGTTTTGTAGCTTGTTATTTGTAGCAAAGGCCATGAGCTTCTACTTAAGGAACAAATTTGTGTATTAGGGACATAATGCTACCCATTCTAGACTTTGGTGAGCATATTGATTTTGAGTGTGTACAACAATATACATAGATTGAGATGAGGGATTGTGAAGATATGATAGACTTTGCACAAAGAAAACATAGATGACCAAAACACAATAACTCAAAAGAATTCCAAAAACGCAAATAGAGAAGAAAGATAACTCAGAAATAAATGAATGAATGTTGTATTGTGTACAAGATGCTTAAAAATAGAGCTTTCCAACAGCCAATGACTCTTGTTGGAGCCAACTGGGGGGTAGTTAGAATGTGACATCCATTGGAGACAAATCTTGGGTGCTGTGACCACCAGTCAAAGTAGGCAGGCAACAATATCTAGCTCCCTCTTTGCACCAAGTCTTCCTTTCTTCTATAGAAGGAGCTCATTTGCTATCATTCCACACTAGTTTTTCTTACCGTAAACTCATATACAACAGTTGAAGTTAGCCTCAAAGCTGGCCCCATCCATCTCCGCCACCATCCTTCACATTCACCATTAAATCTCTTGATGCTCCTTTTCTCTCATTGCTGTTTAATAGGATAGTAGACCTATAAAATTCATTAATGTAATTCTTTTTGGAGCTCTCCTTTCAATTCAAGGTCAAGAAGAAAGTCCTATTGTGAGTTTTTAAAGAAACAAATTGTTTTATTGGATATAAGCATATGCATTTGATGCATATGTGCACGTGTACCTCCTTTGTATATCTTTTGAGAGTTAGAAATACTTCACACTCTCAAATTGATTGTAATTGAGCTCATTCGTAAGGGAAAAATACATTCTTTCAAGGGGTTTCCCATCATCAACTCTAAACTTGTCTCGGTTTCTTTTTTGTGCATGGCTGTAACTTTTTGAATCATTGTCATATTCAGCTTCAAATATTTGTTTTTCTCCATTTTTGAAATGTCAAGTCTTGGAGATAACAAATATTATAATTGTCAAGTATACTTTATTGTTTGGGGCATTTACACACATCACTAGCTCTGTGTCATATCCAAGCCATATACCAACTGCTAAGCTCCTATGAGCTATTAGCCATGCTTTGATCCCACTCATTTAAATCCTCATCCCCAGCTTAATATTGTAGTTACAGAAGGCAAAATTGTGGTGCCTGTGGAGGAATGGATCCCTTCACACCCACTCTCTTGGATCCCATTGTAATCTCTAAAGGGGCCTCCTTTGAGAAAGAGTGGTGTCTCCATTCATCTAACAAGCAAGTGGTTGGGTCCGGATTGATGTATTGACTCACATTATCCCACTACTATGATCTTCTGTCTAGAACATCCTATGAATTCTGTTTGATCCGAAGTCCTCTTGTTGAGGATGGCCATCCTCCATCATAAAAGTGAATATCGTGTTTTTGCTAGTTGCAATGGCTGCAAGGATATCTCCTCTTGAAAAGAGACCAATCCAAGTTTGAGAAGTGTTTGCAACTGTCCTCAAGTGAGAAGATACTCCCTCTATTACAGCCTCAATCATAGCTCCGGCACCCCTGAGGTCTTGTTGTGTTTGCCTCTAGATTTGTTGTGGTGACTTTTTAAATGCAAAGCAGTCTCCCACAGAGGCAGCAACTTATATAGAGAACCTTTCGTAAGCTCAGGTTCTGTGTCCAACAGTATGGCCTGACTCTAATCACAAATAGTGATCGAAGAGACTTCTTTTCAATTATAGTCTGGTAACTGGGGCCAAAGGAAACGTATGTCCATGCTCTGGTGATAGCAACTGCAACTCTGACCTCAAAAATCCTCTCGAACTCTAAGGTCTTGGTCTCCAAATGATCCAACAAGTGTTGGGCTGCCTTGGTCCTCCATGTGTGGGTGTAATGGACTGAAACCTCCATACCGAAAGCTTCTGTCAAGGCTCCTTGCCTCAAAGGAGACCCCTCACAATGAGCTTAGCGAATAATGCTCTGCTTTGGTTGTTTGGATCTATGATCCGTGAGCCTTCTCTACACATGGGCTATATAAATCACAAGCCACTGTTGCTCTATCCAAGCTCCTATCTTGTCCTTACCAGATGAAGTCCCTGATGATGTGCTTCACATTGTCAATGCATGACCTATAGAATGCAGAATAAGAGGTGATGTACCACATGGTCACAAGAAGAACCATCGGTCCCCCTCCTAATGAAAGCCTCTTGAGGTCAAATAAAGGAGCTTTTGTTGCCGAATGCTCAAAAAAAGAGGTTCCAACTGCTGTTCTGAAGTATTGTTGATCCCCACATGGCATCCATGATATCTCACCATGGTCCCATGGGGAACTTCGGTGAAATACTTGTGTCGCCATTCTGGCTGCCCAGTGTGACATACCCCAAAAATCTATGGGACTTGTGCCAATCACTTAAGGCGCTGCTGCTCTTCAAAATATCTCCATGTCCACTACAAGACCCTAAACTTTTTTTTGGCAAATAAAATGTGGCTAATTATATTACTTTAGAAAAAACCTGAATACAAGAAAGTGCTCATGCTCAACAGACTAGCTGGAGCCAATGCAGAGTCATAGATATGTCAGATATACAAGCCTCTCAGGGCGGTCTAGGGGGGATGGGGGCAAGAAGCCATGGAGGGGGGGGGGGGGGGGGGGGGGGGGGTATCACCATCTGGGGCTGCCTGCCTGAATTACGAAAAACAGGTCCTGGCTGCCCCAAGTGCGCATGAAATGACAAGGGAGGTCTTGACGAGCCCTGGACTCGCCCTGCACCTGATCCCATTGGCCGTGGAGGGAGTGGATGATGGAGGTCCAGAGCTCTGCTAAGGTCGCATGTACTAAAAGTCTCTCTCCGCCAAAAGCCTCTTGACAATGTGTCTTCTAGATATGCCATCCAGTAAGACTCCCTATGATCTCCCATACCTTAGAGCGGTTTGTTGTGGGCTCCAGTATCTGGCGGATGGGTAGAGCCTCCAAACTGACCACTGCGCACGACATTGCCTCGATAATGAATATCGTGTCCTACATCCCGGCTTCATACAGAAGGTGACGGCCTTGGCTGACTGCCTATCAGCAGAAGGCTCCCCATGAGATACATCCAAGGCTGGGTGCTATACGGCGAAGGATGCGGCATGCTCCTCTCCACACGAGCTACGCGACCTCACACGACCAAAGGCTGTGCTTTGGGGTTTCCAGAGGCTGCTATGTGCAGCGCTTTCAACCTCCCTTCTGCATCTGGGCAAGCCAACTTCCAACCGCCAAGTCTCCATGTGCCACTAGCCATAAGAAATACGATACTCTTCTCGGTCTCCAGATATCCCATAGGTGGCACTAGAAGGTTCGTCGGAAAGGCTTCGTGATGCTGTGCTCTGCCCAGTGCTTGCTATGTGACCACACCCAATCCATATCCTCCTGCATCAGTATGTGTCTGCCAATCCTGGTAGTGTAATCCAAGAACCTCTGTGGCTTCTTGGCGACCGCAGTGGCCAGCCATAGCCACTCTCCCGGATCCCACTTCAACTCATCAAGTGGCTTGCCCTCCCAGATCCAGAGGCGCCACTCTCTGAGCTCCTTCTCCTAGAAGACAAAAGGGTCCTGTTGCCATGTTTTCCCTTGGAAGGCCAATCACCCGGATTCTTCTCCATGAAAGGACAACTATCCCCTCATCCAGTTGCTCTCTGTCAAGAGCCATATGCCCCCCCTCTTGCACGGTGAAGAAGGTCCCAGGTGGAGCGCCACCCACTCTACCTGCCACCTGTAGAGTGATGCCTGTTGGTGAAAACCTAGCGGCCCATACCTCCCCGGGCTCTATTGGCTCTCGTATCGGGGGAGCAAGCCACTCCTGAGGTATTGTTGCGTCTATCTCCCTTCTTCTCAACTCCACTCCTCTTTGGTAGCTTGATACTTGTTGCAGCATCTCCTCGTCCACCATCCTGTACACCTCTCGCGATGTCGTGATGATATGAGCCGGGCCGGCCTCCCAACCAGCCCACTGGATGTGGGGTTGCTCACCAATCTGTGCCCCTTCCCGATCTCCGACTTGGTGGTTTCAGATCACCGGCTGACGGTCTATCTCCTCCTGGCAGCCTGGGAGGCTTTGGATTAGGGCCTTACGTAGGCCCTGCCACATGCAGAGTAAGCTGCGTAGGAAAGGTAATCTGGGGGAGGGGGTGATCTGGGCTGTCGTGAGGATCCATCTCAGGGACGGCCTTCACTCACCGCCAAGCCTTAGTCTACAATCTTGAAGACCCTCCTGCAATAGGACCTTCCAAGTCTATCCTTCTGTTGTGAGGCTGCGGACTACTAGCTTGCCCAAGAGGGCCATTCTCTGATACTCTGGGTCTATCTCAAGCCCTCCCTCTGACCAATGCCGTATAACGGTCGCCCACACCACCTTGGCCGTGGAATCCCTGGAGCCGTCTAATCGGGACCGAAGGAAGTTCCGCACTAGGCGGTAAAGCTACACTACACAAGATGAGAAGCACCAACACGAGGCGATATACCAGGCCTTTGCTAGGAGGACTTGGTTAACCACTAGGCCTCGGCTTGCTAGTGAGAGGCGAGCCGTGCTCCAGTAGGTCAGCTTCCTTTGAATAGAGTCGAGGAGTTGAAGAAATTGCTGGGCGGGAGTGATATCGAGTCCCACTTGGAACCCTAGGTAACGAATAGTCTGCCCTTTGCTCACCCATCTGAATCCCAGGTGGACGCCCGACTCCGTGCTAAAGTCTGGGTCTGTGAGGAAACCAACCGACTTTCGCCAGTTGATTTTCGCTCCCGCTGCAGCCGATCTGCATACTCCGAGTCTAGCAACTCAGTCTCCTCTCTCACTGGAAGTCGGAGGCCGCGTAACCCACGCACACGTGACTTGAGGAAGTGAGACATCGCCTTTGCAAAGAGTAGGAATAAGTACGGGGCCAGGGGGCAGCCCTGCCGGGACCGATCTCTGCAGTCGAAACTCCTCCCCTTGCTTGCCACCTATGAGAACCCTGTTGGTAGCTGATTTGTAAAGTGCAGAGACCCCGCGGATCCAAGCTTGGGGGAAGCCCAACCTCACCATCGTGCCCTCTAGGAAATCCCAGTCCACCCTGTCATAAGCTTTCTCGAAATCCAAGAGTAGTATGACGAGTCCGTGTCCACTGTGTTGAGCCCACTTTGTCGCCTCAAAGAAGGTGAATACATTGTCTAGGATGCTCCTATCTTGGACAAAGCCTATCTGTGTGTCGTGAATGATGTCTGGAAGCACAAGGCGTAGTCGCCTACCAATCATCTTTGCCAGTGCCTTATAGGCCACTAACAATAAGGTGATCGGTCTCCACTGGGAAAGCTCTAACCGGTCTTCCTCTTTGGGAGAAGACTGATGAGGCCTGCCAAAAGACTCCCTGGCATTTGTCCTGAAGTGAAAATCTCTTGGAAGGCCATCAGTAGGGGATCCTTTACCACCTCCCAGTTGGTAGTGAAGAAAGCCTTAGAGAGGCCATCCTCTCCCATCGGCATTTCTGCCCGTCCTGTGTATGGAAAGTCTCCTCTACTTCCTTCTCTGTGAAGGGAGCTAGGAGGGAGCGTCCCATCTCCTTTGTGAGGAGGGACGGGATGTGATCCCAGACCTGCTGTCTACATCGGTGTCCTCTAGCTGAGGCTGTCTCCTGCTGCAAAAGGCATCTGTAGTAGTCGGTGGCAATCTCCATCACCTCGTTTGGGCTAGAACGAGTCTTTCCATACTGATCCCAAAGATTGCGTATCTGCTCTCTTGAGGTGTGAGGCTGGTACACCTGAAAAAACACCTTGTATATCGTGTCCCCCTTCTGCGCCCAGAGGGCTGTTGAGGTGCGGAAAGAAAACTCCGAGCGCCTGTCCTCTCGGCCAACGATGGCTGCTCGTGCGTGCACCTCCTGTGCATGGAGGGTGGGATCCCCTAGTGCCTCTTGTAATAATCTCTGCGTGGTTGCAAGGTCTCGCCGGATTGCTCTCTCCTTCTCCCAAGCTCTGCTGCCTGGCCTGTATGGCTGCCTTTTGGCAGATACTGCTCAACTCATCTAGGGCTTCTGCAACCTCCTCTGCGATCCGGTCCCTCCTGCCCCACTCCTTGGTTCAAATCTGCTCAGTCTGTCTCTTCATCTCCTCCCTTCTATAGATCGAGTTAGGGATGCGATAGGATCGTGTGTCTAGGCCAAATGCTAGGGGATCAAGTGTCAAGAGAACCAGGCAATGATCGGACAACGTGGTCCCCGCCAACTGCCCAATCTGGCCTCCACGAGAGCAACCCCACTCTCCCAAATAGAACTTGTCCAACCGCTCTAGCAAGACTCCACCTAGCCGTCTGTATCCCCAAGAGAAGTCCAACAACCTCTCCCTCTTGTGGAAGGGCCTCTCTAGGCATCGCGTACTCCTAGTGCCAGTAGAAAGATCTCCCATGCCTCTTACTCCCCAGCTATGCCCTAGTAGTTTCTGCCTCTGCCCTGCTAGTCCTCTAAATCCTCCTGGTTGTTGAAGTCTCCTCCAACGATCCAGGAGTCGACCTCTGGGAGTCTGTCTGTGATCTCCACCCAAAACCTGGTGCGTGCCCTAACCTCTGTAGGGGCATAGACATTGAGGACTCCAAGGCACAAGTCCCCAATTTCCAATCTGATCCATAGAACCCTCCCTGCCACTATCGTCGCGTGGTCTCGTACAAGGCAGTGAGACTCGAGCCAATAGAGGGCATACACCTCCACTCCTGCCGTGGGCACCGATGGCGTGCTCTCAGCAGTAAGTGTGCGAGCCGCTCGGGAGTACCTTCCCTACTCCTTGGGCCTGGGTGGGAGTGAGCTTGTGCTCCTGTAGAAGTAAGATGTCAGTCCGTCCGGCAAGCGCAGGTGGGAGCTCCTGCCGAACAATCAACTTCTTGGAACCACGTTTCCCACTATAGTGGAGGCTATTCATATTCCAGGATGCAAGGTGCAAACTCATAGGGAGACATGTGATTGACCGAACAAGCATTTGTTCGGTGTGGAAGCTACTGACGAAGAAGAGAAACTATGAGGCATGCGTATAAGCTTCGCTGCCGACCTGGATGGTGAACTCCATTCCCCCGTGGTAGCCCTTGGGCGGACCATGGGGGTGATAGATGTGCCTGGTCGTACCACCAAGGCATCTATCAACCAGGCTGAGAGGCGAGACTCCGTACACTGGTAGAAACGGGCCGCCTGTGCCAGGGGCCACTCCATCACATCCATCGGCGCTCTCCACTGCGAAGGGGCTCAAAAGATAATGCTCAGATGAGGGACCTCGGCCGCCTCAACCCACCAGTTGATGTCCATCATGCAACCCAGCCACTGCTGGGAGAAAAGTGCCAACCCACCTTCCCCCATCCATTGGGAGATGTGGTCAACCACCTGACTCTTCATCTCCTCTATCTGAGTTGTGATCCAGTCTCCTGTGTGAGAGGTCTAAAGGAAGAAGGCATAGTTTGGTCCATCCAGTGGTGCCAGTAGATGGACCTTGCCACTCTTCGACTTGCGTACCACAAAGATTCCCACCTCCAAGGGTAGTGGGAACACTCCGCGCTCCGCAACTCTCAAGTAAGACCACGGCCCACTGCGAAAAAACTCGTGTGGTAGTAGCTACGCCTGTCTCGGAAAAGTGTGACGGGCGGCATGGACAGATGAACTGGTGGCTGTATGAGGGGGGGACTAGTAGATTGCTGGTGGGTGGAGGATGTCGGCGTCTGGAGCTCCTCACCTCTTGTGGAAGGGGAAGGGGTCACCTGTACTGCGTGGGGATCAAAGGGGGGGGGGGGAGGCGCGGTGGGAGGGGGGCTAGTCCACGGGGGTGATGGTGGGGAGGGGGAGGATTGAGGGACGCTAGGGTGTCGGAGGTACGCAAAGGGTGTGGGGAGGGGCCAGTAGCTCTGGGGGAAGGGGGGTGTGGACTAGGGTCGGGGGGGGGGGGGGATCCGTGGGGAGGGAGTGGGGGTTGTGGGCCTTCGGGTGAGGCGACCTGTGACGCCTCTGTGGGGGTTGGATGTGTAGATCTGTGGACCTATCAGATGGGGCGAGGAGGGGGGGGGGGGGGGGGGGCACGTGGTGCTATGTCAGGGGGGCGATGCTCGCCCTCCTGTTCCCTGTCGTGGCTGTGTCTGAGGAGTTACTTGTTGCCCCCCTTGCCGTCTCCCTCTCTGTCGTCTCTGTACTCGTGTGAAACCGTCCACATCCACCTGTGGGCCTGTCCGCGAAGCCTCCCTAGCTCTGAATCGCGTGCACTCTGTTGCCGGGTGCCCACAGTCATGGCAGCGTAGGCACTGCCCTAGCTGCCAAGTCACAATGACCTACTGCATGAAGGAGTGTCCGCCTATCTCAATCTCTAGGAACTGTGGAATATTCTTGGTCTCTTTCATTGCCACCCATACCTTTGGGACTCCTATGGCTGTCACTACATCCATGAAAGAGGCGGGAAGGACACTGCCGAAGAGCCATCCTAAGTCTTCCACCAATTGGCGATACTCTTATCGCCAGTCCAGGGAAGAGAAGGGTAATCGGGTGTCTAAGGAACTTGTTGTGGAGTGCAAATGTGAAGCCACTCTACCAAGGGCCCATGTAGATGAACCCCTTCGTGGAAGCATAGGGTGAACTGGCCAATAACTCACAGGTTGTGTCAGCCGAGGTGAGTCGAACCATGAAGATCCCTTGACGCATTAGAACCGCCTCCACTATCCGCGCTGTGTCGATGCGTAGCATGGAGTGAAGCCAATCCCTGACCTACTACCTGACCAAAGATCGTTGTTTCTTTAAGCTCTAGCTCTATGGCACGGACAGCTAAGAGCTGTTCCTTAGAGAGGAGGACACGCAAGGTGATTGACTGGGGGGCACTCGCAAAATGCACTGGCGTTTGACTAGAGGTTTCCATTGCGCGTCCCTGCTGAGAACCTACCAAACACGCTGCTATGCTGCCGGAGGGGGAGGGGAAGTTGCTGCAGAGGGAGGGAGCAATTGGAGGGCGGAGGACCAGGGTGGAGGAGGCGGGGCGGTCAGGGCGGAGGAGGCGGGGGTTCAGGCCCTTAGCCAGGGGGGACAGGGCGAGTTCAGGCGTGGGCAAGCTGGCGGGGTGAGGAGGAACATCAGGCGGGCGTGGGATAGGTGGATACAGCACTTTGGGGGGGGGGGGGGGGTGCGCCATGGGACAGGCGGAGCAGCGGGCGAAAGGAGGCGGAGTCAGCGCTGGGCGGGGGAGTCGTGCCAGGGACAAAGCGGGGGGGGCGGGGGGGGGAAGCGGAGCAGAAGGCGGGGGAGTAGGCTCAGCAGAAGGCGGGAGAAACTGGTATGATGGGGGGTGGAGCAGGAGCGCGCGCGTCGGCAAGAGCTTGTGTCTTCAAGAAGATCCTAAACTTGCTTTTATCCCTATCCAAATAAACCGTTATGCCATCTGCAAACTCACATAAAGCTCAATGATGGCAACCTGGGGCCTCTGATACCTTTTGGTGCTACTTATAAATTAATATCTCCAAAGACACTGTTAGGAACACTTGTACTGATATGTTACTTGCACAACTAGAGTGTCTCACAAATGTGCTGGCTTTCTTAACAGAGGCCTTTGCTGCTTTGGATATGGCAGCAAAAAAATTTCCCTCAAGCGCAAAATCTCGTGTCAGAACAGCACGACTACAGCTCATTCACGATCGAGCATTGCATCGGTAAGTGCCTATGTCTCAAGTGCTTGCTGTTTTAGGAATTGTGTTGTTTTGAGTGCTTAAATTAAATATACCTTTTTTTTCTTTTGTAGAGGTGAAGTAAAAGTGGCTCAAGCTGCTGCTAGCACACTGGCTGCATTAGCATCACCTGTATCAGGGGTAGACATTGAACTCAAAATTGATGCAACTCATCGTCATGCACGCACACTACTTGCAGTTGGTCAGTTCAGTGAGGTACATGAAAGCAGTTTGAGACCACATACTGATCATATCGTAAATGTTTATAAATATCAGTATTTGGATTTCACAAATTAATCTGCTTGTTTGCTTTTGTCCTTCTCATTGATACATGTTCAGTATTTTGTGAAAATTTAGTTCAAATAATCCTGAAGATCTTGAAACAGCTTAGCTCATCGTATCAAAGCCAGCACCTGATCAGATCACAGCAGTATGGGAACATCGAAGCAGCAGATACTGACCAAACAATGCAAGAACAGGGAAAATGGATGATTGAAAAGGTGGTAAGATTGGTGAATCCCACTGGATAACATGGTGAGGGGATCAGGAAAGGGTATTGAAACTTTCTTGGGCATTTTCTTTAGGCTCAACCATGGGCATCTCTTCATGGGCACATTTGAGGACAACATGCTGCTCTACTTATGACCTATGACATGAGCTCTATTCTTCATTATGACCTTGAAAAAATTGTATGGTCCAATCTTCTCAAAAATTGTTGTTTACAAGAGCTATTTCCATGAAATCCTTCAAGGAACAAAATTTTTTGAGCTTTGAAGGGAAAATTGAAATAAACTTGCCTGCCCGAAGCTGCCAGCTAATCTGTAAGAGAAACATAACTGCACTGTCCTAATGATATCTTCAAGGTTCCTCTCTTCAAGAGAAATGGCCGACAAAAATTGACAAGGTAGAGCAAAACTCATGGATCAAGGACTCTGATAACAGCAGCTGCTTCTCTTGTTTGGAGAAAAGTTCAAACAGTTTTTAGTGTTTCCCTGGATCATGCCCTTTGAGATTCTGAATTCTTATCTGCTCAAATTTTCTTCAAAGGTCCATATTTTGGAAGAGCTTGAAGCATATGATGATTGTTCTGTATAAACAGCATGCCAGCATTTAATAAAGATTGAGAATCTGAAAATAAGACATGATAGAGAACTTCTAGTCTAGTCTACACCACTGTTTTGGTAGGTAGACATTTTGGTTCTATTAACTAAATTGTGTGATGGCTAAACCGTTTTCTGCAAATACGATGAAAACTGTCAATCAGCCAGTCTTTCCATGACAATTTTTTTTGCCCGAGTGTATGTGTTCGAAGGTATACCTCAGCTTATGAAACTATGTAGTCCACATCAAGAGAAAACTTCTCTCCTTTGTTCTGCTACCCCTTCTTTAGTTTCATATAATAACTATGTCCTACTTTAACTTAGGGTTAGTTCCTGAGTAAGTGAGGCACTTTTTGTTTTTCCAAGAGAAGAAAAAACTATTAATGACAGGTCAGAAAGAATCCCTCAGGTAAAAGACAAAATACAAAACAATTACTGTGAGGGAATACTGAATACATAATGAATAAATACAATGGCTGCATAAACAACCAGTCTGGTCAGCTGTAATGCCAGACGATATGTGACTCGTGTGGAAGAAGGTGCCAGAGTCCCATGCCTGTATAAAGGTTCTCTCCTTCTCATGCACTCAAACTGCAGCTTCTTCCATCTCCCAGTAAGCGTGGATACCCTTTGTCCAAATCCTTTAATAATCTCTGCCGTAGAATGTCCTGTAAATCAATGCTGTGGCTCCACCTCTTGGTCCAAATGAACTCAGAAATAATGCTAGGAACTGGCTTCTGTATGTAGTAATGCCCCTCAGTCCACTCCTACAACAAGAAGTCTGGTGTATGAAATCTGCTGAAGTGCTGACCAAGAATGAAAAAGGAGCGACTCCCCTGAAAATCGTGATATCCATCCTCATGTGGGACCTTGTCCATGGTCAAAGCTACTTCCTCCCAGGTCTGTATCATAGTATCAGCTGTATCATGGAAGGCACTTGCTATTTCAACCCAATATAACCTTTCTTTCAAACTCATTTATCAGGCATGGTACATAATGGCAGCATTAAGAGATGCTTTCTTTAAGAAGCGCCTCCCAAAACTCTTCATCTGTTTCTTCACACCCTCTTGATGCTAGTGAGATTATCAGCGACGTTAATTCAGGGCAGGTTGTGGAAAGCACAGTAACATTCAAGTATTCAAAAGCTCCGAGGTCTACATTGCAAAGATTATCTATTGCAGGGTTCCTTTTCGATCTTTATAAGTACTGAAAGTCTCAGTATGATAGATAAGAAATTTGGGTTTAGTCTGTGCTTTGTCTTCGTACTTCTGTTAGTCAGCTCTCTTCTTTCCTTATGCAATCATTTTGATAAGTTTGCTTATGCTTTCAACAGGCAGCTTCTGTTGCTCATTCACTTTTCAACCTGTGCTACAAGTCCAGCATGCAACTTGAAAGTGTAATGGCATTACTACTGATAGCAGACATACACAAGGTGATGAACTCATCTTTAATGTTTCCTTATCGTGATATATCTTAGTGACAATATGGTCATCGTGGTTGAATCTGGAATGGTGCTTGCATGCAGAAAGCAGAAAGTATTGTGAGTGGTTTGCCATATGCATTAGCCAGTCTGACACTCAGTCAATCATTCAACTTAGACCTTGTTCATTCAACAGCAATGGTCACATTAGCAGAACTATGGTTAGGACTTGGTCCAACTCATGCAGAGAAAGCTTTGCACCTCTTGCATCACAGTATGACGATGGTTTTGGGCCATGGAGGTCACGAGCTCCGAGGTCGCACCCATCTTGCAGTTGCGAGATGTCATTTGTGCAACCCATTGTATTCAGGTTGGTGGATGTATGTATTGAACTATTCATGTGGAAAAGAGAAGAACTTGGCTAGTTTAGCACGACCTGGCTGAATGTGTTTATTTTCAGTACATCGCGATCCTGGAAGTGTGCTGGAAGCCTTACAGGCAGCGGCAGAGGATTTTGAAATACTTGAGGTAGATTTTCCTTCGCTTTACTCAAACACCTCCCCACAAAGGGGGTTTCTGTTGGGTGTCGACTGTTTGCTGCTTCCTCTCCCCCTACGTAAAAAAGTGCAACAGCTTTGAACTAAAGGCATTCCTGGTCTTACCTTACAATAAATGAGACATTACTTTGCTCCAGATTATATCATCTTCCTGTACTTAAAATTCTATCATTGACAGGCAAATGAACAGGCAAGCGAGGCCTTTTACCTGCAGGCTCTTGTCTATAATGCTCTAAATGATATAGAACAGAGAGATTGTGCAGCTGCTTCGTTTAGGAAGTACAGCCTGGCACTACGCAGTTCTCAAACTATGGATGCAGTAAGCCTTCCATTGTGAAGACCTTTTGGGTGCTAGGAAGGACATGATGATGCAGAAATAGAAGAATTTATTCTAGACAATCCACACATTTGGTTGTGAGCTGTCTTACAGAATGTGTTGACCCTTCACCTTGGAGGAGGTTGTCATCAAGGTAAAGAGCATTTTTCTTGGCCTTACACAATACTTTTAGAGTAGTGAATGCGTTTGTTGGTGTAATCACTCGACAGCATGATATCAGGGAGTCGTGGAGGCTTGAAGAAACCATACGAACCACAGCCGGCGAGTATTCATGTTTAAATGCCTCCTGGAAGAGCTGATGAACATCCGAGACGCAATTTAGCCGTGAAATGTTTACCCTGAAGCTTCTTCTCCTTATGCTCATGCAAGGGAGGTTGCGAAACATCCTTTGTGGATGCCTTGTCAACTCTGAGGTCTTGGTTGTCATCCACAGACTGACTCTCCAACACGTTCTTGCAGGCATCCACTCTGACAACAATCACTGACTTGTGTACAAGGCTGGCATTTGTATAAGATGCAGATAAAGGCATCTTCATAGTTCCTCTCAATGCCCAATCCTGAAGAATGCTGTTTCAATCCTTTCAATTCTGAAGCCTCTTATTCAATTGGTGGCCCTGCATCCATGTATTTAGATTTCTTGGTACATTCTAAACTGCTCTTTTTCTTCCCTGAATTTTGCATGGACTTTGCAAGCAAGATGCAGATTGTGTATTGGGAAATAATAATGTCCACTTTAGTGGGCATATTGGTAGCATTTTTGTGAGCTTTGGGTAATTAAGTTTCAAAACACAAGAAACACTCTCATCTCTCAGGTTTTATGAGCTAAAAACAAGATATTCATATTTTAAAAATGCATAATTTTATTAGCTCAGATTAGAAATATTCTGGTCTCCATGGATTGAAATCTTAAGTGAGAAATGTTTATCGGACAGGATTTGATATATAAACCTTGAAATTTGGTATGAAGCTGTGTTCTTTTACCATGGGCTTATATAAACTTTCATAAACATACAAGTGGTAAGTTGTAGCTCTCTTTAAAGGGCATCTTACTGTATTCGCTCTTGTACCTAACATGAATTCTTGCCATGATTAGGTTTACGTCATTATCAATACCAGGGTCATTCGAGTGCTTTGGACTTGCCCGATTGCCCATTATTGTATGCAAGACAACCAAACACTATTGAATGCTACACTATTGTATCATTCAGCATAGGTTTTCCTTGCTTTAATGAGCCAAGTGTCTCTACACAATCCCATTTAGACACTTAAGGGGTGTATTTTGGTTTCATGTTTCCTTGAAAGGTATGTAAGTTTGGATTAAATGTTATTGGGTAGCTCCATAGCTTGTGTGAATTAATCCATGTATGTTTAGAGTTTGCATAATGCATAACATGGTTTGATGCTCCAATGTTTCAGAAGTTGTTTTGTTGTTCGCGGAAGTGGGAAAGGCAATTCTCCTTGCTTTAGTAGAACTAGGTTGAGTTTAAGCTATGCAATTTTGTGATTTGAGGTCTTTCATTGTAATAAAGTGGAGCTTGTGTGTGTGGAGTTGATTTGAACTAGATATTTTATTTCTACTTCTCTCCCATTGTCCTTGATTGCTCTACCTAAATTGAAAACTTGGGGATGAGTATCCTCTTCCTTTAAATCCTTGGGAGTCCTATTTCTTCGCAAGTTGGGCAATGATGAAAAGGGTTGATTTTATTCATAGTAATTGTTTTGTCACTAACATTTGGACTCTTCTTGAAAGAAGGGTGGCTTAATGGAAATTTTTCATTTATCAATGTACATATGCTATAATCATTTATTGATTCTAAGATACCTTGTCTAGTTGTAGATGTTTTTGAATCTTAATTGGTTCATTTTTGGAGATTTGGTGGAGTTGCCTTTATGCAAGTTTGTTAGAATATCCCATTGGCAAGGTTTCTCAAGCTTCTTCTAGTTTGCAAACACAAGAAAAAATTAGCTTGTGCATAGGTGAAATAGAGTATGACACAAGTCCATCTAATGTTCCCATACTATTATTTCAATACCACCCACTCTTGTAACTAATAATGTGGTAGACTAAGTGATTTGAATTAAGATTGGGCTTAGAAATATTACTCATTTATAGGCAAGGTCCAAAAGACAAAAGTGAGTTTAGAAATATTACTAGTTCATATGCAAGGCAAAATGACAGATGAATTGTTTGAAAGGGGTTGCATGCAACAAAAGGTGCCAAAAATATTAATTGGACACGAAAGCCATTAGCCCTTGAAGCATGGAGCATGATCTTTCATCATTTTGAAGCTCCCAAATGCAAAAAGTATTCATTGTAAATTTGAGGGTCTTCTCGTTTACATTTTTAAAAGTATTGTGGGAAAATGAATCAAAGATAGACTAAGAACTAGCTATTATATTTACATGAATGGGCTAAAACACTAAGTGAAATGGTGGAAACCTCCATCAAACTTGCATTCTTTCTTAGGTAAAATGCTAAAAATCACATAATGAATAGTTTGTTTGTATTGCTCTTCCTCCAACTTCTTCTCCATCCACCATAGCTCTAAGGTTGAGGTAGTGAGCTTGAGGATGTGAGGGTTGTCCTTTTGGTCCCTTTCGTGTTCACTCTTGTTTTTTGCTCATATTTTTAGGAGCAAATGAAAGGAGAGATTGAGAGGAGCTATAAAAAACATGCACTTGAAGGGAGTATTCATTTGAGCTTCCTTTTGTGCCATGCATACTCAATTATAAATTTTGACACATTTGTTAGTAGTCATTGACTTTCTAGTGGTGCATTTACTTCTAGCTTGCATTTTTAAGTATGTGGAAAGGGAGTGATGAGATTAGATGATGAGAAACCATACATATAAAGGGAGTATTCATTTGAGCTTCCTTTCACACCATGCATACTATTATAGAGTTTGACACATTTGTTAGTAGTCATTGACTTTCTAGTGGTGCATTTACTTCTAGCTTGCATTTTCGAGTATGTGGAAAGGGAGTGATGAGCTTAGATGGTGAGAAACCTAAGCAAGAGATGGATATGTTAAGATAAAGTTGTGGATAAGGATAGAAGTTAGATAAGATAAGAACAAGTCAGTATGTGGACAAAAGGATCTCATAGATATCCACTTTGTCAATATCTTAGATATTTAGAGATAAGGCTTACCTACCTCATTTAATGTACCTTGTATATATACAACCACTAGCAATGAAATGCTTAATTGCAGTTCACTACCTTTTTTATATTCTCTATCTCTATCTCTCATTGTACACATTATCATCTTATCTTCAAGTTTTTGGTTTTCACTACATGGTATCAGAGCATCAGGTCCTATCATTCTAGCTTATCATATTCTCCTCAAATTCACAAACTAGTCATCCTCCTTTACTCTCATTCTTCCAACGGCTCTTGTTAATGCCATCACTTCCTACAACCGACACATTAAGATCGACAATCTCAATGGCAACAACTATTAAGTATGGAAGCTAATGATGGAACTTTACCTATCTCAAGCAAATCTATGGAATATTATCAATGCCAAGGAAGACTGCCTTGAACAACAAGGAGCAGATAAGGAAGACTGGATGCAAAGAGATGCAACTGTGAGAATGGAAATACTTGTCCATTGCGGAGATCGTCAAGTACAACTAGTAAGAACAATATCCACTACAAAAGATATTTGGAAATTCTTCAACAATATATATGAACACAGAGATATTGTTTATCAAATGACCATGTTTAGAGAACTATCTACTGCTACTATGCATGAAGATCAATCTACGACTAAGTTCTTAGAACAATGGCAATCTTTGCTAGATGACACCATAATATTTAGTCTAGTCATCTCATAAGAATTACAAGCCATGTTTCTACTCTCTTCTTTGCCTCTATCTTGGAGAGCCTTTATTCCTACTTAAACTTCCACTGATAAACTCAAGCTTCAGTCACTAATTAATAGAATCAAGCAAGAGCAAGTCATGAGAGATACCCTTTCTACTTCTTCCAATCGAGAATCCAAGGCTCTAGCTGTAATTGCTTACAACCCAAAACATTTTCACAAAAGAGGTCAACACTTTCAACAAAAGGCTAATTTTTCTTCTCGGTCCAACTTCAAAGGGATTCTTGGTAATCCACAACATAAGCCCAACTCTTACCAATCTTCTCAATCCCTATCCTTAACAAGAAACCCTCATTTTCATCTCATATGTAATGTTTGCAAAAGACAAGGTCATATTGAAAAGGATTGTCGCCAAAAAAATAGATTCAACAAATATCAATCAAAAGGTCAGGCTCACTTTGTTAGCATCGGCAATTATGACATCGAAGAGAAACCAGAAATAATCATCAGCCTAGCCCAGTGTTTGGACACCTTCATCAAACTCCAAAAAAGAATATACATGGTTTTTAGATTTCCGAGCTACTCACCGTATGACTTTTCATAAGGAATGGCTAGTTGACTTCAAAGAGATGTCTACTCCACTCCGTGTTGCCATGGGGGACAACAACATTCAACAAGCACAGGGCTATGACACAATTCAAGTGGAGCTTCCCTCCAATCACATCATCAAGGTACATAGAGTCTATTATGTTCCCAATCTCAAGAAAAATCTATTAAGTATTAGTGAGCTCACTTCTCAATCCTCTCTCACTGCTCACTTCTATAAAGACCATTGTATCTTACAGCTACTCTTACCTTCTCTCAAACTTACCTGCCCCAAAGAAGGTCGGCTTTATACACTTGGGTATTCACTACTACAACCTTCTTCAAATGCTTCAGCTAACTCCACTTCACTCACAAGTCTACCGCAAAATGCTCTCCTATGGCACTCTAGGCTTGGTCATGCCTCTCAAAATGTTCTCCAACAACTTATTCACAAAAAGCTTGTTCGCAGCATTCCACCTCTCTCAACTTCCATTTTGTCAAGCTTGTGCTCTCACTAAAGCCAAAAATCTTCCTTATCCCAAATCTCTCTCCATTACGACTCAACCACTTCAATTAGTACACTCAGACATTTGTGGTCAATAAATATTGTATCTCTCACTGGAGCAAAATACGTTATGGTACTTATTGATGATTATTCAAGATATACTGTTGTATATTTTCTCATGAGGAAGTCACAAGTCTTCTCTAAGTTTCAAGAATATAAGGACGCAGTTGAAAATAAGCACGAGTTACGACTCAAAGCTCTTCGTATCGACAACGAAGGAGAATATACCTCAAATGAATTCGAAGATTATTATAAGGCCTTTGGCATTCAATATGAGCTTACCATACCACATCACCCACAGCAAAATGGAGTTGCCGAAAGAAAGAATCGTACACTACTCAATGCTGCGAGAGCTATGCTATCACTAGCTCGTCTAGGAAGACTACTGGGAGGAAGAAATTGCTACTACAACATATCTTCAAAACAAGTTGTATTTCAACTCCCTACAAAATAACACTCCTTACAGGTTGTGGTTTGGTCACTCTCTTGACTTATCACATCTTAAAGTCTTTGGATGCATTGCATTTCAAGATCACAAATCCAAGTTTTCTCCTAGATCCACACAATTGATCTTTACAGGATATGGATAGCCACATGGTTACAAGGCCTATCGCTTCTATGATCCAACTGATAAAGTCTTTATTTATGGCCGTAGTGCCATCTTTTATGAAGATAATCTTGTTACGTACAACATCACAACATGACCATCTCTCACACTTATTGTAGTCTCAGAATCCCTGACATTAGATATGCCCCATGTAGATCCAAACTTCACTTCTATAAACTCCACTCCGTCCAGTTCTAGTCACAATCACTCTTCACGTCCTTCATCGGCTTATACTTCTCATACAAAATGCAAAACTCTCAACATGTGTAAACACCCCTTATCTACAAGGCATTCAAAACTTAACGGTTAAAGGTTACAATAAATCAATCACCAAAGATTGCAGGCCATCAATCAGTGCATTTTTCGGTTGTTGACCATGCCACTAATGCACCTGTAAATGACACCACACAGCTGACTGTTACAGGCCGTTAAACAGCGAACTTCGCGGCTGCTCTGCAGCAGGCCATCACTCAGCGCATTTGACGGTTGCTGCAAACGACAAACAACAGTAGATACTCCACGCCACACAGCTGGCCAATGATGCACCTGCAAACGACAAACATGAAAGGGATGGAGGAGACGTGGGAGAGAAGAGAGCACACAATGTAGATGCTGTCAACAAAATGTTATGACAACCTTATTGCACTTTCATATATATATAAATAAAGAATATGGGCGGTCACTGTACACGAGCAGGCCCAAGGGCCTTTTACCCCAACAACCTCCCACTAAAAGGCCAATGGGCCAAGGAGTGAAAAAACAAAAGAAAAGAAAAGAGACAGGGTGAGGAATCATGACATCTCACCCAACGCCCAATCGGAAAGCAACCTGTGCAACAAGTGTCGAGAATCTCTGAGTCCAAGACATCCAGGAGGCAAGTGATCCCGCAGCTCCATACAACGGAGCAATCCAGCACAACTCATGAGTGCAAGGCTGTACATCATCATCATCAGAGTAGCGCATAGCATCAATGTGGCGCATACAAGACAATGGAGAGCATCCAAACTCTCCAGAGTCAATCACTGAAAGAGGGCCAGTATCCTGGACACAAGTCAGACGAGGTCTCAAGACAGTATGCGGCCTCAACAAAGCAGAAGATTGACATACGGCTGTAGAATCAGCCACATAAAGCGCACTAAATGCGCATCAAGAGGCCTGAGAGGTGTCTGTGTCTCATAAAAGACAGCGTGACGGCTGCGTAGAACCTGCTGGGCATCCAAATCCCAAAACCTATAAGCCATAAAGTCACCATCTCCATAACCAAGGCGAAGACATGTGCGTGACATAGGCTCATGTAGGATACTGACAGTGGCGTGGCAGCCAAATATCCTCAAGTGATCGTAGGAGGGTCTCATACCGCTCCATGCCTCATGCGGTGTAGTACCATCCAAAGTCAAGTACGGCGTCTTGTTAACCAAGTAGACTGCTGTCATAAGGGCCTCAGCCCAAAAGCCATAAGACAATCCAGATGTGGTAAGCATAGCAGCAACCTCGCCTGTAAGGTCAGGTAGATGCCATGATCAATCCCATAATACTAGGGGCATAAGAAATCAATGACATACTGTTGACAATAGATCCGTAAGTTGGGAGAGATAACATGGCTCTCATAATCCATCTGCAAGCACCTAGGCCTGCAACTAGCAGAATCCATAAATCTATCAAGCATAGCTGCGGCATCCTCAATCTGTACCAAAGAGTAAGCCCAAACACGGTGGATAGCATGATCCATGAAGGTCACAAAATATGACGCTTCACCAAGTGACTGGGAAGGTATAGGTCCATATACTGCACAACAGACAAGATCTAGAGGAGCATGCCTCGTACGATCGCCATAAGCCAAGGGGGCTCAGCAAGGACCAAGAGTACAATCAAGGCAAGCATCAAGATTTCTAAGTGACATAGGAGGCAACAATGAGTTTGAACGAGACAAGATCTCCATCTCTCTGTGGTGCATATGGCCTAGGTGATAATGCCATAACAATGCATGTGGTATCCGGATAAATGCAACCATAGAATCTCCCACATGAGAGACATGCACTAGGTAATGAGAACCAACTCTAGAACCTCTGACCGAAACCAAACAACCACGATAGATCTTCCATGACCTATCCTGAAGAGAAATAGTATATCCTACATTATGCAAGTGACTGATAGAAATCAAGCTCTTACTGAGCATGGGAACATGTAGAACATCCCTAAGCATAAGAGAAGTCCCGTTAGGCAAAGCTAGGTGTATGTCCCCTATACCAAGAATAGCATAAGTCTGCTCAAGGCCCAAAGAAATGCATCTATCAAACTCCGTGTAAGTAGAGAACCATGCTCTATGTGGAGTAACATGACAAGATGCCATAGAATCCAATAAGCCAATCAAACGCATAGGCCTGATCATTGAGCAAGTAAGTTGTAGGGAAACAAGATGACAGGAGTACATGCTCAACTGCATCATCATGGGTGACAACATGTACCTCACCACTAGTAAGAGTGGTAACACCTGCTACATCTGTTGTATCTCTGACTCTCTGCTCATGTGGAGTTCGTCTTTGTCTCTGCTGCTCTCTAATCCGTCTAAAGCATTTTCTTTGAACATGCCCAAGCTTTCCACAATGGAAGCAAGAAGTAGAAGAACCTGTAGAAGATGACAAGGAATCCAAGTCATCATGAATAGGGCTATCCATAGCATCCACGAAGCTCAAGTAGTCGAGGGCTATCCCAACATAGGAAACCTGCTCATAAAGGCAATCATCTGCTAGTACATTAGTGGTAGAAGCATGTTGCAAATGCTCATGAAACCTCAATGGATGGAAGGACATAAAGGCATCAATCAAGGATGCAAAAGCTCCCACATGAAGAAGAGTCCTAGCCAACTGCATGACATAACCAACCACAGTATAATAAAGCATAAGACATATGCCATAAGAGCATATGATATTCAGCCATGAAATCAGCCCATAACCATATGTATACGCATAGCTATGCAGTACATCATGCCACCTAGGAACATCCAAGTCAAGTAAAGACCGACAAGTGGCAAAGCATCTTGCAAGAGTCAAGCTCCAAGAGAAGCCCAAACATCTATACAACAACATCCAAATAAGTGACTCTGTAAGGTATACAACAATAGACCATGTGCATAGACGGGTAAGCATACATAGCATCTGCTCTCTAACATGGACGGGCAATAGTAGCCCAACTAGCATAGAAGCTAGACAACAGAGAAGCAAGGCATCCATAACTGTAAATCCCAAGCACTATGTAAGTCCACTGGTAAGTAAATATCCCGCATATCAAATGCAAACGAGCAATCACAGCTCAATACGTAACTGCCAAAACAAGGGAGCAGTCACCTTAATACCTGTAAGTGCATCCAAGTAATAGCCAAGATCTATAATCGGAGCATCAAATCCCATATAGCATCCAAGGTCGTAATGGAAAAAGCCAAGTCATAATGGAAAAAGCCAAGTCAATGTCCAATTGCTCAAGGGAATACTCAAATGAATGTCGAGACGAGCTCAAACAACTGCCATCCACAGGCATAGCATAAAGCATTCATCAAGACATCATAACCCGTACTGGGTAGCCTAGGTATAAACCATGTCATAGATGAAATGCCAAATGCAAAGAAGTGACAGTGAAACCCAAATTGAGCTCTAATCTCAGCTCAAAACAATTTCAAGAGGATAGAAGAACCATTGGCATCATCCAAATGCGTGAATACATCAACCCAAGTAGCCGGGAGCATCCCATATGCAATAGGCATAACTTGGCAAATCATTAAATAGCTTCAGCCTTGAAGTTTCTAGCAGCATATAACCTCTGTAAACTGAGAAAATCAGTGCTCAATCCAAGCTCAAATCCATAGGCATACATTGCCATATGTATAGGTACCAATCGGGCATAATCGGGCATCAAATGCCAAGATCTGTAAGCATAAAATTGAAGTAACAAGTAGCTACCCTATTTTGGACAAATCTGGGACTGTTCAAAACAATCAATGGCTGAGCTAAATCAGCTCCAAATGTGTCTCACATAAGAGGCATAACATCCACAAGTGATCTGATATCAATAGACATCAGTAGAAGCATCACATAAGCAATAGGCATACAAATACATGTTGTCTCAGACCTGAAATTTGTTGCAGAATATTCTATCATCAAAATTTGGAAAATCTGACATCAGCATCGCGTCCGGAGAATGCAAAAACCCCAACTTAGACTTTTACCTTGCCTAAATCGAGTTCCCAATGCCCCAGATATGACAAAAAGAGTGATTTTTGAGCCATTTTTGCAAACAAGCATAAATAAAACGTGAGCATGCTACTGTACTTGATGGGCCAAATCAGGGTGGGTAGGGGATAAGAAAGATCCCAATGAAGGTCTACAATAGGCCTACACAAGCCTAGGACAAGTCCAAGCAAGAGGTGAAGAGAACAAGCTTCAACGATGGAAGCTATGGCTACCTCTTTATGAAACCCTATTGTTCATGTCAAAGAAATGGCTGAGAACTCAGTGAGAAGCAATCTCTCATACCTCGTGTAGATGCCGGGAAGAGCTTGCGAAGGAGTGGCTCTGATACCAATTGAAAGGGATGCAGGAGATGCAAGAGAGAGGAGCACACACAATGTAAGTGCTGTCAACAAAATGTTATGGCAGCCTTATTGCACTTTCATATATATATATATATATATATATATATATATATATATATATATGAATAAAGAATATGGGCGGTCAGTGTACACGGGCAGGCCCAAGGGCCTTTTACCCCAACAAAACAACAGAGCATATACTCCACGCCACATAGTTGGCCAATGATGAACCTGCAAATGGCGCCACACAATAACAAGAGCTGAAGGATCCATAGCCACTAGATGAAAGACAACAGGCGCCATCATTCCAATGCAAACAATCGGCTATCATTACCAAAATCAGATCTCAATTTGATACTCTTAATCATCCACAATTTGAAAATTCCCAAGACCATCAATATAAAGGTCAAGCTTCCATTCAACAATTCTCATTCCCTCATGGACACTTGCCTCCTCTCCATGCCTCTACTCACAACTTAGCTCCATCCACCAATGAACAAAAACCTCAAAGGTCTGATCGCATAGCCGCAATGTCGTCGACATCAAGCAATACTTCTCCTACGGCTCTCATTGTTACGACTCTATGGCCTCCATCTCCAAGCTTCTCCATCAATGCCAATTACTCTATTCAGTATATCCGACCTCGACAGTAAAGAGTACAATCACAATCAATTTTGTGCTTCAAGAACTTACATGATCTTCATCTTCAAGCCAACATTGTTCTTGGCCAAGCTCGAAACTCACCTCCAATCACTATTCCCGAAGCTCCAATTTGTCCTACTGTTACTCAAGCACTTCAAAGTACTGAAGCCTCTCAATGCCAAGTTGCAATGCTTGAAGAATACAAAGCTCTACTTCACAATAACACTTGGAAATTTGTACCCCTTCCTCGTGGAGAATTTGCAATAAGCTACAAATGGGTACTTCGCAAAAAGCTCAAACCAAATGGCTCCATCGACAAGTACAAAGCTCGACTTGTGGCTCATGGTTTTGAAGAAATTGAAGGCCTCCATTATGGAAGTACATTCTCTCATGTACTTTCTTTGTCCTCTTTACGGGTATTACTCTCCTTGGCAGCTCATTTTAAATTAATTCTTCACCACATTGATGTAATACTGCCTTCTTGCATGGCCACTTAGAAGAAAAAGTATATATATCTCAACCACCAAACTTTGTTGATCCCAAATATCCTACACATGTTTGTCTACTGCATAAAGCTCTTTATGGTCTAAAACAGGCACCTAGGCAATGATACACTCGTATTCTTACTATACCATGGCTTTCGGAGGCTCAAAATAGATCATAACATTTATACTCTTCTTCAAGGCAACATTGTCATTATCTTAGGTCTCTATGTTGATGACATTCTTATTCTTGCCAACACTCCTCATGCAATGTCCAAAGCTAAATCTATCATATCTTCACAGTTTGCTATAACAGACTATGGTCCTATGCATTACTATCTTGGCATCGAAATTGAACAATCAACCACATCCATCAAAATGCATCAACATACCTACATTATGTTTATTCTCTCCCATTATTCCATGCTAAAATGTAATCCCATGGTCACTCCACTTGCCCAAAATCTACAATTGAATCCATCCTCCTCCCATTCTCTTTCTACTAATCAAGCTCGTGAAATGGAGACCATTCTTTACATGGAAGCACTTGGATATCTCCAATATCTAATTACTTGTACCTGTCCAGACTTATCTTATGCAGGACACATTCTCTCCAAGGCCATGCATCAACCCACTTATGAACATTGGAAGTAGCTCAAACGGGTCTTGCGATATCTAAAAGCAACATTAAATGTGGGAATTTGTTTTACAAAAGACATCAATGATTTTCTCTTACGAGCCTATTCTAATGCAGATTGGGGTGGTGATCTTGCTACCTGAAAATCACTCATTGGTTTTATCATTACTTTAGCAGGAGGTCCTGTCTCTTGAGGTACCAAACAGCAACACTCCGTTGCACTTTCTACTACTAAAGCCAAATATGTGGCATGCAGCATGGCCGCCCAGGAAATAATTTATCTGAAGAAACTCTTGGAAGACATCAATTTTGGATATCAGCCTCAGCAAATTCCAATCTTCACCGACAATAAAGCATCAATCTATGTCATTCAAGGACCAAAATTGAGCATTAAACTATGCCATATTGATATGAGGTATCATTTTGTACGAGAATTAGTTGAAAGTTCCCATATCATCCTTCAATATGTACCATCATGTGACAATGCTGTTGATTTCCTCACCAAATCAATTCCTCACTTGACGCACAAAATTGCCATGCAAATCCTTTGCATGATTTGATCGGGAAGGGAAAACATTTAGCTAAATTGATGAATTGAATGTAATCTTTTTTTATTTCTCTATAGATACCTATGGAATCCTTTTGAGGGGGGATGTTAAGATAAAGTTGTGGATAAGGATAAAAGTTGGATAAGATAAGGACAAGTCAGTATGTGGACAAAAGGATCTCATAGATATCCACTTTGTCAATATCTTAGATATTTAGAGATAAGGCTCACCTACCTCATTTAATGTACCTTCTATATATACAACCACTAGCAATGAAATGCTTAACTACAGTTCACTACCTTTTCTATATTGTCTCTATCTCTATCTCTTATTGTGCACATTATCCTCTTATCTTCAAGTTCCTGGTTTTGACTATAGGATAAGTCATTGAGTGTGTGGGACCACTTAAAGGAACAAGTAATTTGCACGAATCGCATATTTATGTAATTACATATATTTATTTTTTGTAAAGAGTGAGTAATCTCCTTGTTCACTCTTGAGCAATTCAAAGAGTGATTAGAGAACTAAGGAAAACTTAGTGGGGATTTCTTATTTTCTTGTTGTGGACCTGGCGAGAAAAATATATACCTCAATGGGCTCGTTGGGCCCCTTGATAAACTCCAAACATATTTCAAACATGTTCGTAATGAGTAATTACATTATACCAAATGTCAAACAATACAAAAGTATTGGTAAAGAAGCAATAGAAATTGCCATATGTGAAGGAACCAAGTCCTTGGAAAGACGATTGATGCATTGTACAAGATCCAACTACTACCAATGTAGGAGACTTTGTAGCCTAGCAAGATGTCTTTGAACACGAGAAGCACAATAAAAAACAAAAGCATTTCGGGTGATTGAATTGAGCCAACAACCCCAATATTAGAGAAAATAAAACAAGATCTTCATATGTGGTCATGTTAGAGTGGGGTATTTGGGCTTAGCAAAGACCCAATTAAAAGGGCGTAGCGACATGCAAACCATAACCCTCCAAATACCAGACAAAAGGGGCTAGATTGTTCATATAAAAGGGTGTGAATGAAAATAGTTGTGAGAGCATTTCTGCACTATTGAGACAAAAAAAGCAATCGGCATAGGAGATGTGATTGGGTCAAGGCAAGGGAAAGCCCACCGACCATCACATGACAAAGAAAGAATTTGCATGTATACGAAGTCTTGTTGAGCCAACCCTTCGTGATTATCCTTTTTGAGCAAACCTAAGATTTCTACAACCCCCAAATAGTATTTGCTTTAGTGACCTGGTTCTTTTGTGATAACTTGGTTAGCTGAAGCCTTTTTAAGATCAAGTTGTCTCACAAGATCCCAATCCTACCATGGATAATTAGAATCAAGGGCAAGGAATGGCTCCCTGGGATGGAATACTAGTCCCACAAATCCTAATATCCTCGAGGGGTCTGAAAACTCCTCTTGGCCATGCGAAAAGATATCAACCTACTATGACTCACCATAATGGCATAAAGAATAGAAGATAAGTCATGTCATGCCATACAATTAAACTTAGGTTGGCCCTCGTGTTTCCTATCCTAGGAGACTAGCTTTGACACAACCAACAATTCCATATGAAAAGAATTCGTGACCAAGCGATCCTTCACAAGATACCACTACAACTTTTAAATAACCAACTTCCATGAGCATACCAAATGAGTCACAAGGAAAGAATGAGATGATGAGAAAGGGACATCAACATTAAGAAAATATTATAGGAGCCCTAAATGCTCATATTACCATGCAACACACCTTCATTTTCCAGAAAGAAATGAGCAGTAAAAACCTAGGAGTGCCGATTAGTGCACATAGCACGAAAGAGAGACCAATGAAGAGCAACCATACGAGTTTCCACATTCAAAATAGCCCCACCGCCTATGTTTTTAGGGGTGCAAATATGGCTCCAAGACATACCAACATGCAAATCGTCATTTTTTCAAAAGATAAAAAATATATTGGAATGTGCCACTTTAAGGCACACACGGAAAGGCTAGCTTACAATTTCTAATAAATAGACTTAGCTTCCAATTTGTGGGAAATCCATTACAACAAATTCCTTTGGCTGAACTCTTTCCATTAAAGAAATCAAGATGTCCTCATCTTGAGAGAAACTCGAGGTAATATCTTCGAAGAATGGATTCCTTTATCTAGGTTGCATCTTCTATGGGGAAGTCCTTCCATTGGATTAGGTATTTCTCAAAGGTGTGATTTCTCAAGGACTTTTCCCTAATATTTAGAATTTTGACAAGTTGGACCTAAGGGATCTCTTGGATTGGCATTACAATTTGCTCATCACATCAAGGATATGCTTGGGATTGGGAACATATGATTGCTTGCTTTGCTTCATTTTGTTTTTTCTATTTGGTTGCTTTAATTACCATTTTTCCAAGGGGGATATCCTAGATGCCTTGCAACATTACCACATGGAATTACCATACATTGCCATCACGAGAACTACAAATCCAATTTAGTATAGCTAATGAGGGAGGATTTGGCAGTATTAATGTAAAGACCATAAGCATGTCCCAATATATTCTAGACATCTCATTACTTGTAGGGAGATTATCTTGTTATTTTTTGAGAATCATCAAAATGTCATTTGCTAATGATTGGCCAACAAAATCTTGGCCAAAAGGAAGAGAAAGGCCAACCATCTCATATCCAACAAATGAGATAACATGGAGAGGACCAGGTAGGTCACCAAGGCAAAGAACAAGGGGCTCAATAGACAACCATGTTTGAATGAACATGCAAGGGTGAATGGTTTAGTGAGACCACACCATTCAACATGACCCG
Source organism: Lygodium microphyllum (assembly GCF_053477565.2). Lineage (NCBI taxonomy): Eukaryota > Viridiplantae > Streptophyta > Polypodiopsida > Schizaeales > Lygodiaceae > Lygodium > Lygodium microphyllum. Next base: position 14,072,905 of record NC_141147.1, on the reverse strand, counting down.
CGAAGAGCCATCTTTATTGACAATGTATATTAAATGAGACATCCACAGACCAAAACTTGTTATGTGCATAAGTTCTACCACAAAAGAGCAATCCAAGTAATCAAAATCCTTTTCAAGGTCCAATTGGACTAGCATGACTTCTTGCTTAAGAGTGCTTAGCATAGTCAATGCCCATTTGAACATTCAACACATTATGACATATTCTTACCCTTGATAAATCCATACTCAATAGGGTGCACAATCACAGGGAGATTCTTATGGAGGTGATTAGCCATCACTTTTACGAAGATTTTGTACATAGACCTCATCAAAGAAATTGGTTGTCAATGTTTCGATATTGGGGGCGGAGGTACTTTTTGAATCATCTTGATAACTTTGGCCTTCCAAGGTGCAAGCATGACCCCAGTCTTCCAAACTTGTTGCTACATGGCTATCAAGGGTTTCACCGATCAGGTAGCATAAGCCTCAAAGAATTCATAACTCAAACCATCCCATCTCAGAGCTTTGTCATTGGCCAAATGCAACAAGACATCCATAACCTCATCCTCATGAATATCACTATCCAAAGTAACATCAATGTCTAGCAACAATTGATCGATGACTAAGCATAGAAAGCCAAGAGGGCATGGGTGATTTGCTCAATACAAGGAGACATAGAACCAAAAAGGTTTAGAAAGTAACTTATACACATATACACAATGGACTATGGATTCATAACCATTTGAACCTCTTCATGATGAATTCTAACCATGTTATCTCAAGCACGAGAGGCTTGCATTACCCAAAATAATTTGTGAGACTTACATGAGGTGTTTATCAAAATTTCAATCAAAATTTTCAATTGGACTTGTTGATATGATCTCAACTAGAACTGCTAAATGAGATTCACTAGCCAGAGGCAGAAGAACATTACATATGCAGATGCCCAGTGTATTATGACATCAGAGGCTGCTTCCACTATCTCTTCAAGGAGGGATTCAAACCACTCTCCCAAACACTAGACTTCCCCGACTAGAAATGCCTCGTGCTCTTCCTCCTGGAGCTACGCCAACATAGGGACCACCTTCTACGGGTCTGGGACTAAATAGCTAGGAACACACATCAATGCACCCTCCAAGAGTTCTACAGACCCTCGGCCACCCCTCTACAATGAGGATTATAGCCAACCGACTAGTGGACCCACCTTAAGGAGTCACCTTGGATAAAGCTACAAAGAGAGGCAGAGCTCGCCACCCACACCCATCAGGCCCATGCCCCAACAGGAGACAACACCTACAAATACAACGAATACTACAGTATCATCGGGGAACCATACCCCACCGCTTCAGCCTCTCCATGCTAGACATGTCCATGTGGGACATCTTAAGATGACCACACTCCATGAGCAATTCCACACTGCACTTGAAGTGCATCTAGATTGTATCCAATCTATATACCATTTTGTACCTACTCACCTACTTCACCATAACACTAGATAGTAGCTTTACTGGGACTTGGAAAATTTCCTAAACATTCTGTATGTAACCTTTTGGTCTCATAGGCCAAGTTGGCCTTTTGTAGACATTAATATAACTTTCTTTCTTCTCTCACTCACACACACACTCTCTCTCTCTCTCTACATCCCAGGATAGTATATCTCCCTGGATTTGTTACATATACACATCGCACCACTTTATCACAGCCGACAGTTGTTCCCCTATCACAGCCGACATTTGTTCCCCTTTTGTAGCCATTATCTGGAGTACTAGAGCTATATATGCACATACACATACACGACACTTATCACACTCATAGCACCGTATTTTCATTTTCCAGTTTTTAGCTTTTCATTCAGCACTTTTATTTTGGATAGCTGGACCTCATCAGTTGTATCACAGTTTGTCTCATAGGCCAGTTTTGGTCTTTAGAAGACGTTAATATAACTTTCTTCTCTCTCTCTCTCTCTCTCTCTCTCTCTCTCTCTCTCTCTCTCTCTCTCTCTCTCTCTCTCTCTCTCTCTCTCTCTCTCTCTCTCTCTCTCTCTCTCTCTCTCTCTCTCTCTCTCTCTCTCTCTCTCTCTCTCTCTCTCTCTCTCTCTCACATGTGTAGCATGAGTGGTAGGGGGACCTATTGATTGGCATGCACACTATGCATTTGGTGTATGTGTGTCATGAGGTAAACCTCTCCTACCACTCAATGTGTGTGTGTGTGTGTGTGTGTGTGTGTGTGTGTGTGTGTGTGTGTGTGTTCATGCATGCGTGCGTGCATGCGTGCGCACACACACTCACATGCATACATGTCAGCATGGCAAGGGGGTGTTCAACTTGCATGCCTCATGTACTTGGCATATGTATGTCATGAGTTTGTCCTCTCCTATCACTTGTTGTGTGTGTGTGTGTGTGTGTGTGTGTGTGTGTGTGTGTGTGTGTGTGTGTGTGTGTGTGTGTGTGTGTGTGTGTGTGTGTGTGTGTGTGTGTGTGTGTGTGTGTGTGTGTGTGTGTGTGTGTGCATGCACACCCCACACAACTTGCATAGCAAGGGGAGGCCATCAATTGCCAAGTGCTATGCATGTCTTGAAGCAATTCTCCCTTGTCACTCATTATGCATATGTTGGAGTTTTAAGCTTTTGTGCGTATGTGTTAACATGGAACATTTAGATTGGCAATACTCGCAATGATGTCTTTAATTTGCCACTATTTCTCATTTAGGTTGAAGAACAATGAACTCATCATTAGTCCATGAATTGGCTTCCTATCTTAGGCTTTGATTGAACACAGACCAACACAAAAACATTCTCCAAGTTAGAGACTTTCTTAACACATGGAATTGTCAACATGTTGTAATTTCCTCATTTATGCAAGCATGCTTGAACATCTCCCACATCATGATTTGCAAAATTTAAAAGGCTATTTTGACCTTAACACAACTCATTTCTTGCACCTAATTTGTGCAATTTTTAGAAAATGAATTTAATGTTTACTCTAACCTTTATCATGCTAAATTATGCACATGCTTGTAGCACTATCATATATTGCAAAGTAAATGTAGCAAGCTTTCTATTTCTATTGGCTTTCTTCTTCTATCGCATTATGTAGAACAACTCCAGGTATAATATACATGATTATTTGCATGCACTAAGAGATACAAATGGTGCAATGCAAAAAGCATGGAGGACATGTTGGGAACCATTTTCCTTACCATGCATAGGGAGACAATCCCAAATATGTTGTTTCCTTTTTTATTCCCCACAAATCAAATGCCTCCAAGGGGCCCTCGACCTAATATGTTTCCAATGGCCAACAACAATTCCTCATCACTAGACGAGGAGATTGTGCTCGAGACATAGCAAATCCAATCTTCACTTCCTCATTTATGGCATCTTGCCCTTGGTGATGTATATGTCCCACAAGCTTCAAGGCTCATCTTGTCTTGTCAATTGTCGTTTACATGTGAGAGCATATATCTATAAATGGGTTCCACTGTGATTGGGCCCACCCTATAAAGAAATTCTACTTTTTTCTGTATATATTCTAGTAGGATGACTGAGCATGGTGGTTCTCATGGTAATCCTTCAATTCACATCCCCTATATTGGTCCAATGTGGTACCTCCTCCACCAACGAATGCCTATTGCTAAGAAATAAGGCATAGGTTAAGCCTATATCCTACATATGCATAAATAAAGTAGGAGCTATGTGTGAAGTGTTTTAGGGTCAAAAGGTATCTATCACTTTAGTGAGATACTTTGTGTGTACTTAGTTGACAATGAAAGAAATATAAGAATGAAGAAGAAGAAGAAGAAGATTGCTCAAGCCTCCACATCTTGTGCCATTCTCTTTTCCGTTGCGCATCCACATCAATTCTCTTTAGTTGGTATCAAAGTGGGAGTGTGGGATTGAAAGATCGGATTGAGGAACACGAAAAATTGAGGTCTACATCGGATTGAAAGCTTGTTGTCTACCATTAAATCATGTACAAATCCTCATCTAATCTACCCAAATAGGTACATGGAATTGTAGAGCCATTGGAGCTCAGATTTTGGATATCGGTGCTCACTTTGAATGCATTTTGGAAGCCATGGAAGGTTACAAATGGATATATGGCAACAAGGTTTTGAATGTTTTAGGGTTCGAATCATTCTACATATTAATTGCTAGAAGTAAGGGGGCTGCTTAAGCTTGGGGCTGATTAACCACAAGAACTGCTTACAATTAACAAGCATATGGGGTTACTTCCGAAAATGCATAGGGTCTTCTTGAGAATGGAAATAGGGGGCTTGTGGATCACAAAGATAGAGAGGAGAGATCGAAGATAGTTTGTGTAAAATAGTTAAGAGCTTAAGCTCTAAACTTCATCTCTTGCTAAACAAGTGTATCCTTGATAAGTTCGGTGACATTGAGGATATGGAGGAGGCTTGGTGTAATTCTATGCAGCCAAAAGCAGTCGTGGCTATCATCATTAGAGTCCTATCTTCTAAACCTTAATAGTAAGGTTAATCCCCCCCCCGAAATCGAACTCTATTCACATTGCAACCACATGAATTGATTATTTTGGAGTTTCCACACTAGAAGGAAGAAGAGTTGGTAATTTTATGACTCTATGTTCACACTGTAGCCTCTTGGAGTACGCTATTTTGTGAGTTGGTTCCTTATTTTGTGTGTTCACACTATAGAGGTTGGAACAAGTTGTTTTTTGGCTAAAAGTCCAATTTTATGCCATTTTTGGGTGCCAATTTGAAGGGGCAAAATTGTTAGAAAAATTCTAAGAAAGTTAACATGGATTGAGCTTGTCTGGAACTTCATTATTAGTATGAAAAACTATAGAAAAATAGCAAGGAATTTTATATCCATATTTTCATGCTTTTTGGGTCATATGGGCATCGTTTAAGCCTCATCTCGTCATTGGTTCTTGTTGTTTGGGGATAGCTAATGCTTGACATATGGGCATGATGTATGGGTGCATGTTACATCGGTTGGACACGTATGATAGCCATAATAGTGGAACTCGGCTCATATATATATATATATATATATATATAGGAATTTTGAATTTTTTTTGGTCTCAGATTTGAGCAGTTGATGCTTTGACTTGTTCGCATGCTTGGATAGTGATTTCACACATTACATACTATGTGTTTTAAAATTGCAGCTCTCATAATGTCAAAATGTACACAAATTACTCAAATTGTGAGTAACAAATTGACTAAGGACAACTACAACGTATGGTTCTACTGCATGTAGAATTTTTTGATGGGAAGAGATGTACAAAATCTCATTGTAAGTTAAAATGCATGTCTAGAGCTTCCTAATGAGCCCATAAAAGTTTAGAAAAATTTGTACAAGGATTGGATGGTAAAAACAAGATCTTGCATTGGATATCTACTTGCATCTTAGAGACATTGATTCTGTGCATTAAAACGGCTAATACATGCAAAGATGCTTGGGAAATCATTGAGAAAATGTATGGCTCTTTCATAGAGGCCAAGAAGATATAGCTAAAGCAAAGATTTCATGGTGCATGGTGTGGAAATAGAAGCATCTGTGATTATGTGTGGTAGAAATAAAACAAGTTGCAAATGATCTTGCTTCAATAAATGCACCAATTGATGATGATGATTTGGTATTTGTTACTTTGAATAGACTTGGAGTTGCATACAGATCCCTTAACACCTTCATTTCCATGAGAGGATTCTATACCTCACTTTGAAGAGTTGATTGCTTTGTTGCTTAGGAAAGGGATCAAATTGGGCCTCAATGTATCTAGCAATGGAAAGAATGCAAGTGAGGATAGTATATTTTATCATCAGAGAGGCTATGGTAGCTTGTCTAGAGCTAAAGGATCATCATATGGTCATGTAGATAGCTTTGCACGCGGTCATAGTACCTTTGTATGTGGTGATTTTATGCCTAGAGGTAGGGGGATCTTACTCTAGAGGCAAGGGATGTTCTAATCCACAAAGAGATGGTGCATGTCATTATTGTGGGTAGTTTGGTCACTTCGAGAGGGAGTGCTCCCATAAGCAAAATGCTATGTCTATGGGTCTAGGAAGGACCAAATTTGGACACTTTGTAGATGGATATATGGTGATGGCTATAGTTCTAGAGGTGGTTCATCACCTAGAGGTCATCTCTTTGCTATGGAACATATACTTGTGGCAATATGATGCATCCCCTAGAGACGGTCATTAGTTCTTGGATTCACAAGCAACAAACCATACGACACACAGTATAGAATGGTTTGATAGAAAGTAGCAAATACAAATTGAGTGGCTGCAAGATATGACACATTGCATAAGATAACTCATATGGGTAGTATTCTTGTGGTGACTAGAGATGGGATGGAAAATAAGGGGGATGTTTTGTATGCACCTACCATCACTAAAAATATGGCTTCAGTTGGTCAAATAGCTGATCAAGGGCTACAAATAAGATTCAACAAGTATGGTTGCTTTATTAAGGAGTTGAAGAATGGAAAACCTAGTAGACTTATTGCTTGTGGTCAAAAGAAATGCATTTTATTTGCTTTGGATGCAAGAACTCCCATCATACAGGGTTCTATATATGTTGAGACTGGGCAAGACAAGATAAAGAAGTCAAAATATGAGATAGAAGAGTTGGACGACATGTAAACATGCAAAGATTTAAACAATAGCAGTCTAGACAAGTTGTTCACAACCTTCAATAGTTTGGCTATGTAAATTAGATCATGCATATGAGGCTTGTCAGTTTGGCAAGTAGTCTGAACTCCCATTTCCAAAGACGGGGAGAATGAGCACTTATCCTTTGAAAATGGTACATTCACACATTTGGGATGCATGTTAGAATGTCTCTTTGAGTGGAAGATGTAGGTTTACATCAGTTTTATTGATGATTTCTACAAGATGACATAGATTTACTCTTTGCAACATAAAAGTGAAGCTTTTGAAAAGTTTTTGGAGCTTAAAGCCATGGTAGAAAAGCAATTTGGGAGTTATATAAAATTCTTGAGATTGGATCATAGAGGAGAATATATGTCAAATGAGTTCTCTAACTATTTGAGAGATCATGGGATCAAAATTTAGGTTACATGCAGATGTACACCACATCAAAATGTTGTTGTAGAAAGGAGGAATAGGATCATTGCAAAAGTTGAAAGGACTATGATGTGTCAGATGCACATGACATTGACCTATTGGGTTGAGGACATACATACTCTAGTTCACATCATGAACATGGCACATACAACTTTGACCCATCACATGTCTTCATATGAGAAAACGTATTAAAGGACACCTATAATTGCATATCTTAGGATATTTGTTTGTGTATGTAATGTCCATGTCCCTGATGATTTGAGGAAAAATATGGAACCAAAGGCTATCAAATGCATTTTTCTTGGCCATCCAAATGAGAATAAGGGTTACAAATGCTATGATCCTGTCACAATAAAGAGGTCTACATAAGCATGGATGTAAGATTTAGTGAGTATGAGTATTAGTATAGACCAAAAGTTGAAGTTGAGATGGATGTGTATGAGAGCAGCAATGATGATGGTTATGGGAAGAAAATTGAAGTAAATAATGGTCAAAGGAATCAACATATTGAGTACATATTTAGACCTCAAGACCATGAAGAAAGTAGTGTTGAGAAATGCACAAAACAAGGCAAGAATTGCACAAAAAAAGAAGCATATGGGTGAGAGTTCTGAGGATGAGTCTATGGATGATGAATTTGGGATAATACACCAAGGATAAAGAGTATAAGAAAGTATGTACCACCACATCCAGGAATGGTTGAGACACTATCAAGTTACTTTAGTTGAGGAGATCGAATAGAATGAGGCATCAAGTTGACAAGTTGACATATAATGGCTTCATGAAGATACATTATGCATACATGGTATCTTATGTTCAACATGTAGAGCCTACTTTCTTTGATGAGACAGTTGTTGGAAGCAAAGATTGGAAGGAAGCCATGGATGAGAAAATGGATGCATTGATAAAGAATAAGACATGGGATCTAGTTGTGTTGCCTTACGAAAAGAAGGTAATTGGCTACAATCGAGTGTATAAGGTTAAGTACAAATTGGATGGCTCATTGGAAAGATACAAAGCAAGGTTGGTTGCAAAAGGTTATGCACAAACATGTGGATTGGACTATTGGGAGACATTTAGTCTAGTGGCAAATATGACTACAGTGAGATTAGTGATTGCCTTAGCTTCAATCTATGGTTGGAAATTATATCAAATGGATCTGAAGAATGCTTTCTTGAATCATAAATTGAAAGAGGAAGCATCTATGGATAAGCTAGAAGGGTATATATACCCTAAGTATCTGCATTATGTGTTCAAGTTGAGGAAGACATTGTATGGATTGAAGCAAGCACCTAAAGCTTGGTGTGAGAGGATCAACAGGTTCTTATGTAGCATGGGATTTCAACAAAGCATGGCTAATTATTCACTTTATGTTAGACATACAACGGATATAATGGTGGTTGTGGTCATTGTTGATGATCTTATCATTACATGTACTCTAGAGAGAGAAATTACTAAAGTAAAGCATGGGTTGCATAAGGGGTTTGACATCAAGGACATTGGTTTCTTGAGGCCCTTTTTGGGCATTGAAGTAATTGACACTTTGGTTAGTGTAGAGGCTATATTGATTGGAGATGTTAGAGAAATAAGGGATGACATACATTTCCTTGAATACATGAGGTTTATCATGAACTTTAAAAAGATGGTATGGGTTGGACTATTTAGGGAATCCTTTGACAGCATAGTGTTTTCACTTTAATCTTGCTAGGTGAGCTATTCTATTAGGGGATATGATGTCAGTCACTCGAACATAAATGTATCGATCTTGGTATATGTTTTGATTATTTACATTTATGATGGTTTTCACTAAAAGTTCCTAGAATAGAAATATCTTTAAAATTTTTAGTTCTTTCATCCATCGAATCCTAATTAGGTTGGTTTTGAGATATGAAAGTCTTTCAAAATTTCCATCTATTGGATCCTTTTTAGGTTGGTTTTGAGATATGCCTTTCAGTATCTATGAAGCAATAGACATCGTATCGAGTCCATATTATTTCCACATAATATATGGGAGTGCAATAAAGTCTATCTAGGATCTTCATGAAGTCTTCTTCCCAAGTATAATCCAAAGTGTGCAAGGTGGATTGATACATGGTGCAAAAGACCAGGAAATTATGCTGCCCTTTGCCTTGAATCTATATATGATAAAATATGTTAATTAAAACATATTACTTTTTTCTTTTCTTTTGAGACTGATTAACTTAGAGTAAAGAAAGAAGCCAATTGCATTATTCTATTATTTATATATAAGGGCTTTACTTAGAAGCCAATATACAAGATCAACCATGAAACTCCCAAATGAAAATAATTTTAATTTGGGTTGGCTTCCTGAAGACATCTAAATCTAGATACTCAATGGGGAGATTGCGAAACCCTCCACTTGATAACCACCAAAAGCATAGGATCTATGGATAATTATAACTCAGTTGGGTTGAATGACCTAGATAATCCTACTATACACCCATTAGGCTTGGGTCATAGCCTCGTCCTCATGATACTCTACAGGACCTAGAGGACCTAGGTAGAAGGTAAAGAGTTGAACTATGTTGAGCCTCTTGACCCAATGAATCCTTCACAGCTCATACTCAAGGTTGCCAAAATTATCGACGCGTGTGGAGCAATAGTTGGTAGAAGTCATGCACTAAACCATATATTGCCTCCATTGGTGAGCATGAAAGAACTAGTAGTAGAGTGGAACAAAGGTCCAGACCATCAACCAAATTACATACTCTCACAAGGGTAGCTTGCACTACAAGCCTACCTAGTATACCAGGGGAAACATCAAGCAAAAGTCCTACTACACATGATATCAAGTATAAGAGAATGCACTAAGCCTTATCTTTACTGGTTTGGATATTTAGTTCTTGATAGTTAATAACACTTCTTAGAATACCCACAGTTTGTTTGAAGATTATCCCCTTATGTTCTTAAAAGAGTATAGGTCATAAAATTTTGAGTATCATATTTTATCCAATTCTTGGAAATTTTCTCTTTCTTTTACAATGTATTAGTTGGCCTAAATTTATATTGTGCTTGCAAATTGATTGTGGTTTTGCTAGGCTCAATTATGTAACTTCCAGAGGAGGATTTTATTTACATCAATGACCCAGAAGGAATAGTCAAGGCAACTTGATATTTTCATATTGGGGTTGAAAGAGTTGTGAGGTCGCATTTTAATGCGATTAGGATTTACAACTTTTGTGAGTCATGAATACACGTACTAATTCTGCTTTACAAAAATAAGAACTTTCGAGTTGCTTATCCATATTTGATAACTTAATGTTGTAATAGAGCAATGGAGCATATTAAAATTTAAGCTCTAATACCACATGAAACATACCCGGCCCTAAGTTTTGGGGGGGGGGGGGGGGGGGGGGGGGGGGGTTTTGTGGGGGATAGTCGTTTAGAGATCCTAATAATCACCACCGTCGGTGCTTACTTTGAACGAAAAAAAGTTGCCAAAATTTTCTCAAATTTCAAGAATAACTTATAATAATTTCTAAATAAGAATATATTATATAATTCATCAATGAATCTAAAATAATTCCTTAAAATGCATCAATAATTAAGAAAAATACTATTTAATTAAAAATTTGATAATAAGTTATCATTATTTAGTATAATTTTAAAATAAACCTTAGATAATTTAAAATAAATTATTTTAATTCAAAAAATAATCAAATCATAAAAATTATATTGGGCCAATTAAATAGAATTCAAGAGATCACGAGGGAGAATGAATTCTTGGACAAGGGTAAAATGTGAAAGTAGTCGATTTTTATAGTATTACACTAAAGGCAAAGGATGTGTTACAATCGTTTAAATTAATTGATTGCATCCTTGCATGAATTAGGTATACCTTGACCATCAAGTCATCACAGATTCTTAGGGCTACTAGAGATTCTTCCTCTATGTCATTACTCCTTATCAAATCATGATCTACAAGAGGGGCATTCAAGTCTATATTGGTGAGTTCATCCAAAGTTGGAACCTCTTCATCTAAGTCAATTAACATGTTATGAAGCAAAACACATGCATGGATTTATTATTTTTCCATCAAGGATGTACCATCAATAGCTATGCAATGGGGTCTTTAGTTGTGTTTTGAGAAAATGAATCATGAGCCATGGCAAAAGAACAAAGCCACCATCACCACCAATGTACTATAGAATACTTATTAGGTCACCATAGCGAAATGGTGCACCTATTAATCTCTGTCTAGCTTGAAATAAATGGTAAAAAGCAAAGTTATTTAAGACACATTTGTCATTGGCAACACCAAGTGTACAACATTGAGTCAAGAGGTATCATTGGTTAATGTCAACAATACCTTGAAAAAATCATGCTATAATTGCCATAGCGATCACACCATCTCTCACTGGACTCACTTGGAGGAGGATACATATCAATGTGTGTATAGTTAATTGCACCACAACAATTAGGCAAACCTCCTTTTTCTTAAACCCCATGTTTCACTTTAGTCAATTTTGGTTCCACCCTTAGCCACCAAATCAAGTGTGAACCTCTTGCAACAAATGCAAATATGAATTTCTTTAAATTAATGATATAGTAGACCTACCACATCCAAAGGTAGTTCCTACATATACTTGTGCATTGCCTGATGCTAATGCCATTATAGCAATGGCAAACTTCTTCCTCTAGAGAGAACAATCTTTTGTTGAGATAACAAGCTCAACATGTGCAAACATTCATGATGGACCGCCTAGCTAGATGGGTTCGTACATCTACACTTAGCATGCCAGTTGTCATTATGATCCTCACATGGCCACTGACTTATCACTTACTATATTTATTTTGTTGCACCTACCTACAGATGGCATAATTACAGTGCCAATAAATTAGTATAGTCAATTATGCACAGTTTGACTTAGCATGCCACTTTGCTTTATGTTGTATATTATCTATACTTTGTATACATTTTTTTGTATTGTGTATGGAAGAAGAAGAAAAAACCAACAAGAAAATGTTTTGGCCTCCATGTCTTTTCTTATGTTCTTGGGCATTCTCTTATATGTATGGTGTAGCAACTCACTCAAACAAATCCCCCCACCATGCAATTCTTGACATGGTATTGGAGTGGTGGTACTAAGAGAGGCTAGTTTTGATGGTTGAAGTGAAGGAGAAGAAGCAAGGATTTGAGCAAGCAAGCAACCTATAAGAAGCTATCTGATTCTTCCACTCTTTCTCTTGGATGGTGCCTGTGGAGGCACCAAAAGCAAGGCAGAGTGAAAATCTCAAATTGCTGTGAGATTTGGTGTGTGAGCACAACATTGTATATTCTATAGATGAGTCCTTTAGGATATTCATCCTGCTTTTTTGGGCATCTAAGACCGCTTCGGGCCCCATTTTAGAGCCGCAAGGTTGTGGACAATAGTTTCAGGGTATACTGCAATTTCAGTTGTATCAATTGAAAGTGAATGCCCAAGTCGCAAATTTCAAATTTGTAAATTTTTAGGTATTTGGCCAAGAAGCAAACATAAGTTTTATATGCATACACGTTGCAGATTATATGTATTGTTGAGCAATCAATGAAAAGGTTGCTTGGTGTGTTGTTGTACACTTATTGTAAAAGGTTACAAAAGACTTGCTTACTATTTTGTATCATTTTTGTGATAATGGCATAGAATAGTGGAAATCCCATCATTGAGAAGCTTGACAAAAACAAATACTCTTCATGGAAATTTCTGTGATGTTCTCTTTGGAAAGGGCCTTTATGAGTTCATTTCAGGGAAAGAAAAGAAGCTAGAGATGAGCATCCTCGTAACTGCACAAGGCATGGAATTACTGGAATGCAAAAGACAAGAAGGTGATGTATTGGCTATTTGTAGTTATTGATAATACTATGCCAAGATATATTAGGAATGCAGAAACTTCACATGTAGCTTGAACAATTTTTGAGAACATTTTTTCAACAAATACAAAGGCACGAAAGATTCAACTCAAGCAAGAGTTGAATATCTTGAAGAATGGAAAAATGTCTATTAATGAGTATGTTTTGAAGGTGATGAGTATTGCAGATGCTTTAGCAGTGATTAAGGCAATGCGTGATGATGATGATTTGGTTTCGTCTACTTCGAGTGGCCTTAATAATGAGAAGGCTTAAAAATCATTTGTCACTTCTATATATGTACGGAAGCCATTTTCAAATATTGATGAGTTGGTCTCTCTCATGATTACCGAAGAGATTTATGCAGGGTGACTCATCTAAAAGAAATGGTGAACGGGTCCAAACATTTTAGTCAAGTTCAAGAAGGGGATGCAATAGATCCTCTTCAAGGGGCCGTGGTATGGGACGTATTGGTGGCAATTAGCAAAACATGTTAAATTAGCAATTTGGTGCAATGCAAGTCTTACTACGAGGCCGTGGAAACTTTAGAGGCAGGGGGAGCTCTAGAGGAAGAGGTGGATGGCAGAATAGAGGTTCTGAAAATTCTGCTATTATTCGTCATTATTGTGGCAAAACAAGTCATATTGCAGCCCATTGTTATGCTAAGAATAATGATATCCGTAGTGGTAAATTGCATCAAGGAAACAATGTATCATCTTCACGACAGAATGAAGACAAAAATGAGCATATGTTTGTTATGTAGCATATGATGAATGCTATTACAGAAAAGGGAACGCATGATTATGTATGGTATGTTGAATGGTTTAGAGAGATGCAAGACTTACAAAATCTAGATTATGTGCAGTTGAGTGATGATTCATGCCACCCAATTTCACACATTGGAAAGGTTCCCTTGTCCATGAAGGCTAGACAAAGAGTCTATCAGATGTATTGCATGTGCCATCGATCACAAATAATTTTAGTGTCTATTGTTGGCCAAATGGTAGAGTAAGATTGTAGGCTCGATTTAATGCAAAAGGTTGTTTTATAGAAGACTTTAATGATAAGTGCAGGTTGGTCACAAAAGGAAGTAGAGTTGGCTGCATGTTCACTTTAGATGTTGAAATTCTTGCAATGAATGATGCTATGTATACTAAAGGAAAAGGAGTGGTTGCATACATTAAAATATGGCATAAACATATTGGACATGCAAATGTGCAAAGGTTAAAATTAATGCAATCTAAAGGATTGGTTACATGGTTGACTGCTTTTAGAGTTGTAAATTTTTATAAAGTGTGTGAAGCATGCTAATTTGGTAAGCAAGCAAGACAACCCTTTGTGCATGACAAATATGTGAGCAAAAATGTACTTGATATTGTGCATACAAATGTTTGGGGACCTACACAGAATCTATATCTTGGTGGTAGCAAATACTTTGTCATGTTTTTCAAGGAATCTATGGGTATACTTTATGAAGGAAAAGAGTAATGTATTTGAGCACTTTGAATCTTTCAAAAGACAATTATTGAAAGAGAAATAGGCTTGAAAGTTTAGTACTTGAGATTAGATTGAGAGGGAGAGTATCTCTTTAACAATTGTTCAAGGAAGCTATGGGTATACTTTATAAAGGAAAAGAGTAATGTATCTAAGCACTTCGAATCTTTCAAAAGGCAATTATTGAAAGAGAAATAGGCTTGAAAGTTAAGTGCTTGAGATTAGATTGAGAGGGAGAGTATCTCTTTAACGAGTTTAGTGGCTTCTTGAAGTCTCATGGGGTAAAGAGATAGTTTACCTACAAGTATACCCTACAGCAAAATGGGGTTGCAGAAGGAAAAACTTAGAATATTGCAAAAGTTGCACGAGCATTGATGATTGAAAAGAATATGCCAAAATTTTTTTGGTCTAAATCTTTTCATACTACTATCTATATTATGAGCAAAACTCCCACAACTGTAGTTCATGGGATGACCCTCGAAGAATGCTTTACAAGCAAGATGTATCACACATGAAAGTATTTGGTTATATTGCATATGTTCATGTGCTAGATGAGCTCCAAAAAAGAAGCTTGATCCAAAGGCTAAAAGGTGTATTTTTATTGGATATACTCCTTAGAGTAGAAAGGGTAGGTATCATTGTTATAACCGTGTCACAAGTGGGTTAAGAGTCAGCAGGGATGTTATTTTTTATGAGATGAGCAGTTTTTGTACGCATCTACTGGTGATTTATTAGATGATGATAATGATCATGATAGCTATGTGTAGAAAGAAAAGCAAGAATTACGGAGCCTTAGTTGACCAAAAACATCATCTGGTACTACAATTAGCCCTTGCTCTAGGAGACCAAGGCATAGCCCCACATCTTCAGGTGAATCTACAAGTGTTGCAGGTAAAGAGAAAGAAAATAAGAAAGTATCGAATGGTAATGATGCATCTACAAGTCATTTGGGATTTGATGAAGATTCTAGTAGTCTAGAGAGTTTGAATGATGAGCTTGGCATTCCTTCAGTCAGGAAAGCAAGTGTACAAATAGCACATAGTAATGTAAAGGCTCCATTGAGTGATCCAGTGGTACACTATCGGAGGGGTTTTAGTCGAAAGATCATATCCACCGAGGATCAGAGAGAGAATGAAGTAGAGAATAGGAGATAGAAGAGAAGAAAAAGAATAGACAAGAGGTACACACGATAAAGATAAAGCATTATGTATTGATAGAACGTGAAATTCCATGTCTAGCACTACTCAAAAAAAATCTCCAAGCATTAGATCTCTTGGACCTCCCTTGTAGACAAAAAATATGCATCAAACACTAGCTTCTCTGCTTCTCAGATTGCAAATATGATGGTTTTGTTGGCTCCGAAAGGGGGGTAAAACTCCAGGACACCTAATCAAGATTGTTCCAGATCACTTTTTCTTCTTCTCCCAATTTGGAGTGTTGTTTTCTCCCTGAAAACTACGATCGCGTGTCGCGCAATTTTGCCAATCCTTATTTTTTCATGAGATCTCCCAAAGTGGTTAAAAAAGAAACTTGCTTTTGCATGTCACCCTATTCTAGAAGTTTTCATAGCTTTTTAGGATATTTATAAGAAATAATATCCAAAATATCAAAAATAGGCTAAAATTGACCAAAAATCTAGTATTTTTGAACCATCCATACCAGGACACTAGCACTAATAACTAAGATGACATTGACTCTCTAGATCAATAGGAAATTCGGATGATGATGCATTCTATGTTTTTTCACACTATGTCTGCATTGTGACACAACATCCACCCCCTCTGAACTTGCACATTCTCCAATATGTGCCACGGATGCACTGCTAGATTCAAACACCCATAGCATCAACTTGTTGTTCGTCATGCATATAAGAAGGTATCCTCCTAGATCATAGATCAAAATACTCAGCATTTGTACAACTCTTGAGCCATACCTAGTACCCCCTCTAGGGTCATAAGGCCTCGGGTGCATATCACACACTATAGGCTGTTGAATCTCCATATACATGCTATCAATGCACCCATCAACAAATACATAGCAACATGCTTGCTCTTTCAAAGTTGAGTGCATGGAAATTTGCTTATATTGACAATTGTATACCATATCAAACATAAATTGAGCCTCACTTGCATCTAACACATGCTCACCATCACCAAAAATAGTGAAGTAGTCCATAACTTGAAGCATCTTTGAATTGCATATCAAGGCTCCTGACAAAGCATCCGAAACATTCTTCATTTGTGGAGCATCATATCTAATAACCTCTAAAGGCATATCCTTGAGCCCATAAATTGTCTCAAAAACGATAATTGTATCCTGCAAATCATGCATATCCAACATCAAGTAAAACATGATCTTCGTAAACCTCTTCAAATGCATTAAGAAAATATATAGATGCAATGGCTAACTCTTCCACTATAGGATCTTCTAAGAAGGTATCCGTGGCTATCTCAATATCAGACTGCAGCTTATATCCTAGTTGTTTGCCCTCTTGCTTTTTGCTATCCTGTTTTTACTCCTGTCCAACCTCTTGCATAACATGCTCGTGAGGTGACTGATTTGCAACTTTAGGAGGATCCACACTTCTTCTTGTCACTCTCTTAGATATCCATGCATTATCTTCATCTCTCTTCTCTTTCTCTTCCACAAGTACATCTGTGTTTTGCCCTTTTGCTGAATATGCATCCACTGAATATGCATCTACCAATGATTCCCAACTAGTTATGTCATGAATATCTTGCCCTACTGCATAAGACATTTCACTATTAGTAGCTTTCCTCTTTTCAACTGACAAATCATGTACCCATATTGCAGCCTTCGGACCCACCATCAATTCTATCCAACTGTAGACCAAAAGTAGAAGTATGTACAGCCACATAAGCATTTCGAACAGCTAAGTCTTCCAACAACTTCTGCATACCTCCCATTCCAAAATTCAAAGCAAGAGGTAATCCCTTTTCTTGTTCATGGATCTTGCCATCTTTCCAAAAGATGAGCTGTCGTTCCAAGGCCTCTTGATAAGCAGCACAATCCTACCTTTCATATTGCAAACTATCACACCACATACATCTTTTCCATGGTTTAGGAATTGCTACCCGTCCCCTTTCCTCTTGTCCTTTCTCATCCAATTTTGTGGCATTCAACTAAAGATCCTGCATGCCTTTAACCAATTCATATAATATATATTTCTCCCTAACATTGAGAATAGTATGTGCAACCATAGGATTAGCCAGAGAAGTCAGTGGCTTACTAGATACATCAACTATTTTGTGAATAACAGTGGGCAAGCTAGATACATGCAATCTTTTTCTTCTTCTATGCTTTTCCACCACTGCAGTAATAGGTTCCTTAACATGCATCCACTCTGTTTTAAGCCCTATCTTTGTAGTCGATCCTCTAACAAATCATCAAGTTTCTCTTGAAGCTCAAGATTAGTCACTTGTAGAAACAATTCAATTTTCTGACTTGCAAGAGCTTGTTGTTTTGCAAGATCTAACTACTCAAACTGACTTTCAAATTCTCTTAATAACTCTATACCCACAAGACCCTTATTGGATTGTAGAACCCACTCTTGAAAAGTTTTACAGGTAATCAAAATGGCATATTCAATGTAAAAATCTTCATTGAGTGTCTTCTTGAAAGCTTCCTAGTCGGCATCCTGCACATGCAATTCAGTAACTCGGGCTTTCAGTTCATGTAAAGTGGCCCGTACAAAATACTGGCTCCATGCAAGTTGAGCCACCCCAAAGAATTCCATCTTTTGAGCATAGGTATGCAATTATGCAGATACATTCCTGCCATCAAACAATTTCCTCTCATGCTCTATTACCAACAGAGCATTTAATCACAACAATTTCTGTTTGAACAGAAGCTTGCATCACCTATTGTTGTTATTGTACTTGATAAGCATGTTTATATTCTGCACTAACTGCTGCAAAAAATCACTAGAAATTGTGCTTGAAGGTTCTCCCATCTTGTCTTTCCTTCTAATGACCTTTCACGTTGAGTTCACCAATGTCGGAGGGGTTTTAGTCGAAAGGTCGTATCCACCGAGGATCTGAGATAGAAGGAAGTAGAGAATAGGAGATAGAAGAGAAGAAAAAGAATAGAGAAAGCACAATGAATCAAAGCACTATATATTGATAGAACCTGAAATTCCTTGTCTGGCACTACTCGAAATTAATCTCCAAGCATTAGATCTCTTGGAGCTCCCCTGTAGACAAAAAACATGCATCAAAATAGCAGCTTCTTCTTTGCTTCTCAAACTGTAAATCTGATGGTTTCGTTGGCTCCGAAAGGGGGGTAAAATCTCAAGACACTTGCTCAGAAATCTCCTAGATCACTCGTTCTTCTTCTCCCAATTCAGAGTGTTGTTTGCTACCTATAAACTGCGATCACGACGCATGCTGTCACAGCGCGTAGGGTTGAAGGTCATCACAGGGGGTTGGCAAGAGAAGAATGTATGGGGGTTCAAGAGTTTTTACTCTGGAGATGGTAGAGATAAGAGAAGGATTGAAGGTTTCAAGTCAAGTTCTTAAAGATAAGAGACAGTAGGGTGAAGGTAGATTTAGGGAGAGGAGTAGACGGAAGAGAAGGGGTTCGAAGAGATTGAAGATGTAGAAGAATACTCCCAAAAAGAATTAGAAAATATAGAAGAATACTAACAAAGATAAAGCCTGTCAGTTTCTTTCAACATTATGAGAAAATATAACTCTAATAAACAAAAACGTGTACAAAATAATACCTTCCTCTATGCTGCTCAAATCGCCAATCAGATGTCTCCATTAGCTCCAAAAGGGAGACTAAATACCAAGAAACTTGGCCAAAATTCAGCCGGATCACTCATTCTTCATCTCCCACTTTGGAGTGCTGTTCACTGCCTGAAAACAGCGATCGTGCATCACGCGATTTCATCAATCTCTCTTTTTACATAAAATCCTCTCAAATTGGCTGAAAGCTACATGCTTTTTTTTACATGTCATTCTAATCTAGAAGTTGTCTATAGTTTTATGGATTTTTACAAGAGACAATATTTAGAATATCAAAAATTAACTAAAAACTTGTCTCAAAAAAATCTAATATTTTGAACAATGGACACTAACACAAATGCCTAAAGTGGCATTGGCTCTCTAAATCTAAAAGGAAGCCATACTCTAGATTTTTTACATGGCGCATAGCAGCACGATAGCGCGATATTGTCAATCCTTCTTTTTGCATGAAATCTCCCCAAATTGGCTGAAAAAAGCAACTTTCTTTTTTCATATCACCCTAATTTAAAAGTTTTCATAACTTTTTAGGATATTTATAAGATAATATCTAAAATATCAAAAATAGGCTAAACTTGACAAAAAATCTAGTATTTTTAAACCATCCATAACTAAATTGGCATTGACTCTCTAGATCAATAAGAAATCCAGATGGTGATGCATTCTATATTTTTCACACTATGTCTATATTGTGACACGACATCCACTACTCAGAAGTAATCTCCAAGCATTAGATCTCATGGACCTCCCTTGTAGACCAAAAATGTGCATCAAAACAGTAGCTTATTCTCTACTGCTTAGACTGCCAATCTAATAGTTCCATTGGCTCTGAAAGGTGGGTAAAACCTCAAGACACCTGCTCAAAAATCTCCTACATTACTTCTTCTTCTTCTCCCAGTTTGGAGTGTTGTTTTCTGCCTGTAAACTATGATCACGCGTCGTGTAATTTTTTGCCAATCCTTCTTTTTTCATGAGAGCTTTCCAAACTGACTAAAAAAGCCACTTGCTTATTGCATGTCACCCTATTTTAAAAATTTTCAAAGCTTTTTAGAATATTTACAAGAAATAATATCCAAAATATCAAAAATATGCTAAACTTGATCAAAAATCTAGTATTTTTGAACCATCCATACCATGGGCACTAACACTAATGACTAAGATGACATTGACTCTAGATCAATAAGAAAGTCGGATGATGATACACTCAATGTTTTTTCACTCTGTGTTTGCATTGTGACATGACAACACAGGTCTAGTAGGGTCAAATACCTTATTAAAAGATCTGGTTTTGAAGGCTATACGTCTCACCATCATGCTTATATGGTGAAGGTAATTGAGGATATTGAGCCTACTTGTTTTGAGGATGTTGTTGGTCATGCTTATTGGGATGTAGCAATGGATGAGGAGATGCTTACATTAGAAGCCAATAAGACTTGGGATTTGGTACCCTTGCTTAATGGCAAGAAAGCTATTGGCTATAAGTGGGTTTACAAAATCAATCATAATGCAAATGGTTCAATAAATAGGTATAAGGCTAGGCTGGTTGCAAAAGGCTATGCTCAAATATATGGCACAGATTATGAATAGACATTCAGTCTAGTTGCTAGGATGGCAACTGTTAGATGCGTGATTGCTTTGGCAGTAGCCAAAGATTAGAGTTTACAGCAAATGGATGTTAAGAATTCCTTCTTGCATGGTGAATTACAAGAAGAGGTGTATATGGAGTAGCCATCAGGTTATGAGGATTTAGATCATCCCACATATGTGTACAGGTTAAACAAGGCACTCTATGGGCTCAAACAAGTACCTAGAGCATGGTCTGATAAGATCGAAGGGTATCTTGTCAATATGGGCTTTTATATTTTTTATGTTGATCACTCACTTTATGTAGGAAAGGGAGATGCAAGTTTGGTCTTCATGGTCATCTATGTGGATGACTTGATTATTACATGTGACCGTGACAATGGGATTACTGAAATTAAGGACTTTTTGAACAAGAAGTTTGAGATGAAGGATTTGGGTGAGTTGAGATACCTTCTTAGTATTGAGATGATCAGATGTGATGATGGTATATGGCTATCCCAAAGGTAATATGCCTTGGATATGTTATCCAAGTATGGTATGGCAGCATGTAAGCCTCTTTCAGTACCATTGGAGCAAAATGTGAAGTTGAGTGTTGACATTAGGGCTACTATGTTCAGGAGGATAGTAGGGAGTCTGGTTTACATAACTATCCAAGGCCAGACTTGAGCTATGTTGTTGGTCTTGTTAGTCAGTTTATGAGATACCTAGAAAGCCTCATTTAGATACAGTTAGATACATATTGAGGTATATAAAGTCTACTTTCCATTATGGAATTTTTTATAAGGTAGGTAAGGATGTACATGTGTTTGGATACACATATGCAGTTTGGGTTGGTAGCATGTTAGACAGAATATCTACCAAATGGATTCATGTTTTCCCTTGATAGTGCAACAGTTACATGGAGCAGCAAAAAGCAACCTAAAGTTGCTTTATCAAGTGTATAAAGACTGAGTATAAAGGTGCTACTATGGCAGCATGTGAGGTGGTATGGCTACAAAAGTTATTGGGTGATGTGGATATGCAGGGAAATGGTCTAGTTCTCATTCACTGTGACAACATGAGCAACATATAGCTAGCTAGAAACCCAACGTTCCATGTTAGGACAAAACACATTGAGGTACACTACCACTTTGTGAGAGAGAAGGTACTTGCATGAGAGATTGACTTATATGTGTCAGCACACAGGATCAGATAGCTAACATTTTCACCAAGGCATTGGGTGCAGAGAAGCTTCGAAAGTTTTGAAGCTTACTTGGAGTTGTAAAGATATAGTTGAGCTTGAGGGGGAGTGTTGAGATGGCAAGCTCAACACGTGCAGACATTGATAATGGACCACCTAGCTAGATGGATCATTATAATACTCACATGGCCATTGACTTATCACTTATTATATTTAGTTTATTTCACCTACCTACAGCTAGCATAGTTATAATGCGAGTCGATTAGTATAATTAGTTATGCACTATTTGACTTAGCATGCCACTTTCCTTTATGTTATATCTTATCTATACTTTGTGTATATTTTTTGTATTGTGTGTGGAAGAAGAAGAAGAAACCTTCAAAAAAACGTTTTGGCCTCTATCTCTTTTCTTGTGTTCTTGAGCTTCCTCTTATGTGTATGGTGTGTGTTTGGTGTAGCAACACAAGCAAGTCCCCCCACCATGCAATTCTTGACATCTTCCAAGTAGATGACCAAACTTAAACATTAGTGGAAATATGAACTCCAAAAGGGCCTCATAGGAAATGGATTATTGTGGGATTACCTTCGCTAATCCAAGAAGTATGTGGGTCTCAATTGTCATGATAGCAACTATGGTTTTTTAACAAGAAAAGTGGTTTTCCAATTAAAATTTGAGAAAACCTATCATAGTCCCAAATTTATGATAATAACTTCCATGTGTCCCATCACAATTGTCCTTTGGCTTAGTGTTAAGGCCTTACAATCATAATTAGGTGGTCATGGAGTCCATCCCCACATGCTTCAAGCATGTCAATGTAATCACTTGCTAGTCACGAGTCCACATGTCACACGTGGATTGTGCCCACCTATTTAGGTGCTGAAATTTAGATTTTCTTATTGTTGAAAATACTTTATTTCCTTGGCAAGCAGGGGGCCAACTTTGAGGCCCTTTCCATGTGGCATGCTTTTGTTTACTCCCGCCTTGACAAGGCCTCCATGTTGTCATTAAAATATTACAAAATGGAAAGTTGGAAGATTTCATTGGTCCATTTTTCTCCAAAGAAATTTTTTTCTATTTGAAAAACCACATACTTCTCTACTAAACCTGCTCCTCTCTCCAGCAAAGTGGATAAAATGTGCACACCAACCTCTCTCCTATTGGTCCTCCTTAAATCCCTTCTGATTAAGGAGGTGATTAAATACTAAGTTGAAGGGCCCTTTTTGAGTTCATATTCCCTCTATTGGGCATGTTCCCTTGGTGCATACCCTCATGATGCATGTTGCATAAGGTTGTAAACAACACAAATGGAAATTTGAACAACTCCCACCAATGTTCATCATCACCTTGAGCATGGAAGACAAAGTGATTCCACAATTGAATACTAGAATGAGGCATTATATATTAAGAGCCAATTGGCTATGGATAGCACATATGATAATGTGAGGAATCCCACAATATCAACAAGAATGGAAAGATAATTTAATCAAGTTTAGAGGCATCTTGCCTGCACCACATACTTCTAGCTTGCAAATGCAACCAACCATTGTCTCGAAATTGCTTCCATCCCTCAACCATCAGAAGCATTATAGAAGATACTATGAGGATGATGAATTGGAGAACTTATTGTACATGATTTGATATAATGAACATCATCCACATCTATTTAGAAAGTAATGAAATTTTGATGTTACAAATGTATTGCGAGCATTTGAGATTTGTGGTAAAATATATTTTGCATTTTGTGGAGGAAACAAACATGACAAAACTTTGAAAATGGATGGACCAAGAGCCAAGAATGATTGATCGTAGGTTAAAACCACTACCGCTTCATAAAAGTTTATTTTTCCTATTTAACATGTTCAATTTTACACGCTACAAGGTAAAAACAAAGGGTCCTGCATGATTTCAAAATGTGCAAGACAATGATTATGCAAAACACATTCTCTCTAAAAAATGTATTTCTCAATCTAAGGCTAAGATTATGAACCAATTATAAGTACATGTATACTTTGGGAAAATTTTTATGGAAGTTGAAAAAGTAGATGTCTATAATTTTAGCCTCATTTCATTTATATACCACTATATGAGACACTATTTGTTGTACAATTTGATGTGTATGTAGATGTATAGACTACTCCACATGAGAATGGTGTATGGAATCCTTTTCCATGCAGACAATACACAACTTTTGAACAAGTCACAACAACAATATATTTGGAAGAGGATTCCTAAAAATCTATAGAGGATTTGAATAGCCCATTTTGGAATTTAGAGAATGAATGCATTCTAGACAGCAAGCTCATATTCCTTAAAGTCCATAAGCTTCTATTGTTTGTACACCCAAATTGAAGAATATGTGTAGGGAAGAAGATGAGTTATTTCTATCTTTGGATGAAAGCATCTTATGAACTTTATACATCAAGTATACCTACATTGAAAACAATAAGCTACTGCATCTTCTACACAACAAGCAGCTTGATTCAGTTTTGACATAAGGAACATCATCCATATCTATTTTGAAAGTGTAAATAAAGGGCAATTACCATGTAAGAACTTGCATAACTCAATGTGACTCCTTCATTTTGAATTGTACAGTGCATGTAGTTTTGATCTTTGAAATGTATTGCATGTGTTTGTGATTTATGGTGAAGTATTTTTGCATTTTGTGGAGGGAAGAAAAAAGACAAAACTTTGATGATGGATGACCCAAGAGTGAGGACTATGTGATGGTAGGTAAAAACCAAAAGCTCTTTATGAATTTTTTTCTTTTTGTTAAACAAAGGGTCTTGTAGCATTTACACAATATGCAAGACACCAATTATGCAAAAAAGAAAAAAAAACTCTTAAAAATATCTCTGTCAATCTTAAGCAACAATTATGAAGAAATAAAAAGAAAATATATACTTCGGAAAAATAGTTTCAAAATTATAGAAGTAGATATATGTAAATTTAGCTTCATTTCATTAACATATGTGTAAGACACTATCATGCTATGCAATCTGATTTGTATATTGGTGCGCAGACTCCTCCACATGAAGAGAATGGTATATGGAATCCTTCTCCATGAGCACAATACATATTCAAGAACTACTCATGCTGCTTGTGAATAGGTCACAACATCAAGAAATTTGGAAGAGGATGTGTGAAAATCTATGGAGGATTTGAAATTGTCTAGCCATGCTAGAATGGGCAGAAGGAATAGATTGTGGACAACAAGCTCATATTTCTTAATAGTCATAAGCTTTTGTTGTTTTTACACCCAAATTGAAGAATATGTCTAGTGAAGAAGATGATTTTTTTTTACCTATGGATGAAGGTAGCCTATGAAGTTTGAATAGCATAAATAATTACAGTTAGAATAGCAAGGTGGTGTGTTCTTTGGAGAACGAGCACTGACACAATACAAAGAACAAGATGACTTCACACTACGTGAGGAGAAGAAGGTTCATGAGTTTAAAGAGGACAAGAGTTTGGTAGGTTCATAGGGTAAGAATGTGCTAGGATAAATCCACATGACAAGGCTTGTAGGGTTGCTCAGGGAGTATAGATGCGTAGAAGAAGGCAGCATGAGGTTATAGGAAGAGGAAGGCACAATAGAAGGTCTACTTGAGAAGGAGCTTGATACGTTTGTGCTCTTCAAAAATTAAAAACTTATGAACTTTGGAAAGTTTACTAATAAGAGCTTCACCACTTTTACTTAAAGGATCCGGTACTCTATTTAAATAATTGAGCATTTGTTATCAAAATATTTATTATTTTCATTTTCTTCCCCACATGCGCTAGGTGGGAACAAAATGTTATAGTGTCAATGTCAATTTTCTCCTATTGTTTTTGGCCCATACTAAATTTGGGTAGAAAGTGGCTCTATGAGATATTCTTTTATTTATTTATTCATCTATGTTTTGTTTGTGTTTTTTAAAAGAGAAGAAGAGGTTTAGAAAAGGAAAAAGAAGTTTAGGAGCATCATACGATTGTTATGTAGGCATGAAATGAAGAGAACTTAAACTAAAAAGAAAGTACTCATTAAACAATAAAGTTAAATATGAGAACCCATGATTATGACATATTTGCATGAACAACATATGATGCCAAGAAGCCATAGTTGAATTGGAGAAGATGTACAATGGAAGATTTACTGCATAATACTCACCTCATCCTACGTGTCCAATAGTGCTCACCCTCTATGGCTAGTGGGAGGCTTAGGCCTCAAGAGCTAGATTGCTCAATAGTGAGAAAATGATCAAAAGTTCTTCTAATGGAAAACTATTGTCTTTATAGGGGCACCTAGTCACCTGAAGTCTTTACAAGGGTAAGACTGAATTTTACTTTATTACAAACCATCCTTGTCCAAAATAAGTTTTTTCCTCAAAACTTGAGAGTGGCAAGAGAACAAAATAATGAATCACATGAAAGAGCTTGATCAAAGGCTTAGGCTTGGCTATTGGATTTTATTTATAAACCATTGAAGAATCCTCCATGAGAAGAAAGCACCATTACTATTGTAAAACTGTGAGAATCTTGAATGATGTCTAGAATAGGGATGCTATAGTAAAAGGGCCATAACTTTGGATAGGAACCTTCAAATGAGACAACTAAGGTATCAAAACATAGAATACATCCCAAATAACCGTGCATGACATAAAAATCAAATTTTGATATGGTTAGAACAATTCATTTTGCTACAAAAATTTAATATAAATTATTGTCCCATGTTCTATGAGTCTTGAATCCTCTTGAAGAAGGCATGGAAAAGCCTCTAAATAAGTAGACTCTTCCCTTGGTAAGCCTTGCCATTTGATGGGGTACTTCATAATTCAATGATTCCTTAGAATCTTTCCACATTGTCCAATAATCTTTTCAGGCTCATAGATGATTAGACTATCCTCATCAATGGGTGGTAGTTCTTCAAGCACTTGAATATCAAGTCCCACATATTTCTTAAGTTATGACACATGAAACACATCATGTATGCATGTAAAAGAAGGTAGCTGAAGTTGATAAGAAAAGGTTTCAACTCTTTGAGTAATTTGATATGGTCCATGAAATCAATGAGCCAATTTATTATTTCCACTTTTAAGAGAGATACCAAGACTTTGGATCCTTCAAGAATACCCAATCTCCTTTGCATTTTTTGGCTTTACACTTTTGCTCATGGTTGAGTCACCATTTCTCCTGATACGTATAGCATAAACCCTTCACATGCATATCTTGAAGTTTATCATATTTCATTTTTTTAAACTCTATTTTAACCTCAAAATTAGGTATATAATTTACCCCTTGTTTTGATGAATAAGTAGTGGGATAAATGGGCACTTTGTTATAGGCATTTGATCCCATGTTTCCATTTCTAAACTGACTAAAATTCTACCATGTTTTAGTAGACTAGTTTGATTGACAAGCTCCCGTCACTCTTGGCTAAAAATTATTCAAATATCTTTGTTACTTCTAACTGCAATGTTCAATGAGCTAAATGGCTTCATGTATGATTACGGGCTACATAGCTCTAACCTCTAAAGATAGGGTTGGATCTAACCCAAAAATGTATTAGTTTAGTTTGCTTGAATCTAAAATTCCTTCCACATACATTGAGAGACTCAAAAACATATTTGAGTAATCCTCATGGATATCCCTCTTTGTTGCAAACCATAGCACTTATGTTCTAGCTTTTCTTCTTTCAAAGGAGACATGAGACCTTCCACCATTGCATTCTTAAATGCATCCAAAGTGTAGAAAAGTGTTGCCCAATTTTCATCATATACATATACCATGTGCAGACATACCCTTCAAGGTGAAGAACAAGATAGTAGATTTTGGGATCATTATTGCAAGGGTATAAGCTAAAATACATCTCTAGCTTGTTCCACCATTCTTGCAATTTGGTGGGCAATTGATCATCTCCTTAAATTTTGCAATGTTTATATTTTCCCTGTATTTTTAGATCAAATCAGTGTGAATGTCCACTATTTGTTAACTTGATGAGGTTGGGGTCTAGGAAGCTCTTGGTTACAAGAATTTTGTCTAGGCATTTGTTATTATTCATTCACCAACAAATAACTATGAGAAGACATGGCTATGAAATATATTCATGTTCATGATATGATACCAAGAAGATATAGTTAAATTGGAGAAGAAGTACAATGCAAGATTTGTAGCATGATACTCACCTCATGCTAGGTGTCCAAAGAGTACTCACCCTTTATGGCTAGTGGGAGGCTAAGGCTTGAAGATCTATATTTCTCAATATTGAGTAAATCATCAAAAGTTCTTACAATGACAAACTCTTTTATATGGGCTTCTAGTCACTTAAGGTCTTTACAAGGCCAAGGCTGAATTCTACTTTATTACAACTTGAGGTTCACCTTCAGAGATGAGTCAATTATGATATTATAAGAATTTTACAATTTCATTAATGGTATAAAAATATTTTTGATAATATTGGCATATAAATGCACTAGATGACAACATCAGCTAGAATTTCCTATTAGCAATTAGGTTTCATTTCATCTATCATTTATTCTCTAGGAGTTGTATCATTTTACAAAGGGTCATAACTTATGGTCTCATAGTTTATTTTGGCCTTTTGTAGATGATAATAATTTATTCTCTCTCTCTCTCTCTCTCTCTCTCTCTCTCTCTCTCTCTCTCTCTCTCTCTCTCTCTCTCTCTCTCTCTCTCTCTCTCTCTCTCTCTCTCTCTCTCTCTCTCTCTCTCTCTCTCTCTCCCCTTTGTCTTTATATCTATATCCCCCACCTCTCGCCCCCACATTGGTGTTTCAAATAAAGAGGGAACTCGAGCATCAAATTTACAAACTGAACTATCCTTGCAACTCAAAATTGTGAATATAACAACCTTATACTATTGTATAAATACAATCATAAGCATGTGATATAAGGCTCGGTGCACAAAACAACCATGTTTGAATGTGTAATGTGCCCACCTATTGGCTGTCCAAGCACGTTTTTAGCGATCCATCGAGAGACGAATCTAAGCGATGCCACCTAGCACTCCCATGGAATGTCCCGGAGTTTGTCGCCTAGGGTTTCTTGAGTTCGTCTCGCAACGCAATGTTTGCGGCTAAACCCACTAGGATTGACCTGAAACTTGAATCCCTAGTGGTCAAGGTCTCCTGACAGCATTCTAGCATATTGGGTTTGGACATCCTACTTTACGCAAAGATACCTAGCCGAAGCAGACCCATGCCGCACTTGGTTCAAAGAGAATGGGAAATGAGAGGGATGCAGCGCTCCAACTCTCTACCCATAGGGCATAGTCCCATTCCCGTCCCCTAAAACGGCCTGAACCGAGGTTCTAACCTAACGATTTCTAAGCGTCGGTCGTCAGTAAAACCTTGTGAGAAGCCTCCCAGTTCTCTGGGACCACCCTGCCGTAGGACAGACCCATCGGGGGTTCCGCCCTCACGCTTCCCTCACTTGGCATACTTTAGTTGTCTAATTAGTCCTATCACTCTTAAGTGTGACATGTAAAAACAGCTTCCTTAATTAAACCTTTTTAGTGGATAAGGTTTGTTCACGTAATATTATGGCATTAACACGAAAACAAATTTGAGCAATTTTCCTGGAAGTACTTAATATTAACAAATTATCAGAATTACAAGTCTTATTCAAAAGGGACAATATTCGCAATCCGTAAGGATGCACTTTAATTCCACAAGTTTCCGCCCTGCACTAGTAACAAGGGCCCCTCAAAAATGTATTTCGAGTCACGCTAATCGTTTGAGTAGGCCCGGAGGCAGGGAATTTACAGCCAGAGGTCCCCGTGGCATCCAAGCATCCTCCTACGTTCAAACTAATCCACGGAGAGACCTCTCATGGCAGGTTTAGTCCATGTTCCCATCACGGCTATTTAAAATCCCCTTGGCTAGGGTTGGCGGCCAACTAGGGGTGGTTTGGCGCGCCCTCCAAAAGCTCCACCTAATTCACTATACTTATTTATGAGTTTGGGGTTACACAATCTTTAAATTTAGAAAAGTTTTCCTAAATTTACAAGCACAAACCAAGGTGCAGGTTAAAGCTTGAGACATATGCTAAGGTGGGGTTCCTCTCTTGACCCAAGCATTGTCCTTCATGTCTTAGCGGTAATTTCCAATATCCTCCAAAGGGTAGGGAATCTCTTCATTCTGTCGCCCTATGAAATTACCCCAGATTGGCTTAGTTTCTTCGAAACCCTAAGTAAGTTGAGTTGAACCCTATCCTTGTGTGTATAGGGTTCATTTATATTGAACGGCTCTTGAACAATTTTTTGTATTTCATAAGTACAGTTGATATTTATCTTCAAGATGAATCCCTAGTAGCGCAACTAGACTGATCATGATGCCACGCAATTTAGAGGCGTATCTTTTCTAGATAATAAAATGCTGCAAAGCATGCTTTTGCTTCTGGGAATTCATTTCGATGCACTTATGCCAAACACAAATAGAGACTTGTATATATATATATATATATATATATATATATATATTCCTGGGGTGGAGGATGTGAAGTTATCAACCCTAAGGAAAAAAAAAATACTCCCTCTGAAAGTTTATAGGAGTCGGATACCTATTTTTTGTCTTGCAATGGTCTAGATATACCTAAATGTTATCGTAGCAATTCAGGAATTTCATGTACTTGGTTTAAACCCTCACTCCTACCTTTCCAATTTCACAAGTTTGTGATGCAAAGAAAAAAAGTACGATTTTTGCTTAATTGACGAATATGCATAAGTGTTTCAACAACCCATTTTTTTAAAAGCATGCTAACATTAGCGCATAATCTGAAGTATTACATGCATAATCAATAGGGTCCCAGCTTCTTCTTTTGCGTGCATGAATACACGATTTTCAATATGATAAAATGATGTAAACTAAATGGTGGTTAGTTATGATAGACTTTTGCCGAATAGTTTTCCATTCCCAATGAAGCCAGCCTATGTCCTTAAGACTCCCCATCATGGTAGGGTGAATAGAACGCACCTAATTACCAAGTGACATGGTTCCTTGCCCCATGGCTCCATCAGTTGAGGAGGGATTCGTGTTTGGTTGGGACCTTACTTCGTTTGGGAGGCATCATATGATTTGCCTTTTGCTTCGCGGCTACACACCCAGATTGCAGAAGAGACTGCTCCTTGCGGAAGGGACTAGGCTGCAAGGCTTTTCCTTTGGGGGGGGGAAAAGGTAAGAGAAACGACGAGCTCCGATTTCTTTAATGAGGGAAGAAAAAACAATTCCCTTCTCTCTCTCTATCTGTCTTTCTTTCTTCTCTTACTCTCCTTCTTTTTCTTCTCTTCTTCTTCTCCTCTCTCTCCCCCTTTCTTCTTATTCTTCTCTACTCGCTCTCCTCCTCTCCTTTTTATTCCCCTCTTCTCCTCTACTCACTCTCTCGCTCTTCTTCTTATTCCTCTCTTCTTCTCTGCCCACTCTCTCCCTCTCCTTCTTATTTCTCCGTTCAAACCAATCCGCGGAGAGACCTCTCGTGGCAGGTTCGGTCCATGTTCCCATCATGGCTATTTAAAACCCCCTTGGCTAGGGTTGGCGGCCAACTGGGGGTGGTTTGGCGCACCCTCCAAAAGTTCCACCTGATTCACTATACTTATTTATGAGTTTGGGGTTACACAATCTTTAAATTTAGAAATAGTGTTCCTAAATTTACAAGCACAAACCAAGGTGTAGGTGAGAGCTTGAGACATCTGCTAAGGTGGGGTTCCTCTCTTGACCCAAGCATTGTAGTTCATGTCTTAGTGGTAATTTCCAATATCCTCCGAAGGGTAGGGAATCTCTTCGTTCCGTCCCCCTATGAAGTAACCCCAGATTGGCTTAGTTTCTTCGAAACCCTAAATAAGTTGAGTTGAACCCTAGCCTTGCGTGTATAGGGTTCATTTATATTGAACGGCTCTTGTACAAATTTTTGTATTTCATAAGTGCGATTGATATTTATCTTCAAGATGAATCCCTAGTAGCACAACTAGACTAATCATGATGCCACGCAATTTAGAGGCGTAGCTTTCCTAGACAATACAATGCTGCAAAGCAAGCTTTTGCTTTTGGGAATTCATTTCGATGCACTTATGCCAAACACAAATAGAGACTTGTATATATATATACATATACATACATATATATATATATATATATATATATATATATATATATATATATATATATATATATATATATATATATATATATATATATATACACATATGTGTGTGTGTGTGTGTGTGTGTGTTCCTAGGGTGAAGGACGTGAAGTTATCAGCCCTAAGGAAAAAAACGAACACTCCCTCTGAAAGTTTATAGGAGTCGGATACCTGTTTTTGGTCTTGCAATGGTCTAGATATACCTAAATGTTATCATAGCAATTCAGGAATTTCATGTACTTGGTTCAAACCCTCACTCCTACCTTTCCAATTTCACAAGTTTGTGATGCAAAGAAGAAAAAATGTATGATTTCTGCTTAATTGACGAATATGCATAAGTGTTTCAACAACCCTTTTTTTTTTAAGCATGCTAACATTAGCGCATAATTTGAAGTATTACATGCAAAATCAATAAGGTCCCAGCTTCTTCTTTTGCATGCATGAATACACGATTTTGAATATGATAAAATGATGTAAACTAAACGGTGGTTAGTTATGATAGACTTTTGCCAAATAGTTTTCCATTCCCAATGAAGCCAGTCTATGTCCTTAAGACTCCCCATCAGGGTAGGGTGAATAGAACACACATGATTACCAAGTTACGCAGTTCCTTGCCTCATGGCTCCATCAGTTGAGGTGGAATTTGTGTTTGGTTGGACCTTACTTCGTTTGGGAGGCATCGTATGATTTGGCTTTTACTTCGCGGCTATGCACCCAGATTGCAAAAAAGACGACTCCTCGCGGAGGGGGTTAGGCTACAAGGCTTTTCCTCCAGGGGGGGAAAAAAGGTAAGAGAAACGGCAAGCTCCGATTTCTTTAATGAGGGAAGAAAAAACAATTCCCTTCTCTCTCTCTCTCTCTCTCTCTATATATATATATATATATATATATATATATATATTCTCTTACCCTCCTTCTTTTTCTTCTCTTCTTCTTCTCCTCTCTCTCCCCCTTTCTTCTTATTCTTCTCTACTCCCTCTCTCCCTGTCCTTCTTATTCCCCTCGCTCTCCCCCTTTTTCTTCTCTTCTTCTCCTCTACTCACTCTCTCCCTCTTCTTCTTATTCATCTCTTCTTCTCTGCCCACTCTCTCCCTCTCCTTCTTATTTCTCTCCTCTTCTCTACCCACTCTCTCCCTCTCCTTCTTATTCTTCTCTACTCGCTCTCTCCCTCTACTTCTTATTCCTCTCTTCTTCCCTATTTGAGCAGCAGCAGGTCGTGCCCCCCCACCTCTAGCCTTCCCATCCCCTGGTGGTCTTTTTTATATAGGTGATTGGGGGGGGGGGGGGGGGGGGGGGGGAGGGGGGGGTTTTGTAATGGAGGCTCTCCCTCTTGCCACCTCCTTTGCCACATGCGGCAATGGCCCCCTGCCCTTCCACGTTCGTCGACACGACAGCCCCCCTACCCTCATGCCGTCCACTAGTTGGCGGCATAACTAGGGGGGTTAATTCTTTTTTTCCCAAAAAAATCATTTAGGGGGGAGGGGGGTCCTATAGCGGGACTATTACAGAATGTCTCTACATAGACCATGTTTGAAATACTTATCAACATCGAGCTATCGAATGTTTATTGTCCCAAATTGTGAACAATAGGCCTATCCACAAATGATATTCAATGGGTGATGACCCCTTCCCATAATGATGCCCAAGTTGGAGTTAAAAGTGCCAAGAGAAGTCCCTTATAGGTGGGCAAGAACCAAAAGAAAGTGCCTAAGGTAAATGAGTGAGGAAGATTTAGTAGGATAGCCCTCTAAAAATGCATTGCAATTTTTGGGCTATTGTCTTGGGGCTTGTCATGCTATTTCTAACCCTACGGGATCACTTAGCAATGATTGAATGTCATTCGAAAGCTAGAAGACAATTTGGGGAAGGTGGAGAGAAAATGTTTGCCTCAAATGGTTGAATACATGGCTGCCATGTTAGTTGGTTTGAAGCTCCCTTTCTTAGGCTCAAGAGGAATGGCTAAGCTCTTAAATGCCCAGTCTGAAAGGGTGAGCAAGAGTGAGAGAGAGAAGAGCACAAGCTTGAGAGTGTGTGTGTGTGAGAGAGAGAGAAAGAGAGTGAGAGAGAGTGAGAGAGAGAAGAGAAGAAGAAGAAATA
Source organism: Lygodium microphyllum (assembly GCF_053477565.2). Lineage (NCBI taxonomy): Eukaryota > Viridiplantae > Streptophyta > Polypodiopsida > Schizaeales > Lygodiaceae > Lygodium > Lygodium microphyllum. The sequence goes on along the minus strand of NC_141147.1, from coordinate 14,038,752 downwards.
ATAATAATAATAATAATAATAAAAGGGGGTAGAGAATAAAAAGAGGAGGAGGAGGAGGAGGAAGAAATCATAAGGAGAGATAAAGAGATAGGGGGAAGGGGGAGAGGAGAAGGAGGCAATTCGAGACAAAGGACTTCAAAACAAGCATAAAAAATTCAAGTGCATTGTTGTATCCTTAATTTGCTCCCTAATCTTCTATGTGCAATAGGTGTTTTGAGGTTGGTCCCTTGCATACAAGAAAAAGGCTTATCAAAGACTAATTCCCATGTCCTCAAAATGATGTAGCAATATTATAAATAAATCCATTGTAAATGAGCCCATGGCTAACACTAAGGTACATTTCGAGGTTGAAGTGTAACTCAAGGAAGCTAAGGAACCTCCACAATTAGAAATTGTGATGGTTTTGTGTTCATTCGAGATTGCATTAATGTATTGTCCTTTCTAACAATAGTTGTTATGCTTTGATAAACTCATGGTAGCTAACCTAGATGATAACATCGATCGAGAAAATAAACAACAAACTCTAATCAACAGCTTTCGATGACTAGGATAAGTAGGTCCATTGTGCCTCCTATAAGCCCCTGATGATAATGCATGCAAGGATTTACTTCCATGCACTTTGAAGAAGGTGAGAGAGCTATGCCTCAAGTGATTCTCAAGAGAATATATTTTTTACAAATTAAGTAATTGCAAAGATGTGCCACCACTCAAGTTTTTGGATTACCAATTGGCAAAAGTTCTTCTCATATGTTTCATCATAGTTGAGAAGCCGCACAACTAGTATCGGTACCTAGCGTAACAAAACTATGTCCATGATAAACTAAAAATAAAACCAAACTAGGTAGATAAGCCTATCAACACAAGGACTAGCCTAGGAAGAGCAAGAAGTAGGCTATTTCTAGAAGAGAGAATTGGGTACTAGAACATCCAGTACCCACATTACAATAACACCAAAACAACATAAGGCTTTTTAGAATGAAATGGACTCATGGAAAGAACTTGTGAATATCCTCACAAAAGAAGTCTATGTGCTTCATAAAGAAGGAGATTGGGCACACTAATGTCTTGTTGATTTATTAGAAGAGCTTGATGCTACTCAAGTTGAGATAACCAAAAAGCAATGCAGTGATTGGAATCTTGAGTACATCCTCGGTGAGTTTACCCATGCCATGCCTCAAGAGAATGTATATAATAATTTAGGCCATCCAATATCAACAAGGTTAGACCACTGATGTAAGAAAACTTTTGTAACAAAACATTTTTGTAGTATTTGACCCAACTACATTGTAAAAACTATATATAATTTACTTGCTTTGAAATTGCCTCTACTATTTTGTAGACGAGTTACTTACATTCCAATCATGTACTTTATAATCCAATCATGCATGAGTTAATCACATACTCTGAAACTAAGTAATCGTGTAATTTGAGTCTAAGTGTGAAAGTTAATTTAAAATTTATATATTTTACCCATATTATTTCCCATCCTAAATAAATCAATTTGAAAAATAGATTTAACAAAATAAAATTGTTATTGTATCCTTTCTAAATCCTATTTTTTTGGCCAACTTAAGTTTGAAACATCTAAATACAAGTCTTTAAAATTTTAGTGTTTTACAAAAATCAAGATTAAAAAATCAATTAGGTTACTTATTCAATTATCAAAATATTTCAACAAAAAATTAACTTGTTTGATTAATCAATTACTTAACATTTTATTTCTCACTCAAAAAGAAATTAACATTACAACGCTTTACTTTAATAAAATAAAATCAAATTATTAGATTTTATAAAACACCAAACCTACTAAAAAGTTTCAAATCATAAAATAAAACATAATAATAAACTGATTAAATTTTTATTCAAATATTTTTACACTATTATTTTTACAAATTAATTATAATTATTTTATTATCATTAAAATAATCCAATTTCAACACTTAATTTGATGTTGTTGCAATCCCTTAAATCAAAGATTGCATGTGCCCCACAATACATGCATAGAATTTATAGGGAAATATCTTTCATACTAAAGATTTAATGTTTTGTATGAAAGAATTCTTCCACTAATCAATTGCTTAATCCAATATATAATCCACATATTTGTTGAGATGTGCATATACTGTACCCCATATTTTTTAGGTTTTTTGTAAATAGTCTTGTATTTTTTTATTATATAAATTTGGTACTTGTATTAATGCAACCTAGGCTTTCATAGGTGACAAAGGTATCTAGCTATCTAGACATTAGCTCAACATTAAAAATACATAAAGTGGTCAAAGGAAGGCCATGATGATACATATCATTCTACGAAATCCCTCTTAGATTGTTGTCACATAGCCTCGATCTCATCCCATGAAGAAAAGAGCCTAGGGGGCTAGCTTTAGCTCAAGAAATAATCTAATGTATCCTCTTATACATGTTCCATTGACACATTGATTGATATCTAGGATGTTTGGATCAACCAAGTTGAATCATTGGATCAATCGATATTTCTTAGGAAGATGTGAGCTGAGTTTTTCTTCTTCTTCTTCTTCTTCTTCTTTTTGGGGGGAAAAGAGGGGGGGCGGGGGATAGGCTCCTTAATACTTCTCTCAGAAATATCCCTAGAACATTGGCTATCTTTGGATAGGCCCTTGATGTACTAGCACTCTTCCTTTCAGAATAGTCTCTCTAGGCCCTTGTAACTCTAGAAGAAAGAGACCAAGGCATCTCTAACTAGTATTGTCTATGATTCTCAATAAATGCCTAAACCCATTGTTGAATAGAAGTGGAAGTATCCTTAAATATCATAATAAATGAGCAATGATAGATGTAGTGTTCCTTTGTCTCTAGTTCTCACGGGTAGATCTAAGATATTGAAGGGAGGTGAGCCCTGATGTGGAAGCGCGTGAGCAGAATCAAGAGCCATGGTGGAAGGAGCAAGAGTGAAAAAGAGAGAGACACAAAATGTGGGAACTCTAACAATCACAATGTGTGATTGGCCTTTCCTTTATTCAAATGTCACTAAAAGAATAAAGAATGAACTGACAATGATGGGCACCCACCACCTACATGGTACAGGTGTGGGGGTATGCGGGTATTGTCAGTGTAATCAATATGCAGGCAGTTAGGCACATGTGCCTTTACCCTAACAACCTCCCACTTAAAGATGAATGTGCACTTAGTGAAGATAGAAAAAGAAAAAAGTGACAAAGTATAAACGTACATAAGTACAATAGGATGAGGAAAGACATCATCTCATCCAATGCCTATCGACTTCCTAAGGAAGGCAAAATGCTCCATTAAGAGACTTTTAATGAGCAGATCTGCAAGATTTTGGTCAGTTGAGATCTTGACAAGCTCAATGGACTTGTCCTCAATGACCTCACATGTAAAGTGGTAACACACCTCAATGTGCCTCGTCTTCACATGGAAGACCGGATTCTTGGCCAATTGAATAGCACTTATAGAATCCGAATGTAAGATAGGGACCACATTAGTAATACTAAGGTCTAGCCAAATGGCCTAGCCAGAGAGCCTCCTTGCAAGCCTTAGTATTGCAACATAATTTTCCTCTGTACTAGATAGGGATGTGCATTTTTACACCCTAGAAATCCAAGAAACATTGCCTCTAGCAAAGGTGAAGACATAGCCAGAGGGGGACTTCCTATTGTCTACATGTCTTGCATAATCTGAGTCAATGTATCCCATAACTCCTATATCCTAGCTACCATAACAAATGTGCATATCGACTATTCCCTTCAAGTACCTCATGATACCCTTGACAACATCCCAATGCCGTCTACCAAGTGTAGCCATATAGCATGCCACAACTCCCACTCCAAATGCTATGTCAGGACGAGTGGCTATTATGGCATACATCAAATTGCCCACTGCGAATGCATAAGGAATCTTGGCTGTCTCAGCATTCTAATCATCAGAGTAGTGCAAACAATAGGCCACACTAACCTTCACATGAGAAGGTGAAGGACAGCCAATAGGCTTAACAGCCTGCAAATGAAACTGCTCAAGGACCTTCTATTCTGTGACAAGTAGAGTGACAAGTAGAGGAACCCCTTAGAGCGATCGCATGTAATGCGCACATCCCAATAATATGTGAGACCTATCCCATGTCCTTCATCTCAAATCTCTTCTTGAGTTGAGCTTTCAAGGCATCCAGCTCATCAAGAGTACTCTCAGCAGCCAATATATCAACCATAGAGAGAATCAAAACTATAAGATTGCCATCACGAGTCTTCTTCGTGTATAAACACAGATCCATATGATAGCAGGAATATCCCTGTGAGTGCATAAAGGCATCAAACTTGAGATACCATTCCCTAGGTACCTGCTTAAGGCCATAAAGGCTCTTCCTCAATCTGCACACTAGGTGTTCCCTACTATGTTCTGCAAAGCCTTTAGGCTGCTCCATGTAGATCTCATTATGCAAGTCCCCCTGAAGAAAAGTCATCTTAACATCCATTTGATAAAGATCTAAGTCAAGCTAAGCAACCAAAGCCAATACCAAGCATAGGGTAGTCATCTTCACAATAGGAGAAAAAACTTCATCAAAGTCCACACCATGTTCTTGCTTAAAGCCCTTAGCAACTAGTTTGGTCATTATATCCCGACTTGGGGCATCCCGGGATACTTTTCAACTTGTACATCCACTTGTATGGCAAAGCGCGCTTGCCACTAGGAAAATGAACCAAATCCCATGTATGATTTGTTTGCACCGAGTCATACTATGATTGCATGGCCCTCTCCCAAGAGTGACTATCACCTCTATGCATGGCCTCATCATTAATAAGAGACTCACCAGCATTTGTCACCATAACATAATCCATAGAGGGCTCAAACCATGCAAGCTGCCATCTATCTCTAGTAGACCACCTAAAAGCTATTTCTGGGGCATGTACATCCTATGGAGCATTAGGGACCGGGGGTCACTGGGGCAGCAGCTATTGTTGTAGGCTTTCTAGTTGGTTGCACATTAACAATAGGCTCCTTTTGAAATATCACCCTATGTACCTCAACAACATGCTCAAGCTACTTATGCATTTTCTCCTCATGGAAAACAACATCATGGTTATGGATAACCTTCTGAGCCTGCGGATCCCATAGGTGATAGCCCATCTCACCTACATCCCCAAAACCAAGAAAGATGCATTTCCTAGACTTACGATCTAGCTTATTGCGCTTGTCCATGTGTACACGGCAGAAAGCCTCACAATCAAAGACATGCAAATGAGCATATGAGGGAGGTTTTCCAAACCATACCTCCTCTACAACTTGATAGTCAAGAGCATTACATGGGGACCGATTTATCAAATGTATGGTAGTAGTAATTGTCTCAACCCAAAAATGTTATGGTAATGAGAGATGGATTTTAGATCCCGAAGAGTGACAAAAATGTGCCAAAATATTTTATTCCAAGGTGGGAATTGAACCTCGTTGGAAGTAGCGAAAGATGGGATTTGAAAGCGGTTTCGAAGATGGACCGAGTAGCAATTGCAGATTTTTCATAATTTTTCCAAATGTCTGGTCTGACTAGTGCAAGTAGCCAGTAGTGTAAGACTCCGAGCTAGTCAGCCCAAGCAGAAATTTTCGGAACTCGATTTGGACGACGGATGAGCGAGATTTGAAAAAGCCGAACAAGACAAAGGCAAAAGGGCAAAGAAATGTTAAAGGTTGGGCATGCTTTTGGGGCAGGGGGAAGGGGGGGGTTGAAATGTCACCGTTCAGGATGACGTGCCGCCCCCCCTCCACAAGGTGACATTTTGCTTGGAGATGCCATTGTCAGGCAGAGAAGAAGCTATGGAACAAATCTATGCCATGAATTTCTCTAATTTTTGCCTCTGATCGCCGATCTCCGCTCGCACAATGGCTACCCGGATGAAGAGATCATATCTGAATCTTTCTCTCTCCTCCATCTCTCTCCTCTAAGAGGCTGATCATACACAAAGAATCAAGAAGAAAGAGGGATAAAGAATGTTTGTCCGGCATGGATCGAATTGTTGTAAGGACCAAGATGATGTTGAGAGGAAATGTTCAACACTATTGGGAAATTGATGGTGGGTCAATTGGCTGCCCCAAAAGCTATTCATAATAACACGCAACATGCAAATAAGTGATATGCTAATTTTTTACAAATGAATTTTTATTGTTTTGATGTTTGATGACTTAAATTATGTGCACATGGAAAGAAAATTGGTATGAATCATGTTTGAAGTATGTTGGGTTGCTTATGATAAAATACAGAACCCGTAGTCACACATGGTCATAATAAATAATTCAAAACTCGAAATACATCTTTTAAGAGGAAAAATGAGGGTTTCTTCCATTTTGAGTTAGGGAATGAAGTTCATATGGAATAAAAAACTAATAAAAATAATTTTTCAATCAATATGATCAATCAAGAAACATAAATAAAAAAGTACCACATTTCTATGAACAAATAAATGAGGAAAAATAGAGAAAATATGGTGAAAATAGTTTTTGCACCTAAAAATTTAGGAAAAAATATACTTTATGTTCGTGAACATATAACAAGGCTGGAGCATGAGGGATAGCAAGGCCTCTGTTCAACCTTATTTCTATGTTAGAGTATGATTTTTATCGATTTTTTCATGAAAAACTACACAAAAATGAATGTTACACCTATCCAACAACAAATGCAAAACCTAAACGATAGGACGAAAGAGGGGTTGTAAAAGTAAGTGGTCACTAAAAATGTTTTAAATTTTGATTTATTTGATTATGCATAGCATACAAGCCGATCACCATTTAATTTTAAGAGAGACTAGTAGCATGAGAAAACTCGGTGCTAGTCTCTAGTAACGCCACAATTACGAGTAGCTTGGAAATCATTAAAGGATTGTCTTTGCACCTCACATTGCTGGTTTTTTATCATAAAATGTTTGAGCACGAGGTGTGTCATTCACAATTGCATTGTGCATATCACATGGTAACTCCTGAATGCATTGCAATTAGTTTTCGATATACATGACCCACACTAAGTTGTGAGCAAACCCTAGTTGTAGACTAGACGATCGAATCTTTGGGGCTGAGATTGGTAAGGTAACACAAAATATCCTAGAACATTTGAAATTTATAGGAGCGAAGTGTGTTCTTATGTGCTTCATGTTAGAGCATCGCATCTTGGGGCCAATCCCCAAGATGTAGGAGAGCTGCAGTGGGGCCACGGCATTCAATCGGAGGGGTGTCTCCTTTATGTTTGTATCATGTTAGTGTACTACACCAAGATGTGTGAGATCTCCCTCTAAGGAGTAAGGAAGGGCAATCGTTGGACTACATTCCACTACAAATGCAATATCTACATTAGCAATTAGGGTAGTGTGTCCCTTGGTGGGCACTACTGGCCATGAGGCTGTGTGGAGTTGTCTTGTGAGTGTTAAAGGCCCAGCTAGTGCCTAAAGCCAGTGTCGGGCCTGTTTTAGGTGTCTCGTAAGATGGTGCATTTGCTGGGAACTGCTAATAAGTAGCGATTTCCGTATCTTGGTCAATTGGGACAACCTATTCATTAGTGTATGCCGAAAATCAATGAGTTAGACTCACAAGACCGTCAAGCCAAGCTTCAAAAGGAAAAAAGAGTTTAGCGACCTAGACGACAGGCTGAAATAAATAGAAGATACTCTCTATAAAGAAGTGGCCCGATATCCTTACAAGTGCGGGGTCTTGGTAACCCTAGCTCGGCACACAGTTCATTAGGGGGAGGAAGCTCTAGTACTTCCCCCTTTCAAACAATCAGTCCATCCACTTCGAGTAGAGTGGTAGTTCTGGTTGTTCAAATTCCTGTAGTGAATCCGGTTGCTACCATGGTGGCACAACCTATTGCTATACCTATTGGAACAACGGATTTGCCAGTCTTAGGGTTTCTTCTACCCATTTTTAATGGGTTAGCAGAGGAAGATGCAGAATTGCATATCACTGAATTCCAGAAGTTAATGTTTAACTGTCGGATTCAAGATGAGGGACACCTGATGATGTTCTTCAACATGACTCTAAAAGGACAAGCTGTAGTGTGGTATCACAACCTAGAGGCTGGAACCGTAACTACAATCAACTTATTCTTAAGAGAGTTTTCCCGTGAAAGGGGAGGTCAGTATTGGCTACATGTCCTTTTAATGTTACATGTCAAGAACCCCATGAGAATGTCCATAGGTATGCCAAGAAACTGAAGGAGATGTTTCGAAAATTGCAAACCTATATCCCCATTCCAGCTGCTGCTCAGCTACGATATTATCTGAATGGATTAGACTTTAACATTCAAGTATAGTTGAGCAGTGTGGCTCTTACCAACATTGATATGGCCATTACATGAGCAGAAGAGGTAGAATTGTGATTACAAGCGACATATGCCTCTAGGTCCAATTGGAATCAGAGTTTAGGTTTTGGAAATACTTTAGCACTAACAAACAGAGGTCAAGGGATGCCCATGAGTCCTCCTAATGGGAGAGGAAGCATAATTCCAAATGTGCCCATGTTGCCGACTCCTCCTAGTCTAACCCTGCCTACTACAACCAATCAAATGGCTCCACTGACCGTTGGAAGCCCAACAATAAATCCTACCATTGTTCTAGGGAATCAACAGCTAAATCCCAAATCAAGTGGTTAGGCCAATGGAACGACAGGTAGACGATCGCAGCTCTAAGTCAAGTACCTTGAATGCCCTTGGCGAAGTTAAGGATATGATGAAGCACTATACTGATATGATTAGCAAACAATATAGAAAAATAGCCGTTGATGTTAATTTCCTTAAGAAGTAGTAGAACTTGATAGGGAGTTGATGCCCTGAAGAGGGTGACCCATCAAGATTCAACTGTAAGTGGTGTGGTGGTCAACATTTCCCTAGGAATTGTCCAAACGTCAAATATGACATATGTGGGAAGTCCGGCCATTTAACTAGTACATGTTGGAGTAAGATTAGCTCTCTCCAGCAAGGAAGTAAATAGCCATGTCCAGTTAATCATTGAGTGCAAGGGAATAATCTCCAACAAGATGAAGGACCGAAGCAAATATTACAAAGAGGGAAAGCTATGGCAGAGGAGCCACCTAGTGGCAGTGGAGTTATCCTTATAGAAGTTGTTTGCATCAATGGCATGAAAGCTGGTAATCTACGAGTTGTTACAAGAGGTCAAAAGGGTAAAGAAGTCAACAAATGTAAGGAAAAACCTATCAAGGGAAATCCTAAGCAAGATGATAAGGGGACGCAAGTCCTTAATCCCAATATGGAATGCGGACCTCTCAAGGCCGGATAGTAAAGCTGACCCCAAGAAGGATAGGGAGTCGCCAAAGAAGAAGGCAAAAGCTAAGAAAGAAGCACCAAAGCCAATTCAAAGACCAAAGGAGAGAATGGTCTGGCGAGAAAAGCGAGCTCTTGAAGAAGGAAAAAGCTAAGAAAGAAGCACCAAAGCCAATTCAAAGACCAAAGGAGAGAATGGTCTGGCGAGAAAAGCGAGCACGAGTAGGAGATGATTGGTTTGAGCATGCTGAGAAGCATTGCCCAAGGGTAGTAGCATATGTTGATGGAATATTCGTGGACCATACTATTGTGGACACATGATCCTTTGTCAACATTATGAGTTTGGAATTGATGGAGAGGCTGGGATTAGAAATAAAAAAAGATGCATCCACAATACTCCGAACGCCTAATGACAGTTTAAGACAACTCGAAGGTTGCATTACTAAAGTCCATGTGACCATTGCCAATGTAGAATGCATTCTGGACTTTAGGGTCATTAGTTTTGCAAGGTGACCTAGCTATCAAGTATTGCTAGGCAGACCATGGATCCTACAAGTAGACTGTCAGGTTGATATACCCGCTAGTCGATTGAAACTTTGATCGAGGTGCTAGATGTGTAGTAGCAGATGCTTATCCTAAATCTCTACAAAGTGAGAGAGTTCTTTTATCTTCATCAAAGTTTGATATGTTAGATGCTCCATTTGCTAGTGAGACGTCATCAAGTGACGAATCCAATGAGAGGTCCACTACAAAAGATATCTACCAAGTGACTTTGAATGAGCCAATAGAGGCTCAAGAGAGGATAAGGGACACGGATGTAATTCAGCTTGACCTTGGTACAATGAATGATTCACGGCTATTTAAATTAGGGTCCATGCTCACCTCGTAAGAAAGGAAGGACTATGTGTCCTTGATTCAAGGATCCTGCGATATTTTTGCTCAAAGGTATGATGAGTAGAGAGGCATTCCTTCCAGCCTATGGCTATTCATATGATTCCTTTGAAGCAAGGTAGCTGCCCTATGCGACAAAAAGTAAGGCGTATGCCTTTCGAATTAAGGGAAGAGCTATTCGAAGAATTGAAAAAGGTACAAAAGGATGGTCTGATATTTTTTGTCAACTCACAGAATGGTGTTCACTAGTTGTTATCAAGAAGAAGAAGAACAATTATATTTGGCTTTGCATAGACTTTAGAGAGCTTAATAAGCAGACGGTTAAGGACTACTACCCATTTCCAATCATTGATCATATTCTAGATCAGTTAGCAGGTAGGAAAATCTATTCATTTATGGATTGCTTTGCTGGATATAACCAGATGGCCAATTAGAAACGACATGTATTACTGTCTTTGGTGCCTTTATGTATCATGTGATGGCCTTTGGTCTATGCAATGCGCCTGGATCTTGGCAACGAATAGCCGATAAGACCTTTGGTGATATCTCCCCAAAGGATTTAAAAGTGTTTATTGACAATCTAGAGGCAGCCACCACAAGGGAGCGACAATTGATTATTCTTAGGAAATGTTTTGAGCGTTGTAGATAGTTCTGCATTGCTCTTAACCCTAGAAAGTGTGTATTTGGAGTGCCCTATGGGTTGTTACTCAACCATGCGGTTAGTTCAACTAGTATTGCGAGACTGACCCTGAAAAGATAAAACTTATAGTCTCTATGACCCCACCCCATATACTCCAAAAGAGGTGCACAGCTTTCTGTCTCATCAGTGGGATATCATCCAAGATTTATCAATGCACTGACAGAAAGAGCATTGACATTGACGAACCTCCTATCTTTTAACTGTTTTTTTAAGTGGAATGAAGCCTGTCAAGTATCCTTTGAGGATGTGAAATAGGAATTAGCGAAAGCGCCAATTCTAAAAGAACCTAGAAGAGGTTATATTTTCTATGTATTTTCAATAGCCACAATGCATACTATCATCTGCTATTGTTTAGCTCAAATTTGGGAGGAGAAATGGTATCATCTAATTGCCTTAGCTAGTAGGAAATTGGGGATATCGAAAGTTAATTACATAGACATGGAAAAATTGTGCCTTGGAATGGTCTTTGCAACAAAGAAATTCAGGCACTATATTCTCTATGAGAAGGTAGTATTCTTTACGAAGGCAGAAGGACTCATATTGTTGCTGAATAAGTTGTAGCCGCTTGACCGTTTAGTAAAGTGGTTAATCACTTTGCAAGAGTTTGATTATGAGATTAGGAGCAAGCCACCAAAGCTACAGGGTATTGTAGAATGTCTTGTGGATTTCGGGGAGCCAAAGGAAATCCTGGCTGAGGGAAGTGATATTGAAGGTCTATTTAAAATCGATACAACTTCCATCCCTTCCTGGTATGCGGCTATAATGCATTATCTATCCATAGGAGGATTTGGGGCTGCGTTATCAAAGTCTGAAAATAGAAAAATCAAGTAGTAAGAATTACGCTTTTCGATTATAGTGGGTGTCTTGTATCGGAGAGGAGTAGATGATATCTATCATCATTGTGTAGTACCCAATGAGGTACCGTTTATTCTTGAGGAGTGCCATGATTCAGCATGTGGGGGACATTTTGCTGGCCGGCTTATTGCCCAAAAAGTTCTTCGTGCTATATATTGGTTGTCATCAATTTCCAAGTTGCTTTTAGTTATGTTAAGCGCTATGATGTGTGTCAAAGACATTGAGCGAGGGAAAATCATAAGCAACCTCTAAATCCCATTTTGGTTACATTACCTTTTGAAAAATGGGATATTGATTTTGTGGGACCAATATATCCTTCATCAACTACGCGAAAGCGGTATATCATTGTAGTGACAGACTACTTTACAAAGTGGTCTGAAGCTCGACCAATGGTGAAGAGCAATGCTAAGGAGATGGCCAGTTTCATTATGGAGCAAATTGTTTGCCATTTCGGTCCACCTAAGGAGATTGTGTCTAGTCGAGGAACACACTTCTTGAACAAGGTTATAGAGGCCATGACTGAAGCTTTGAAGATTAAGCACAACAAGACTACCCCGTATAATCCTCAAGCGAACGGTCAGGTTGAGAGTACAAATAAACAACTAGTAGGAATCTTATCTAAGATCATATCAGAAAGAAAGCGCGATTGGGATAAGAAATTATATGTGGCAGTGTGGGCTTACAACACGACCTTCAAGAGAGCCACAGGTCACACCCCATTCAAGATAGTGTATGGGGAGGAGTGTGTTTTGCCATTAGAAATAGAGCTCCCCACTATATGTTTTGCCCTCAATCATTCATTGGGAGAGGAAGAAGCATTACAGGAACGGTGTACTTCTCTGGCACATCTTGATGGGATTTGGTTGCAGGCTTTGCTACATCAAGAAGTAGGAAAAGGAGAATGAAAGCCCTTCATGATCTTCGGGCTAAGAAGTACAAATTTGCGAAAGGTCAGTTAGTGTTGTATTATGATGCTCGAAGAGAGCTCTTTCCAGGAAAATTAGAACCCAAATGGAATGGACCATACAGGATTATACGTTTAGGAAAGAATGGCTCTACGGCCCTTCTAGCAGATTTGTAGGGGGTAGAGTTTAAGACTAAAGTTTACTTTAATAAGTTGAAGCCTTACTATGTGTAAGGGCTGACGTTGGGCTTGGTGCTTGTGCAAGTCCTTCACGATTCAGCTTTAACGTGCAGTAGGTACCAAGACGAGCAGATGGGATGCAGCATTCCTTATTTGGAGCATCTGTACCTTGAGAAACATTACCACCAAGGTTGAGTGACGTGGTTTAGCAAAGGGTATCAGGTTATTGAGTGGCAAGACAGATCCTTTACGTGGGAAATTAAGGTCTATTGCTACCATTATCAACAAATTCTGGCTAGCATTCCTATTGAGTTTAGTGAAGAAGGAGGGATTGTGCATGTTATACATCCCTTCTCTTGGCTTGATTTTGATTATCATAAGTACGAGTGAGCTGATTATTATGGCATGGCCTATCAATGAAGCCTAGGTTTATACTTTGTATTTTGATGGAGCTTCCAGAGGGCTCACTAAACATGCAAGTGTCGGTGTGGTCATTAAAGATCCCCGACGTAGGGTTGTTATGAAGATGGGAGTCTATTTAGGACCCTCTTTTACTAATAATATGGCATAATACAAGGCCTTGATCATGGGACTGAATGTAGCCCGATGTGGTGGTATCCGCGGATTATTGGTTAAAGGAGACTCACAGTTAGTAATCAATCAACTAAATGGGACCTATAGTGTGCAGGAATCCATTTCCTTGGATATGTTGCATATCTTTGAGATGGTGACCTATCAATTAGTTTCTCGACAATGGAATCACTTTGTGGATTCCTTGGCTAACTATGCGTTCGTGGAAGATGTCTTTTTTCAATTGTGGTCCAAGGGAACCCTCACAACTACCTCCTAACATTATCCTTGGACTACTTTGGGGTCTTCTTGCTAACACGTCATATTTCAACAGCCAATGGTTAGTTTGGGTTATGAGTCAGGTAGCAAGTGAGCACCTTCCTACTCTGTCATGGATGCATAGGATTGTGTATCGTCATATTCGTTAGATACCCCTTTCTATTTATCAAGGGGTTTAGCTAATATGCACTTAGTGTAGGGCCTAAGAGGCCTTATCCTTAGTCGATTTGTACTCTAGTAGAGTAATGTTAAGACCAAGAGATTATTTAAACATGCGTTGCGTTGAATGATAGTCAAATGCTTTATTTAGTAAGGCCAAGAGGGCCATTTCTATTGGTTGTGAAATGTTATATGCCTTTAGGCCAAGAGGGCCATACGCCTATTTAGTGTAGATATGTGTAATGGTTTTTTGTTTTAGTGGTTGCATTACACAGGTTGGACAAAGTGCATGGAGGGAGCCTTTGCAGTGGAGGAGCTTCTTGTGGCCATTCCAGATGGTATCGTGCCCTTTCCAAGTTTTCCCCTTCGACTAATAGTGTTATATGTGTATGTGGGGGCTAATAGTGTTATATGTGTATGTGGGGGTTATTTTCTTTTTTTTTGTGGGGACCAACGATCAAGGCATGAAGTCCTAGGGTTTGGTTAGGTATATTTGGGGGAGATTTGAGTAGTTGTCTACCTCCTATTAGGATAGGCATTAAAGACCTGTGATAGAGGGTAGTCTTTGTGACCCTATCCTTCCTGCTTGTTGCTAGACAACTGCCCTAAGAGTTCCTACTAGTGTGAGGCAGTTAGAGAAGCTTGCCAACATAACAAAGGAAAGCAAGTTCTGAATATTATCTAAAAATAAAAATTATGGAGGTGTATAGAAAGGGGTTCCAACCCCTCAATAAGAAAAGGAAAAACAAAAAACAAAAAACAAATTCCTACAAGCAGTTGATTATCGCCTTGCGAAGAGCTTGGCAGGTTCCTGGGAACGAGTTAGTAGACCTGGCTGATGCCTTATCTTCTTGGGGGTAGTGGCTAGCCGAAAAGAAAACAAAAGAAAGGACGGTTGGAGCGAAAATAAAAGTGAGCAAAGAAAAAGGATTAAGTGTCACCTTGTGAGAGCTTGGTAGGTTCTTGGGTACCGAGTCAGGACATGAGGCCGATGCCTGTTCTCCTTGGGTACTGAGTGTAGGACCTGAGGCTGATGCTCGAGTATGGAAACCTTGGGAGGAAATGTGTTAAAAGAAAAATATAATGACCAAGCTATAAGAGTCCTCGCCTAGTAGGAGGTCATGGTCTAGTTGTCCTAAGTTAGGTAGGTAGTTCTTCAAACCACCACTAGGATGACCTCTTTGATAGGCTTTTTAGCCAGTTTGTGTTAGAGCAGTTGGTTAGCGACTTGCTCTAGATTTCTGTTAGATTATGCTAGGCCTATCCCGTATGGATTTTCATGCCTTGATTCTGTCATCAAGGGGTGGGGTGAGAGTTGTGATGTGTTTTGTTGTGTATTTTTTGTATTGCCTTGATGCTCTTTATAGTTATGCTTGTGCAGATCAATTCGTGGGATTCGACGGGCTAAGTCGCCCTATCCCATGGTCGCCAATGAGAAATGGATTTTAGATCTCGAAAAGCGAAAAAAATGTGCCAAAATATTTTACTCCTAGGCGAGAATTGAACCTCGTTGGAAGCAGTGGAAGATGGGATTTGAAAGCGGTTTTGAAGATGGACCGAGTAGCAATTGCAGATTTTTCATGATTTTTCCAGGCACCTAGTCAGACTAGTGCAAGTAGCCAACAATGCGAGACCCCGAGCCAATCAGGCAAAATTTTTCGAAACTCGATTTGGACGACGGATGGGGGCGAGATTTGAAAGCCGGCGAATAGGACAAAGGCAAAAGGGCTAATAAATGTTAAAGGTTGGGCATGCTTTTTTTTTTGGGGGGGGGGGGGGAGGGGGGAGGGGGGGTGTGCATCGTTCAGGATGTGTCACCCTCGCCATTTCGCTTGGAGATGCCATTGTCAGGCAGAGAAGAAGCTATGGAACAAATTTATGCCATGAATTTCTCCAACTTTCCTCCTCTGATCACGGATCTCTGCTCGCAAAATGGCTGCATGGATGAAGAGATCAGATTGAGTCTTTCTCTCTCTTGCCTCTCTTTCCTCTAAGAGGGTGATCACACGTAAAGAATCAAGAAGAAAGGGGGATAAAGAATGTTTGTCCGGCATGGATCAGATTACTGTAAGGGCCAAGGTTTTGCTAAGAGGCGATGTTCAGCACTGTTGGGGAATTGATGGTGGGTTAGTTGGCTATCCTGAAGCTATTTTTATATACGCAACACGCAAATAAGTGATATGCTCACTTTTTACAAAGGAATTTTCATTGTTTTGATGTTTGATGAATTAAATGATGTGCGCATGGAAAGAAAATTGGTATGGATCATGTTTGAAGTATGTTGGGCTGCTTATGATAAAAAGCAGAACCTGTAGTCACACATGGTCATAATAAATAATTCAAAACCCGAAATACATCTTTTAAGAGGGAAAATGGGGGTTTCTTCCGTTTTGGGTTAGAGAATGAAGTTCATGTGGAATAAAAAAGTAATAAAAACCATTTTTCAATCAATATGATCAATCAAGAAACATAAATCGGAAAATACCACATTTTTATGAACAAATAAATGAGGGAAAATAGAAAAAATAGGGAAAATTTAGTTTTTGAATCTAAAAATTTAGAAAAAAATATACTTTATGTTCGTGAACATATAACAAGGCTAGAGCATGAGGGATAAGCCTCATTTCAGCCTTGTTTCTATGTTAGAGTATGGTTTTTATCAATTTTTTTATGAAAAACTACACAAAAATGAACGTTACACCTATCCAACGAATGCAAAACATAAAGGGTTGAGAATGTTTTAAATTCTGATTTATTTGATCAAGTGAATTAGGTTCCAAGATGTAGGCTTGGACTCATAAACACAATCTTGAGTTGACCATGACAGAGACTCAGAATGAAGTACAAAGTACAAATAGCATATCATAAAAAGTGAACCAAGTATATGTCTTTATAGCTTTTCAGCTTCTCCACTCTCCTCATTGTGCATATGGGATTCAAGACATCTCTTCCTGGAGCATACATTATTTGTTATTTCTCAACACCCCCCTCAAATGATGAGTCTCTACACTTGCTGGCTTTTGCCCCCCCTACATGATAACATGGCCCGGGAGACTAGCTCATAGGCAGCCTAGTCAAGTTAAAGATTGAGACTTTGCATCTTTGGCAAGGGTTTTTACAAAGAAAATCCACTATAGAAACAAATTCCTTAGAACAATCTATCAAAGTTGTTGATGGTAACAAAAGCATCTTCTTCTTCTTCTTCATTCATGAATTGACTTTGATGCTGGTCATTCTGCATCTGCTATGCTCTTTTCTTATGAAAGCATTCACTAGCAATATGGCAAGTCTTACCACAGTAATGGCATGTCATCCGACTTTTGTTGTTGGTGTTGAATCCTCAACCTCTTCGTTTGGGTCCAATAGCTCCTTTGGTGTATAGGAGATTTTCCCTTGAACTGGTTACTTTTACATCTTTGCTTTTAAGTTTGCTTTCGATAGGCATCAACCGAGCATCATGTATGCATAACCACTGAGCAATGGACATCCAATACAAGGGGCTACCTTGTTATGAGAGCATGTGGACTATTTACACAGTTAAGAAAATTAAATGTAAAGGGCTCAAACCAATGCCATAACCAAAGATTGATGCCAAGGTTTGATTCTTGAGTAACCAAGAATGTATATGAATGCCCAATAGCTACCTATTGTAAAGGAGAATGATCACAACCAATCTATTGAGCTAGAGTAGGGCCTAAAATCAGGCTCAAACTGCTAAGATCACATTTTTGTTGTTGTTGAGTGGGCTAACCACTAATGAGTGCTATGGGAGCTCAAGGGAGTCCCAAACAACTCTTACAAGAGGCCTCAATAGGCATTGATCAACATAAGTGAGAGGGAGCTTTGATTTGAACCTCCATAAGCTCAATTGTGGTGGTTGCCTTCACAATTAACTGAACCGAATGCTTATTGAAGTGGGCTTAGTGTTGGCTCAAGATTTCCCTGAGCAAGCTCCAAGAAGCCTCAATGAATGCTCAAGAAAGTAGACAACAAATACGAACCTCGAAGGTGTGGTTATGGTTGCCAAGAATGAAAACCCTATTGTAGGTATTCAAGTGGAAGCTAAAGCAATGCCGAGCTCTTGGAGAGGATGGGTCTAATACCAATTGAAAGGAGGTGAGCCCTAAAGTGAAAGCACACGAGTGGAAGTAAGAGCTATGGTGGAAGGAGCAAGACCAAGAAAGAGAGAGACACAAAATGTGGGAACTCCAACAGTCACAATGTGTGACCGGCCTTCCCTTTATTCAAATGTCACTGAAAGAATAAAGAATGAAGTGACACTGATGGGCACTCGCCACCACCTACAGTGTATAGATGTGCGGCTATGTGGGCACTGTTAGTGTAACTAATGCATGGGAGGCTAGGCACAGGCGCCTTTACCCCCAACACATATGCACTCCTTGTGAGGTGCATATATGCCAATATCAACCTCTAGTTGGTTTGAACGAGTGTGCATTTAACCAATAGCACATGTAATCTAATGAGAAAAGTGGGTGTCCATGTACCTCATGCGAACAATAAACCCATCATCAATAGTGTAGAGAATATGATCTCCTAAAATGCCATCCTCATTCCCACCTTGTTTCCAATTGTATGCCATGTCCTCTTGATCTCCATATGAATAAGATCCTATTTGATTATCTTGACAACCTTTGAATGTCTCTAAGTGAGAAATGGTGCTTTAAGAGAGTATTCAAAGGGTAGTATAGTGTGTCCATTCTAAATATATGTAACTCCCATCATGATGAGTGTTTTAAAACAATTATGCTCTCTCTCTCTCTCTCTCTCTCTCTCTCTCTCTCTCTCTCTCTCTCTCTCTCTCTCTCTCTCTCTCTCTCTCTCTCTCTCTCTCTCTCTCTCTCTCTCTCTCTCTCTCTCTCTCTCTCTCTCTCTCTCTCTCTCTCTCTCTCTCTCTCTCTCTCTCTCTCTCTCTCTCTCTCTCTCTCTCTCTCTCTCCCCATAATCAAGCAAGCAAGAAGCAAGAAGCAAGAGATGACACTCTCTCAATTTTTCACACTAGAACGAGCTTATCCATTCACTTTTTGATTTTTATACATAGGGTTTCCAAAAGTAAGGGCTCCCTCCCAAAGTTGGGCAACCTCCTCTTTTTGAGCCAAGACTAGTCCTTTTTACTTTTATATATATGTCTTAGATTATTCAGACTATCCCAACCTCCACAATAGCTCTTTTTTGGTCTCAATCATGGTGCTTGGTATCTATAGGGTTGGACATGGGAGAAGAAGTGGTATCATTGGAGCCTAATTGTCTATTTCAAAGAGTACTCTACCTTGACCTACCTCATCCTTGGACTTGTTGTGGCAGTTTTTCCTTTCCTCCTCACAACATCACCCCTTAGAGTGCCACCTCTCATTCCATCCACTCTTACTATATACTATCAAACTTGCATGGTACTTGTATGGCCAAAGCATTTTCATCATGTTGAGCTAAGAAAGAGTATAGTTGTACTTGAGAATAAGGGCAAACATTTCCTTGGTGATTGTCAAGAGCACAAAGTTGTAACTGCAAGGTACACGTATCCTTCCAAATTTCATCATTGCATATGATGGTATACTATTAATGTCCATGTATAAAGGAAAAGCCATCACCATCTTGATCACATCCATGTACTGTGTGTGTGTGTGTGTGTGTGTGTGTGTGTGTGTGTGTGTGTGTGTGTGTGTGTGTGTGTGTGTGTGTGTGTGTGTGTGTGTGTGTGTGTGTGTGTGTGTGTGTGTGTGTGCGTGCGTGCGCGCGCGTGCGTGCGCGTGCGTGTGTGCGTGTGTGCGTGTGTGTGTGTGTGGATGGGGGAGAATTTGGTGAGAAAGAGAGAGACAATGTGTGATATATTTTTATCCTCTAAGACAACTCAAAGGTGTATAAGACACAAGGTTTTAGTTGTAGTCTACTTTGCGATGCCATTGGCACAAATGAAAGTAAACTATAAAAGCTATGAGGTTATGATATAAACGAATTACTCGTAAGTAGCCTAATGGTTATGCTTTCTATATCTTCCATGATGGTTTTGCTTCCTTGATAAACTATCTAAATTCCCTCTTCTCTAGCTACCTTCATCTTGGTGGCAATCTCACTTGGTCATGCTTTGTGTTATATTGGTGTGAACTCATCTGTGATCCACATTTTGGTTCCCTTGAAACATTTTGATTTATTTAGTGCTTTAACTTTATCTTCTACATCTCCAAACTCTAAAGTTTCCTAGTTATTCCCTTGCTTGGTGATACGCCATGGCGTCACCCAATTGAACCCTTGATTTTCCAATATTGGCCTTGATTTGGTCTCTACCATATATGGTTCCAATATTCTCTTCATCATCTAGTTCCTCGTGTTTCTCCATGGCACTTGCTAAGAAGGCTTGCTAAACATGCATGGGATTCAATCTTCATATGTAATGTAGCCTAATTAGGAAAAACGCTCACATCTAGCCCTTTCCCCTACATGTTGTTGTTGCATCGTAGGGCAATGTGATTGAAATATTGAAAAAGCATAAAGAAACTTAACTTAAGTGTGAAGTAAGATCTAGTAAGGGGAGACACACACACATAGACATAGATGCAAATTGTGAAGCCTATTCAAAGATAGAGGGGGAAAATGAACTAAAGTGGCTATGACTAGAAGTTTGAGAATACTAGACTAGCAAACTAAAGTATTTGGAAGATTAAGAACAAGTATGGTTTGAGGATGACTATGAAGGTAGATTGAGGTGAAGACTATTTGACTAAGCTATTGGTGGGTGGGTGGGTGGGTGTGCGTGTGCGTGCGTGTGTGCGTGCGTGCGTGCGTGCATGTGTGTGAAGCTATTCAAATATAGAGGGAAAAAATGAACTAAGATTGGTTATGACTGGAAGATTAAGAATAGTGAAAATAGTGGACTAGCAAAAGTTGAATTGTTTGGAAGGTTGAGAACAAGTCTGGTTTGAGGATGACTGTGTAGGTAGACTAAGCTAAAGACTCTTCAACTAAGCTATTAGTAGGAGAGAGAGAGAGAGAGAGAGAGAGAGAGAGAGAGAGAGAGAGAGAGAGAGAGAGAGAGAGAGAGAGAGAGAGAGAGAGAGAGAGTTTTGGATGGGAGAGACAAACAAAGAGAGGGAGATAGAAAGGGTATATGAAATGCCAAAGGAAGAGGAAAAGGTGGTTGGTAGTGATTGTAAAGGGTGAAATAAGTGGAATATATAGAAAAAATAATAGATGGTTGCCAAACAAATATCACTCCAAAACTTGCTCCTCATACACTCTTTATAAGATCTAGAATTGTTTGTACATTCTACTCTAGATTTCAAAGAAGAATTTACAAACTACTACTAGCCCGTTAAAAGGCATTGTTCTCTTTCATAATTCATGATCTTTAAACACTATGCATTTTGGGCTCATTACATTTGATTTTATTGCATCTCTCATGGCTCTCAACTTGGTTCCTAAAAGGTCATTGATGGCACCCATGTGTGAACAATATGTCTTAATGTTTACAACTACAATAGGGTAGTATTTGTGCTATTAGCATAGAGTAGTGTCCGAATTAGCATTCCCTAGACACCTCACTATTAAAACCATGTGCAATTGCTAAATGGCACAACATACTATCATTGAAGCTAAACATGAACTCTTGGCTTGTGTATGATGAGTGGAGTGTTATTTCAAGTGGAGTATTATTTCAAGTGTAGAACCAAGTAAGAGCTTAAAGTATAACGAAGAAGAGGTATAGGAGTGAAAAGGGGAAGACTTTATTAACAAACCTTACATTAGAAAACTCATGCTCTTTGTCAAAACAACTCAAATATATGGGAGCACTCATTTATACAATTACCACATTCAAATCCAACTTTGCAACCTACCCTCGGCAATGGGGAATTAAAATGACTTTCTCATGAAGGTCAACGAAACCTAGGACCAAGTCTTCAAGTTTAAGAAAGTATCTACACTAGTCACTCAAGCCTTACTCATGATTAGTAGCTTGGGATATGGCTCCACTTATTTGACATTGTATACAAATGTACAAACATCACGTACATTTCAAGGCTACTAGATGATCTTTTGGAGCACTTGTGTTTTGGAACCTTGACTATCCTAGATAGCAATTCTTAACTTTCACAAGCCTACTTTCTACCATCCCTTTTGCATATATAGTTTCTAGCATGGAAAGAGCATTGGTGATTCAATGATTTCCTTCTTTTGTTCTTTAGGTATTAAGCATCAAGAGGGGGTTTAGTAATATGCACAATATCCAAATATGTGTTTTGGGGGGTGGTCTCACCTTATGCTCAAAAGTTATTAGGGGGAGCAAAACTACTTTATATGAGTGTCTATTTGGTTGCTCACTTTTGGTTACGCTTGGATCATCCTATTCATGATAGAGTAGCTTTCCTTTGTCATCACTAATCTTATTTACATTTTCTTGTACACTAACTACATACATGTTCTTGTGCTGGTCTTTCTGTTTTTTTCTCTCTATTTCTGTCTAAACCAACCACACTCCTTAACATTTGAAACTTTTGAGGTTTTTCCTTGTCAAACATTCTTCTTGATTGGCTATTGACTGCAATAACCCGAAGACAAGCCAAAAGCCTATATAGAATCTACAATCAAGGTACATTCCACTGTGGTAACTTAAGCAAGAGACTTTCAATTGTAAAGTTTTTATTAATCAACCCCTTTCTAATCATTAGTACATGCCTTTCTTATGTTTTAAGCATCAGATCTTATGGCAAATCATATGTCCAAGCTTCAAGGATTTATGAGATGACTAATAGAGTTTCTTTTTCTTTTTTTTGGGTCATTTTCACCTTTAGGAATCACAAATAAGTGGGGCTTGGGGGGGGGGGGGGTGTGCAGTTTTACTAAAAGGCACAAACATGAGTTTGACTCACCTAATTTTAGCCTTTAAACGAACATCGGTTTCTGGAGTTCAATTTGCATTTTTGATCTTAAGACTATAGCCATTGCAAGCCCATTTGTATGAATCTAAGTCATTAGGATTAACACAAGTATTCTTAGTACCTAAAATGCCTATGTTGGTTGGTTGCAACATGAATGTTAAGAGGCATGGAACATTAATGCCTTACGAAAATTGCACTCAGATGGACCTGTACTTAGATTAAGCAGAGAACGTTCATTTTGCTATTAAGTCTTTCAGAAAATTTATTTTGCTATTATTGATTGTGGTTCCAACAATTATGGTACAAACAAATTAAGTTCCTTCTCCTCATTCAATTTTACTTCTTTATTTTCTAGTTGAGTTCCTTCTACTCATACCACTTTACTGCTTTCCTTCCATAGTACGGCTCAGCATATGGCAAGCCAGTCAGAGCCTTCTTCACTTTCATTTCATACTTCTTCTCTGCAACCTTGGTACCTGCATCATTCAGGCACTTAGTCAGATGACAAAGTTTGGTGCCAGTCAAATCAAGCAACAAAAATCTTGACATCAAGTTGATCCTGACCTTCATAGTCTGCTCTTTTAACTTCTTGCTTGACGAGCTCTACAGCTTTTTTGTTTCTTATCTGAGATTCTAGATAATCCATGACTTCTTGCTTAGACTGCCCAAATAAAGGCACATAAGCAATTGTCATCTTGCTTAATCCATAAAATGCCTATTGTCAGAGCTTACCTTAACAGTTTTGCAAAATGAGACATGGAAGTTATTAGGCAAGATCTTCTCTAAAGAGTATGCTTCAATGAAAATTTTGAAAATTGGTGAGAAGCTTGCATGCATAGAGCTAGGATTCATGCAAAAAGTTGCAAAACCTTTATAAATCTTGCACCTGAAGTGCTTGAAACAGTTATGGAGCACTACAAAACAACTCCTAAGAGGAAACTTCTAGGAGTTGGTCATCCAAGATGAACGGGAAGCCCTAGGCAGCCGAGAACCTTCATGAACTGCAAACCCAACACTAGAATGTGGAGGAGGACCTTAACGGCTCTTGGAACTGAAGGCCTTCCCCCAAAAGCACGAATGAAACAGCTGAATTATGACACTGTTCCAATCATTTGATAAACCACATATTGCAAAGAGTTTCGCTGCCTCTGATTCTTCTAAATCATACACAGTAAAGGGTTGCTGCTTGTGAGCTCTCTGTGCAATGTCCCTGGTTGTTTTCCTGCAACCGGCCATCTACTAGCTTGAAGATGCCTGGTCATTCCCCTATCTCATATAGAAATTCCAGCACATTGTGGAAACAACAAAAATGCACTTAGGAGCTAACATCAAACTTCTGCATATATTCCCAGCCTGATGATGCAGCCATCAGTCTTAAGACACACTATGTTTTCTACAATCGTCTCATGTCAGAATCTCACATTCCATTTCACCTAATGCCAGTAAGCATAGCAGGCTTGAACAATGATCATAGTCATGTGGATAAGAGAGCATGCTCTAGACTTTGTATGGTGTCAAGGTTAAAGTTCAAGAATTGCTGACCAATCTTATGTCTTCAGCCCTCTTAATATCCTCAAGCCTGGCAATTTCTGCATCTGCTAGATTTTTCTCAAGCTGGGCCCCTTTTTCCACCTCTTGATCCCTGAGCAAGCCCTCTGGAACCAAGATCATATATCCATAAAATCCAAAAGCTCAGATTCCTCTTAAAACGAGCACCAATTCTAGCAATCCTATTTCAAAGTGCAAGCATACCTTTGAATTGAAGCTGCGCATGACGCTCTTCATGAACTTGATGTAGAAGTCTTTTCCTCAAATCTTCCTGATGCTTGGCTTGTTCATCTTTCTTACGCCACTCTTCTTCAATTTCTGCCTTTATGATCGCTTCAAGCTCCTTGTCTTCACATTCCTGTTGGTCAATTGCTGCTCTGAGTTGAGCTGCATAAGCTTTTGCTTCCCTTCTTTGAGCTTCTTTCAGCAGCTTTTCCTGCCTTTCTTCCTCTGCTTCTCTTTCAGAGACCATAGCAATCATATGTGCATCATATTTTTTTTCTTCTTGCTGCTCTATAAGTTTCTTTACCCTATTTTGCTCATTGCAAAGTAAGAGCTCTTTGGCCTTCTCACTATCAAGACACCGTTGCTCAAGCTGTCTGTGCTTCAGCTCTTCTTCCTCCTCTCGCCATCGTCTGTTCATCTGCCTCATGTCCTCTTCAACAGCAGCTCTTTCTTCCTCTCGGAGTCTCTGAACCATGCCTAACTGCTCATGTAAGATGTCAATGGCTTCTTGCTTGCGCACCTTCTGATACTCCAGCTCCTGACGATGCAATTCATCCTGCTTCTCCCATTCCAGCTCCATCTTCCGATACAAAGCCTTCTCATCTTCATTTTCTTGAAGTCGCTTCTGTATGTTCTCCTCTCTCTGCTTCTTTCTTTCTTGCTCAGCCTTCAGGACTGCCAACTTCGAATTATGAATGCGAACATCATCAGAGCTGTCCCTAAAAGCACGATCAAGCTGCGCATCCGCATACTTCTTCATCTTCTCAAGTCTTTCCATTCGCAATCGTTTTGCTTCGGCTTCCAGCCAGGCTCTTCTTTCTGCCAAATTCAAGTTACCAGTCTTCATTTCCTCATCCAATGCATTATCTTCATCCTCAAGGAACTGTCTGAGGTTCTTCCTTCTTTCTGATATGGCCTGTTCTCTCTGTGCCCGTATGGCCTCTAACTTCTCCGACAATGTTCGATAGGATGTTTTGGGCTCAATGGCTTGTTCAAATTCAGCACGGCACATAAGGTGCTCATACTGGTGGACACGATTCAACCTATCCCGCAGGTCATCCTCATGCAGGCGGTGTTTCGTTATGCGGTCTTCGTTTGTGGGATGTTTTCTAGGATGATAACTCATCTCACCTACCAAGGTGTTTAATGCTGCACAGGCTCACAGCATTGGTTTGAATCAAAGAAGCTCTCTCAATTCTGAACATACAACAATGTTTGATGAAGTCTTTTGAGATCAAATGGCATCAGGCATCATGTTTATAACAGCAGCAGGTGCCTTTGCAATCCGAGTTACCCAGCATTAGTGTATGCATTCAAGATACTCAAGTGCCTTTGTGTGTACCCTCTCCCCACGTGGGAAAAAGTAGAAAACGTATCTTGCTGGCTCACAAGTTTGACACGAATGAATCATTAAATCCTTTGGCAAAAGGATAGACAAACGCGAATGCAACTTTACCTGCACAGCAATCATCTGTTTATTACCACCAGATCTTTACCCTTCGTGTACCGTTATCTTGCACGTACCCTACATCTGCGATGAAACAAGAGTCAATAATCAACATTGCATTGCAAAACTCGGCTGGGATCCCCTTGTACACCTCCCAACAATACCAGAAAAACTGAAGCCAGAAGGCTTCGATCAAACCTGAAACCCCATCTGGGGACGGCGAAATTTCCTGAGAGCCGCCATATCTATGGTGATCCCTATCCAATCTCGATATACATTGGGTCAATGGGTCGTTGGTCGATCGGTCGATCGAGGGGGAGAGAGAGAGAGAGAGATCCCTTCGCATGTGGCGCGAGCAAACCGCTGTTGTTTCACATCGGGGTGGAAGAACATGCTCCCATCCTCAAAGTTTTAAGAGTGAATCTTACAAACGAAGAGATATCTTCTTATGTATGCCTTTGGGGGTGCAAGAACATGCTCCCATCCTCAAAGTTTTAAGAGTGAATTCTTACAAAGCATCCATCCTCAAAGTTTTAATCCTCAAAGTTTTAAGAGTGAATTCTTACAAAGCATCCATCCTCAAAGTTTTAAGAGTGAATTCTTACAAACAAAGAGATATCTTCTTATGTATGCCTTTGGGGGTGCAAGAACATGCTCCCATCCTCAAAGTTTTAAGAGTGAATTCTTACAAAGCTCCCATCCTCAAAGTTTTAAGAGTGAATTCTTACAAACAAAGAGATATCTTCTTATGTATGCCTTTGGGGGTGCAAGAACATGCTCCCATCCTCAAAGTTTTAAGAGTGAATTCTTACAAACGAAGAGATATCTTCTTATGTATGCCTTTGGGGGTGCAAGAACATGCTCCCATCCTCAAAGTTTTAAGAGTTAATTCTTACAAAGCTCCCATCCTCAAAGTTTTAAGAGTGAATTCTTACAAACAGAGATATCTCTTATGTATGCCTTTGGGGGTGCAAGAACATGCTCCCATCCTCAAAGTTTTAAGAGTGAATTCTTACAAACAAAGAGATATCTTCTTATGTATGCCTTTGGGGATGCGGTGCCCAAGGCTTGAACTCGCGCACTCCTCTAACTCATCCTCGCATCCTCAAAGATTTAAGTTTGAATCAAGTGAATTCTTAGAAGCACACGAATATCTTCATATGCCTTTGAGCATGCCATGCATAGGGTTTGAACTCACGAACCCATGTAACTCAACCTATGCTCAAACCACTCCACCATAACCCCTTTGGCATCAAGAGAATTCTTAGATGTGGAAGCGAATGTATATTTTATTATGCTTATCAAGATGCGATGTGCGAGGTTTGAACTCATCAACCCCTATAACTCAACTCACACACAAACCACTATGCCATGATCCCAGTGGTTGAATTCTTAGATTCGGAAAAACTAACCTTGCAACTTATTGAAGAGTTTAGGAGACCTTTTTTTCCTGAGAGATGGATTTAACATCACTAAATAGTTTACATGCATCTATCAACTTTCTACCCCTTTTGTCACTTTTCCTCATTCAAGTTATATCATCTCTTATGCGTTCTCTTTATCTCTTATGCCACTTGATGTTACTTTGTAAGCTAACATTCACCAGCCTATGATCGAGAGTTAAAGTTTTGCAAATCATCGTGGCTTTATAGATATAGACTAGCCTACAATAGAGCTTGATTTGTTTGGATCAAAGAGGAAAATCGACCAACCACTGATCGAGGCTGAGCATTTCGAGAGCCCACTTTCATGTCTGCATTATAATATTGGACATGGATGGGAAGATATGGTTTTTTCTTTTATTTTGAGCAATTGGAATCATAGCTTCATAGCTTTTGCTTAAATCCAAATGTTTTTAATATTTAATTTCACATGTACAAAAAATATCATTTCAAGACCTTTAAAGGTTAGTAATGCATGTAGAGTTCATTCAACACCCTCTCCTTACCTCCTTCAAGTGACCCTAAGCTGAGGGGAAAATGTCAATCTTCTGTTTGATTTGCCCTTGGTGAGCAAATATGCTAGTAATAATTTACAACAGCTAGATTAGCCTCTTGTATTTTGTGATTGCTCCTACATTCCTCATGTCCACATTCCTTTGTGGCTCCCTTTGACCATATATCTCTTGGGGCAAATAATGCTCTCATGGGATTGTCAAAAGTGTTTTCTATGGCTCCCTTTTGCCTTCCACCTCCTCCTTCTTCTTACCTACTCTTACTGTGAGAAGGAAGCACTAGTGGGATGCAAGATAAAAAGTATGAGGGAGTACAAGAGGGTTGAGAGAGAGACGAATACAAGAGAGTTATCTAAGTACAAAAATAAATGGTATCCTTATTCCTTCACTTATATGATTGTACAGTGTATACATATACAAGAGGTGCAAACAGCCACTTAAACCCACTTAAAGACCAATAAGCCTTTATGGAAGCATAAAAAGAAAGTGAATATACTATCCAATGCCCATTGGCACTCTAAAATGTGCAAAGTGCTCACAAAGTAAACTCTTTATGAGTACATTAGCAGGGTTATCATCCGCGTGAATATTAACAAGCTCAATGTGCTTGTCCTCAAGAACCTCCCTAATGACATAATACTTCATCTCAATGTGCTTCGTTGTTACATAAAAGACAGGTTCTGTGCCAACAAAATGGTATTTTAACTATCAAAGGGCAATATAGGGATTTGTCATACAATATCTAAGTCTCCCACACCAAATGAGTAAGCCATATAGCTTCTTTACAAGCCTCAATGGCTACAACCTACTCTACCTCAATGCTAGATAAAGTCATACATGACTGCAATTGAAGGATCCAAGAGACTGCATCACATATGAAAGTGAAGACAAAACTTGCAGTAGACCTCCTAAAGTCTACACTCCCTACAAAATCAGTATTTACATATCCAAGAACAAATATATTCTTCCTTCCAAAGCATATACACATAGATCTAGTGCCATTCAATCATCTCATGATACTCTTTACTGCCTCCCAATGCTTCTTGCATACTACCTTCTTTAATTCAAGATCCCACAAGCGATAGCCTATTTCACATGATTCTCCATAGCCAAGAAAAATGCATTTTTTGGATGTAAGACTAAGCTTACTCTACTTGTCCCTAGGTATATGCATAAATGTCTCATAGCCAAAAACACACAAGTGATCATAACTAGGTCTCTCACCAAAGCATAACTCCTCTACTATCTTGCCATCCAATGGCTTTCTAGGAGATGTGTTGACCAAATGCACTTTGCCTGTATAGCTTCAACCCAAAATCCATTGGTGAGAACAATATTAGAGAGTATAGTAACCCTTTCCCAAATGATCATATTCATCTTCTCGGCCATACCATTTTGAGTAGGATGCACAAAAGGTCATAAAGGTATGTAAGCTATACTCTCTCACCATTATCAATCATGATTCTTCATAGCCAAGAAAAATGTATTTCTTGGATGCACGACTAAGCTTGCTCCACTTGTCCCTAGGTATATGCATAAATACCTCACATTCAAAAACACATAAGTGATCATAACTAGATCTCTCACTAAATCATAACTCCTATGGTATCTTGCCATCTAATGGCTTGCTAGAAAATGTGTTGACTAAATGTACTTTGTCTTTACAAATTCAACCCAAAATCCATTAGCGAACCCATTATTAAAGAGTATACTATAGATCCTTTCCTAAATATTCATATTCATCTTCTCAGTCGTCATACCATTTTGAGTAGAATGCACAAAAGTTTGTATGCATCAAATACATCATTCTTCTTGTGAAGAGAATAAGCTTAAACCATCCTAGTGGCATCATCCATAAAAGTGATAAAATATAAAGCTTCATCTAATGAAACCATAGACAATGATCCACGCAAATTACTTTGAACTAAATCAAGACATTTTGATCTTCTATTCCCATTACCTCTCCTATTATGATATTTTTATTTGCTTTCCAAAGAGAAAATGCTCGCAAAACCAAGATTAAAAAATGTAACGTGTGCGCTCCTTGACATGTTTTAGTAGTCCATCTGATCTAAAAGACGCTGCCGAGCACTCCCACAAAATGTCACAAGATTTGTCGGTTAGTGACTTCCGAGTCTACTCCCCAACGAAATGTATCAACCAACCCTATTAGGATCGACCTGAATCTTATGGGGTTTCTAATGGTCAATTCATTCCATAGTCTTGTAGTGTCGTCTCCTTTGCGCAGAGCATCTGAATCGAGGCAGACTCATATCACACTTGGTTCAAAGAGAATAGGAAACGAGAGGGATGCATCGCTCGACCTCTCTACCCATAGGGTAAAGTCCCATTTCGATACCCTAAAACGATATGAGTCAGTGTTCTATCCTACATTAACTAAGGTTAATACATCATCGTAGTTTCAATGTTGAGAAGCCTCCTAATTCTCTAGGACCACCCTGCCATAGGACGAAATCGTCAAAGGTTTTGTCCACCCACTTCACTTGATAGCTTTAGTTTTCTACTTACCTAAGGGCACATTAGTGGCAACACATACAAGCAGCTTCCTTGATTAACCCATTAGCCACATGTTCCTTTACATAATTTTAAGCACTGACACGAAAACATATTAGACAAGTTCCTTGAAAAGTAAACTTTATATTAAAATTTCAATTGAAATACAAATCCTGTCCAAAAGATGATTCTAGCAATCTGTGAGGATACATCTTATTTTCCTCCAAGTTTCTGCCCTTGCACTAGTAATAGGGCCTCGAGAATTCATCTCGAGTCAGGCAGATCGTTTGAGTAGGACCCGAAAGCAGAGGATTTATAGCTAGAGCCCCCCTTGGCATACAAGCGTCCTCCTATGATCAAAATAATCCACGGAGAGACCTCTTGTGGCAGGTTTGGTCCATACTCTCGTCACAGTTATTTAGAACCCCCTTGGATAGGGTTGGCGGCCAGCTGGGGGTGGTTTGGTGCACCCCTCCATGAATTTAACCTGATTCATTATACCAGATTCTTATGAGAGCTTAGGTCAAACGATCCTTTCACAAATAGCGCTCCTAAAATTACAAGCACAAACAATAATGTGGGCGAGTGCTCAGAACACCTGTTAAGGTGGAGTTCCTTTTTGAACACTTGGCATTCAACCTTCGGATTTTTCTTGCCTTAGTGTCAATTGCAATGGCCCACTGTGGGGGTTGGGAATACCCTTGTTCCGTCCCTCATTCTTATGCAATAAGAATGAGAATTTACACAATTGGTCTTACATCCAATTAGCAACACCCATTAGTTTTTAGTTGGTAAATTTTTCCTAGGTCTTATAGCTCATGGGTTAGGTTTTTGGCAAGATCTTAGATAATCCAATCTAAGATCCTCAAGGACCATTTGAGGGTGGCTCCACCCTCTTGAGATTCTATTATGAATTTCAATTTCTCTCCAACTTCCATTAAGAGTTTCTTTCCTCTAGGGTTCCATGATGGAAATCTTTCGCTCAATCCTCTTGTGAGGGTAAGGGGTAACCTATTTCATTTACTTAACACATATATCTACTCTTCGTGTACGGCTTTATGTAAGCATTGTTAGATGTGAAATTTTATGAGTAAGAATGACCTATGAGTTATAGGTATCTCTTCTGCAAAAAGAACTGTAATTTCATGCACCAATTTATTCAATTCCATGCAATAAAACATGGTCATTTCAATAGACCGTTTCAATGTAAGATAATTTCAATGCAAGGAAGTATGATCTTTTGCAAAAACAAATCTACTTCCCCTATCTACAATTTGTTACGTAGGAAAGATTAATAATAGCACCTGGTTATTCAAGGATGTATTATCTACACCCGAACCCGAGTTGTTGTTTGTCGTACCACCTTGACCGGTAACTCCGTTGGTGTTTATGGGATTACCATCGGCACAATGCAATCTTCGCTTGGGGGCCATCATGGAAACCTTTCCTACTAAGGATGAAGACTCGCACAATCCCTGACCAAGGTAACTTGAATCAACTCCTTGCATGTGCGTCCTTGGTAGATGGCTTGCTCCTTACGAGAGATAGTGTGTGGGAACCCCTCTTAAGGGGGGTTGAAAACTTCCAAAAATTTCCTCTCTCTCTCTCTCTCTCTCTCTCTCTCTCTCTCTCTCTCTCTCTCTCTCTCTCTCTCTCTCTCTCTCTCTCTCTCTCTCTCTCTCTCTCTCTCTCTCTCTCTCTCTCTCTCTCTCTCTCTGACTCTCTTTCTTTCTCTCTATCTACGTAGCTTGATAGGGGGGGTAGGTATCGCCTTCATCCCAGGGGGGCGGTCTTTATAGGGAGGAGGAGTGGTATGGTGGCCTTCTCCCCACCCTCCACCTAACGATTGCATGGAGGTGGCCAATTTTGGGCTGCCCAGGTGGAGGGGTTGGGGGAGGGATAGTGGGGGAAAGGGGGAGGGAGGTGGCACACATGTGCCCCTCCTCCCAGATTGTTGTCGTCGTCATCTTCTGCTTCCCCTCCCTCTCGCCAGTTGGTGGCATCAACCAGGGGGGAAGTAAAAAATTTTGCAATAATTTTAGTAGAAAATTATGGGGGGGCTCTTATGGGACACGTGAAGGAGGGGGTTTATTACATCCTTCCCCCTTTAAGGGATCGAGATGTCCTCATCTCAAAAGGAATTGGGGGTATTGTTGGTTGAGAGTACTCTCATCAATCCATGTGGCATCTTCTTCTGGATAGTCCTTCCACTGGATGAGGTACTCTGTGAGAGTTCTACTCCTCAATCACTTCTTCCGTATGTCTAGGATTCTATCTGTGGCCAGAGCTCAAGGACTCCTTGGCTTAGCATTACAACTTGTTGATCATTACATGGCTAGGATTGGATACGTATTTCTTTAGTAGGCTAACATGGAATACATTGTGAACCTTTAGGTTCTCGGGGAGTTGGAGTTTGTAGGCATTGGTGGGCCCTAGGCACTTGAGGATCCTGTAGGGCTTGCAATACCTTGGACTTAGCTTTTTAAACTCTCCCAATGATAAGGAGCTCTTCTTGGGTCGCACACGAATAAAAACCATATCTCCTTCTTTGAAGAGCTGCTCTTATCTGTTTAGATCTGCATAGGCTTTTTGGCTATCCTTGGTGGCTCTAATGTCTTGTCTGATGGCCTTGACCTGCTCATCCATTTCCTCTAGCATTTTCTCGGAAGCCTCTACCCTTAAGGTAGGATTTGAAAAATTCAATGGAGTACGGCAGTCATGCCCATACAATGCTTGAAAAGGTGTCATTTGAATGCTTTGCTAGTAAGAAGCATTATAGGCGAACTCTACCAATGGTAGATATTGGATCCATTTCTTAGGTTCATGGTAGCAATATGCTCTAAGAATATATTCAATGACTTGGTTGACTCTCTCCATTTGGCCATCAGTTTGAGGGTGATAGGCTGTACTGAAACAGAGTTGAGTCCCAATGGCCTCAAATATCCGTCTCCAGAAGTGAGATGTGAAGAGGGAGTCACGATCACTAATGATCCTTCTTGGCAACCCATGGAGCTTGAATATCTTCTTAATGAATAATCTGGTAATATCTGAAGCTTTATAGTTTATCTTGACTGGAATGAGATGTGCAACCTTGGTGAGCATATCTACTATAACCATAATTGAATTGTATCCTCCTTGAACTGACGATAACCCAACAACAAAGTCCATGATAATAATTTCCCACTTCATTTGAGAAATGTCAAGAGGTTACAGCTTCCTAGGCATCTTGACATGCTTTGCCTTAATGCGCTGGCAAGACGAACGTTCCATGACATATTTGAGTATATCTCCCTTAAGTCTTTCCCAATGATAGCTCTTTCTGACCATGTTGAGGGTCTTAACATATTCAGGATGACCTGTAAAGGGGGAGTCATGTGCTTCCCAGAGTATTCTTTGTTTGAGTTTCTTGCTTGAGGGAATGCATAATCTTGTTCTAAAATAGAAAAGTCCCCCATTGATAGAGAATTCTTGATACTTGATCTTAAGTCAGGGGTTTTGGTCCTTTTCCAAAATCTCATTTATCATCTTTAGATATTCTGGGTCATGGCTAGCTTCCTCCTTAGCTAATTCAAGGATAGGGTTACTAGGCATTCACACCATAGTTACTAACGATTCCATCATTGAAGGCTCCTCCATAATAAGAGGATTAAGGAAGGCCTTGCGACTTAAGGCATCAGCGACCACATTCTCTTTACCAGGCCTATACCTAATCTCAAAGTCATATTCTTGTAGAACCTCAATCCAATGACATTGCCTGATATTGAGGTCAGCCTGGGTGAAGATCCATTTGAGGCTCTTGTGGTCCATGACCAAAGAGAACTTGTTGCCAAGCAAATAGTGACACCAAAGTTTGAGAGCATGAATACTTGCTACCAGCTCTAGGTCACGAGTAGCATAATTCCTCTCATGGGTTTCTAGCTTCCTTGAAGAATATGCTATAGGATGACCTTCCTGCATTAGTACACAGCCTAGTGCAAGTGAGCTAGCATCTGTGACAACTTCGAATTCCTTGCTCAAGTCACGGAGTTTTAGAATTGGTGTTGTCCCTAAGCTATGCTTGAGTTGATCAAAACTTGATTGTTCAGTGGGCATCCACACTATGGCAACCTGCTTTTTTAGAAGATTTGTGAGGGGTGCTGCAATTAAGGCATAGTCCTTAATGAAGATCATGTACCATCTTGTTAGGCCAAGAAAACTACGCACTTCTTTGAGAGTGGTTGGTGGAGGCCACTCTTGGACATCCTTAACCTTTGTAGGGTATATAGAGATTCCCTCTTCTGAGACAATAAACCCAAGATATTTGATATGTCTCTTGAGGAAGGCACACTTTTTCTTCTTAGCATAGAGCTTGTGTGTCCTCATGGTTTCAAGGACGACACAAACTTAGGGTTTATGATCCTCCTCTTCCTTGGAATAAACCAAGGTTTCATCAAAGAAGACAAGTACAAAATCATCAAGATATGGTCTAAAAATGTCCTACAATAGCCTATTAAATGTGACAGCGGCATTAGTCAATCCAAAGGACATTACTGTGAATTCAAAATGACCATATCTAGTATTGAATGCCATATTAGGAATATCCTCATTCGTGATGCGGATCTAGCAGTATCCTAACCTCAAATAAATTTTGGAGAAGATTTTTTCCCCCTACAATCGATCAAGTAACTCGTCTATCCTTGGGATAGGATATTTATTATTTATGGGTACCTGGTTCAGGCCTCTATAATCGATGCAAAGGCAAAGTGTACCATCCTTCTTCTTCTAGAACAAGACTGGAGCCCCTCAATGAGAACTTCTAGGGCATATGTACCCTTGGTCCAATAACTGTTTGAGTTGTTCTTTTAACTCAATAGCTTTAGGAATGGACATCTTGTAGGGTCTTTTTGCAACTGGTGCAGCACCTGGCATTAGCATAATCTCATAGTCAACTTCCCTAGGCGGTGGTAATTATATCAATTCTTTCGGGAATACATTCACATACTCTTTTAACCATGACAATTCTTCATTGGAGCCCTCCACTTGTTCCAGTTTGTTTAGCTTGATCAAACAAATGGGTAATCCTTTCCTTATCCCTTGAGCTATTCGCATTGCCTTGGCTAGCTGGATCTGTTTTAGCAACTTCTTCTTGAGTTGTAACTAACTCACCTTTAGGATTCTGAAAGGAAACTTGGCCCTTCCCACAATGGATGTGAGCATCGTTGGGGACTATCCAATCCATCCCAAGTAGACACTCATGGATCCCTAGATTCATTACTGTGAACTTAACAGATGTGGGCTCTTCTCCGAGTAGAAATTCCACCTTAGCAGTTTGTCTAGTGCAAGTAATTTCTCACCCATTTGCTAATTTGACAAGTAAAGTAGGTGCAACTACAGTGCCTATTTCTAACCTTCTTGCACAAGCTGGTGAAATGAAAGAATGAGTACTGCCACAGTCAATCAAGGTTTTGAATTTCTTACCTTGGTAATCCAATGGAGTTTGGATCACCAAAAATTGGCAATTCGGCCCCTTTTTATGGAGAGCAGCATGAACTCATGCCCTCTCAAACTTAGCTTCCATGGGCATGTCTTCTTCTTCATTGATTTCCTTATTGGTGACGTTGGAATTTTTTGCCCTTCCCATTGCTGTGTGACCGCCGCCATGGGTAGCCCTAGCTTGCCCACTGAATTTTCCTTGACGATGATCTTCACCAAATTTGGGACATTCTCTTTTGAAGTGCCCAGGTTCCTTGCAGTAAAAAAATCACAGATTCTAGTCATTTCTTTGAGTGGGGACAAAGTCACTAATTGCATTAGCCTTCGGCTTCTTCCGTTGGCCTTGACTTTGTCCTTGCACCCTTTTAAATCGAGCTTTCGACATCCCTAGATTCTGGTCTTTGAGAGACCAGGGTCTGTTATTCATGGATTTTGGCTGGACTTCTTGGGCAATGGGTCCGGCTCTTATCAATGCATCTTGTAAATCCAAAGGACGCATGGATTCCAATCAAGTGTTCATTGGTGGATTCAGCCCATCACAGAACTTAGAGACTTGTTGGGAAATACTCATTGTCAGGGTGTATTTTAACAAGGAGACAAATTTTGAGTAGCACGCCTCCAAAGACAGACCCAACTTTTTCAACTTAAAGAACTCATTCATCTTCTGAGTTCTGTATGCAGGTGGCATGTACCTTCCCTACACTGCTACAATATGGTGTTTAACACCAGAAATATGCAAAGAATACAAAGTACTAGATTTTGGCCATTTGGCCACAGTAAGAGACCTCTTGCAGATCTTTCAAACATGATTACCAAAGCATTTTCTCATAACTTATAACCACAATCATCGAGCTGTGAAACATGCCCTACATTTCACAAGATAAAAGAAGAACCATTTGGCAATAACAAGTGTACATTAACAGTGCAAATAATGTTCCATGCATAGTTGTTTCCAAGGAGGACACATCCTCTTTTTCCACCATCATAAGTAAATAATCACTCCATATGTGGAGTAACATGACATGATGCTCTAGAATCCCTAAGACAATTCTGGGACATGCCATTATCCACAACGACCAAGAATTTATCATCAAAAGAGAATACAAATAAAACCACCATTATCACTACTACATGCACTAATCTTCTCAATCTTTACCTTGCTTTTCTCTTTGCCGTCGTCCTCACTTTCCTTCTTACCTTCTTACTTATTCTTCCATTTGTAGCAATCATGTTTTTTTGGGTCCCTTCTTATTACAAAAGTAGCATTCTACATCCTTTTTGCTATGTTACTTGCTTCTTGATTTACCTCCACTTAGGAGTTTCCCCTAGCATTTGATCTTCCTCTCACCATTAACACATTTAAACTCTCAAGCAACGTGACTAACAAGAATGTGGGCTTCATTGAATCATGAAAGAAATCTTCTAAGATATTAATTGGATAAAAATAGTGTTAAACTCATTGAGGTGATCAGACATCAAAGCCCCCTCCTCCATGTGGATATCATTAAGTTTTCTTAGGCACCAATAAAGCTGCAAGGTTGCACTTTCTTTTTCATACAATTCACCATGCTTTTTCCATACACCATATGCACTTGTCATATTTTTCATATTAAAATATAGGGACTTTGAGAGAGTCAAAAAAATAGTAGAGCATGCTAGCTCATCCAATTCCTCCTATACATCTACATCCATGACCTCAAGCTTAATCCTACTACATTTTATCATCTTTGTCTACTTCTTCTAGACCAATACATTATATATTTTATCTTTTCAATATGAAAAGTTTGTGCCATCAAGCTTTTTAATTTTTAATAATGCATTATTTGAACTTGATGAAGAAGCTATAATGAGAATTTTGCGTTTGCACAATAACTACAGCAGCAAGGTATACCCAACTGCAAGCTCAAAATAGACCAATAGCTTGCAAATGGAGTGCCTCGCAAAACTAAGCAATGGCTATCCAAATATCAAACTAGCATAAAACTGATGTAAAATTAATATTTTAGCACACCCAAAGGCATATGAATTTTTTGCAAGCTATCCCAAGTATTCCAACTATCTTCTAAGCACAAAACGACATCAAAGACTAACTACATGCAAGTTACCTTCACAAATTAATTTTACTCGTTGTAGAGTGAGCATAAACTACATGATAAATTATCCAATATGAAAAATTCATCAAAATATGTGTACAACCAAAAACTAGAAGTAATCCAGGAGACTAATAGTACAAATTAGTCACAACTAGTTAGCGATGACTAATGCTTAAATCTTACATAAATATTTTTGTGATAAAATGGAGGCCCAATAGCTTCCATATAATTAAAAAACATGGAAAATTTATATGAGAGGACCAACTAATGAAAATGCATCAACATTGATCATTTTAACATAAACAACCTCCTCACGTATCCGGATAGTAGTATAGTCAATAGACATCACAATCTTCACGAATCATCATGCCTCTCTTTCTCTTTCTATTTCTCTATTATAGACACAAGTAAACCCATTGCTTCAAAGCAAGCAAATCTTGAGCTTAAGCAATCCCCCTACTAGATTCAAGCAAACCCCTTGCTTCTAGAAAACAAGTAGCCCCTATGCTTGCATAATTCAAAACTATGTACCAAGATCTCTTCCCAAGCATCCAAAGCCAAGTGGTTTTTTTTAAATCCAACCATAAATGGCTACCAAGTCACTACCAACATGGCCTATTGTAGCTCCAAATCAAGCCTCAATGGTTTGAAACGCTAGACTCAG
Organism: Lygodium microphyllum; assembly: GCF_053477565.2. Classification (NCBI taxonomy): domain Eukaryota; kingdom Viridiplantae; phylum Streptophyta; class Polypodiopsida; order Schizaeales; family Lygodiaceae; genus Lygodium; species Lygodium microphyllum. The sequence continues at coordinate 14,000,162 of NC_141147.1, read as the reverse complement.
ATATAAATCTTGACTATGAGCACAGTACCTCTATCAATGTGTAGGCAACAAATATCATTATTGAAAGAAGAAGCTCGAATCCTCAACCTTCGTGAAAAAGTTTCACTCCTTGCTCCAAGCATGAGCTCCCATGAACACTAAATGATGTTCTGATACTAGTTGAGAGGGAGGCAATGATGGGATGTGAGGTAGAAGCTATGGAGTGCAAGAGGGGTTGAGAGAGAGAAGAACAAAAGAGAGTTATGTGGGTGCAAAATAAATGGTACCTTTATTCTTTGTTATCTTCACTTATATAATTTGTAGTGTATATACATACAAGGGATGCCTATTCGACTATTGGTCATTGTCCTTAACCCCAACATATTGTTGTCACAACATCCCAATCATGGTCCAATGTGGGTCTAATGGTTAACTTGAACTCATACAAGTAACAATTCAGCTTGTTAATAATCATGTGACCAAACCATTTTGAACATTCTCAATCTATACTCCTTGAATATTAGTGTTTATTAATGTATTTTACAAATTCAAGTATTTATCTTTGCTTGGCCCATACCTTAATAAATACAATGTGGATTAAGATCATGTTACTTAATAACGATGATTATTCTTTTTGGCCAAAGATATTTTCCCACTTTATTATAAATTACTCATCCAATGCTATTCTATTTCTAAGTTTATGATAAATTGCCCATCATATAAACTTCAAATAATCCATAGGCTTATAACTACCAATAGTCCTTCAAAATTAGTATCGTTGGTTAGAGTAGCATAACCCAATTGGAGTTAAATGTTAGTTGTTCTAATGAGTTATTATCTTAGAGCTAGATGATGCATGCTTGGCTTAAATTGTATTGCTAATGATTGTTCACAAGATCAATTATTACCCTATTTCGTGCAAAAAATACCCTTTAGGACATCCTAATAAAATCCTAGATAATACATCTAGATCAAGCAAAGTGTATATATAAATGTATGCATATGCACATATGTGTAACTTGCTTTTGTATAAAGATACACCTTGAGTTCCCTCCACTCTACCAGCCCATTGTGTGCACTAATTATGGCTAGGTAGTAGGATCGAATCTTATTGATGGAGTTGCTATACATAGGTATGCATATCAATGTACTTTGGTGTCCTCCTCAACTCACTTAAGAAAGTCATTCATGACCTCTACTTTGACCCATGGGATGGATTGTGATGTAATTTTATTAGTGAAATGGTTCTACATGAGCTTAGAATAATTAGAAGCATGGGAGGGTCTCATGGTGTTGGAACTCACCATGCTTTCCCTTATCTTGTTGTGGATACCTACGTTTATTGGCTGACACAATATTTCCATCTATTTTGAATCTAATTTCGTGGGCATGTAGTCATGTGTGCACGTGAATACTATGTGTATTTTATATAGTGAGGAAATTTTATGCATTTGAAAATCTTGTGTGTATGAATGAGAAAACAATTGACGCCACATTGATTGTATACATATGTTTAAGGTAATGTAATGTAAGACATACACATGTGAGAGATTGATACCAATGTAATCTCTTCAATATTAGCTTGAGCTAGTGCATGGAGTTGTCTTGAGAAAAGTACTATAGTCCACTCGTAATTAGTTGAAAATATTAAAAATGGAAAAAAAAAGCATCCATTCTAGATTTTTTTTAAAAGCAAGTCACACTAATCAACTATGTAGGATACTTATTCTATGTGAAGTGCAACCCCCTTAGCACATACATATCTTATAGAACTAACTTTTGTACATGCACACTTTTACATAACTATCTTTTTTGCATGCATGCATGGGTATATATATATCTCCAAATGATATATGTTTAGCACCATACATATGGATATCTATTAAAAAATATAGTTTACATGTCTACATGATTAAAATCCGCGTATTCCCCATGGACAATCGAACATCCATCAAATAGGGAAGTAATATTGGTCAAGCATTAAAAACCTTTTGACTTCAACATTTATATCTAGTTTGCCTTTATGAGTGGTAGATCTCTTGAGTATGATCCATACTTTGATCAAATAGTTTCAAATGGGAGAGAAGATGAGTTGCTACTTTCAAAGAGGATAAGGAGGAGCTTAAATGATAATCCTAGTAAGAACACCAAAGATCCATGATGTCCTAAGTTAAGATGTAAACTCAACTTTCTTATTGAGCAAGTTATATGGTTCAATTTAAAATGTTGTGGATCTCTATAAATTAAACATGAGTTTAGATAAGAATCATGACTACTAATGCCAAAGACCCATGAGGTCCTAAATTAAGATGCAGACTTCACATTCTTGCTAAGAAAGTTTGTTGTGCATGCTTCAATTTAAAGCGGTATGAATCTCTATCAATTATATGCTTGTGATAGGTTTAGATGGAAAAAGAAAAGTCAATACCCTACATTAATGGGGAGATAAGCACTAGCTAATTGTAACTTTTCTAATAATGGAGTGAAAAAGAGCACTAGCTAATTATATCTTTTCTATGTATGGAGTGAAGTTGAGCACTAGCAAATTTCTACTTTGCTAGCTATGGGATGAATTGAAAGATGTCAAGAACCAATTAACATCCTAATAAAATAATATTTCTCATTTAACAATTGAGAGATTAGTTGTTCTCTTTCTCAATCACACATGCTTGGTACTACAACAACTTGACGATCAAGGAAAAAAAAAGGAAAATGTCAATGATGAATGATCATAACTTCTTTAGCTTTGAATGTCTAAGCAAAATGATGGCATGATCCCTATTTGGTCCATTCCATCCTCACACAAATATTACACTCTCAAGGTCACAGAGGTGGAAATGGTCGAGGTCAAGAAAATCCTCAATATAAGGGCAAGAAGACCTTTAGAGCTCCTATCTCCCTTTCTCTACATTATGTTAGGTAGTGTTATGTTGATCTTTCTCTCACAAGAATTTATCTCTACTTAGGGAGATGACCCAAGTGAGGACAAATTCAATCATTGTTTTTGGAATAATAAAAACACCAAAGTCTCCCTCTAGTAATTCAAGTTGGCTGGAAAGTTATTCTACATGATCCTCCTTAGTTTGTAAGTTGAGATGGATTGGCTTATTAGTTGTGACATTGGGTACCATTGAAGTCTACTTTACACACTAGCTTGATCTTGCAATAATTTATCCCTGCTTCTTGGGGATACCACTGAGTGAGAACAAATTCAATCATTGTTTTTGGAATTTAACATCACAAACATGCCAATCATTTTTCCAAGGATGAATGTAAGACAAAGAAGTAGTAGGCCAAACAAGAAACCCCCCTTGAGAGCAAGAAACAAATATCTCAATGTGGCTAGTAAGAAAGAGGGGTCTTCCACCTCTCAAGCCACTAGCTTAGGTCCATCAATGATCAAAAGGCTAGCTTAGAGAAGAGGTAAATAATAAAACTATACTAGACACTGATGGTAACAACATGAGTCTCTATGATCAAATTGATGGAAGAAAGCAAAAGGAGGGAAGAAGAATTAGTAAAAATCTAGCCCCCCACCCCAAAACTTGAGTATCAAAAAAGGTTTGCACAAGGTTTCACTTAAGTAGTTGGCCATGGCTATTAAGCCAAACACACAACATGTGGGACTTGGATGGAAATCCTATTGTTTTATGAGCTTCAATGCTCTTGGATTTAATTGCCTCTTATTATTCTATGAGATTCAATGCTCTTGGAGTTGATTGCTTCTCACACAATTGAATCACACTCCATTCTCACAGCCATTTACTCTCTCCCTCACTATCCAAGCAAACAATCAAGATCTTGTAATAGACTCACCTTCTCCCTTTCATGTGTTGTAGTCCAAATTCTTTAAAAGCTTGTTGATGGCCTCACAATCCAAGTGTGGATCCTTTGGTCTTTTCATATTCCTTCTCATGATCGATCATTGCCTCGAGTGCAACAAATAGAGGGAAAATGTTGAAGAGGAAGATATGGCAACCTCAACCTCAACTCCACCTCTCACCCTCCAAGCTATGGAAGAAGAAGGGGAAGAAAACAAGAGAAGATCATCACTCAATAGTCTCTTACTCATATCTCACTCTCCCTCACTTTCTCAACATGATGCACAAGAAGATAGGATGGAGGCAAGAAGAAGGAAGCTCTCAAATTTGCACAAACAAAAATGAGTATTTCTATTCGCATTTAGAATTTGATTCGACTCTATGGTTCAAGGCTTTCATCTCCCAAAGCCTAGTTCATTGGAGAATTTGACTTCCAAGCTTTCTAGTAAGACAAATGGTAAGGGTTTTTTTGGCATGAATTGATTTGGATCTAGGTGCACCACTCTCTTTCCATCCAATATTTGACTTTACTCATGCTCAAAGGTACATCTTATGTAACTTTCTCTCTCTTTCTTCTCTCCTTATACTCCCCCAATCACTTAGGTTGCAATATCCTTTTGGTTGTTGCTCCCCCTCCCCCCTTGAACACTATTGCTCAATGCAAGCTCGATTGTTGGTGAATGGGTATACATTTGATGTTAACATTTGATTCTCTCTCTCTCTCCTATTCTATCCAAATGACTCTAATAAATAGCCAATTGTGCCCCCCTTTTTGAGTGTGCTAGTGTTGCTAGGTCCCTTGCTTTAATACATGCTCTCATGACTAGGTTTTTATTTCTATCACTCTTTAGCAAGGTAGTCTGTGTGTGTGTGTGGAGAGAGAGATTTATCAAGATAAATTTCCACTTTGTTGTATGTTTCTTTTTTTTTTTGTTTTTTTGTTTTATAATTTTCAAGTTTTAGATTTGCTCCTCTCTTCTCTTATGTTTGAATGCCTACTTCACTTGAATGGTTGCACTCAAATACTAACTTCCACTTCTATCTAGAAGGAAAATTTATCCTCTCCTATGTTTGACTCTCTAGCCTATTACATCCTTCTACTAGATATCTCAAACTAGCATTCGGCATTCATCCTATCTCTAACCCTGTTCTATTCACACTTAACACCTGATGCTAGATTTCAATCAATTGCAACCAAAGAAAGCATCAAAGGGTTTCCACCCTTTTTGGTCTCATGGGCATGTATGCCATTTCAATGGCCCTATGGCAAATTTTTCCAATACAAAAGTATAGAAGCGAAGTGAGATTCTACTTCACAAAGAATATTACAAGTTGCGTGGGAATGAGACTCCCTCTTGATTTTAACTGATCACATTATCTAGCTTATGCAAACATTCATTGATGTGGGCAAAAATTTAATCCTCCCTTTTTTTGGGCACTCCCTTCTTCTCTACTTGCTTCTAATGGGGTGGACATTGAGCCTAAGGTCATCAATGGAGCAACAAGGTAAACATTTATTAAAAGAGCTTAGGAGCAAGGAAATAGTGAATATATGAAAACACTTAGGAGCCTCTGCTACCCTTAAGGCATATAAGGAACCATCAACATCGAAGCCCTAAATTATGTGCAAAAGATGTACCCAATGGTGAAAAGATGGTTTGGGCCGTACATCATGTCTTTGACAATGCAACATATGAGCTGACAGAATTTGATGGGACAGTGCTTAGAGTGCCCATTGCAAGAAAAAGAATCAAGATTTTCAAGAAAAGAGATGAGGAGGATTATGCATTGGAAGAATTTGCAAGAGAAGAGCAACGAGAAGAAACTCCAGTAGAAGAGACAGATGATATGTTAGATAACCTTGCTGATATACCAGAAATAGATGACGAAGAGATTGATCTATTTGTGGATCTTGACGATAATGATCATGGGTAGTGTATGGTGTCACTATAATTGAGTATGAATGGAGTTTAGTCGAGTAGACTCAAGTTTGAACTATTGAGAAACGTCCTATTTTGCAAATGAATCTCACCATCATCCAATCGATGGGGCATAGGAGATGTGATAAAGCTTGATACCCTAGATACAACACGAGCCCCCTCTAGCCAATAAGATCTCAACACAGCCCCCAAGGCTCTTTGTTGTGCTATTCAAACTCTCTTCTTGGTGCTTTGCACTCAGTTTTCTTATTTGTATGTTGCCATGAGCACCCCATCAAGGAAGGGGGCCATTAAAACCACCCCAATGAAGCCCCCAATGGCCAAGCATAAGGAGGGGATGAAACCCCCTCGCAACATTAACAATACACCATGGTCCTTGTTGGAGGAGATGCAAACCCCAACCCACTAGTGCAAACAAGGATAGCTGGTCCATGGAGCAATTTGAAAAAATGTCAGATTGGTTTAATGATGAAGATAAATCCTTAATGAAAACTAGAGGTGAGCTTCCATGGTATTACTTTGTTTGGGATTCACTTTTTTTGTTTTTGTGTTTTTCCACATTTAGCTAGGACTTCATGCAGTCTGCTGCCATATTACTGACACATATGGTGAATAGTGCATCAAAGCAATATTATTACTTCTTCATGCAGTCTGCTGCCATACTACCAACACATATGGTGAATGGTGCATCAAAGCAACATTATTACTTGATCTCACTATTTTGATTTTTTTCAGGACCTAAAGCTCGAGATTGGCTTTATGGGCACTAGCCAGGCCTCTACTACTCACCTCAAACCACCCCACATGGCCTCACAACCAGGAGCATCTAAGAACTTTGCATTTGTACGATATGTAGTACAACAAATATCTTTCCTCCCACTCCTCAAAGGGAGTCTCTAAACATATTGGTATTATACACCACATAGTCACATACAAAGAGAGCACCCCTCGGCTGATCACCGCAGCTCCATTATGGCTCTCCTACACCTCAGGGATTGGCCCCAAGATGCATCATGAACACATAAAACACATTCGAAACAAGCTCCACTCTTTCAACTAAATCAATCCTAGGGATAATAGATAAACCTCACAAAATATCCCCCAAAGAACCGAATCTCTAACCCTACAGCTTAGGGTACCTCACACTCACAGCGTAGGTCATCACTCATACAAACAAGTGCTATGCATCTAGGATGATACCGTATGGTGCGTGCAATGCAAGTGTGCATGACTACCGTGCTCAAACAAGTTTATTCATTAGCAATCAATATCGTGAAAGTGCAAAAAATAGTTATTTTCATGCTTTTCTTTTAATACGTGATTGCTTCGTTGCTTAAGGCTAGTACTACCGAGCTTTCTCGTGCTACTAGACCCTTTTGATTTTAGAAAGCAATGTTCCCTACAAGACATGCATCCTAAAAACATTAGAATTCAACACACTTTAGATACTCAACAACTCCCTTCTCCCTACTGTGTTTAGAGTTATGCATTTTTTGGTAGGTTTAAGGTGTATTTTTCATGTATTTTTCTTTTGTGAAAGCAATAAAAACTCACTTTAACATAGAGATAGGCTTGAATTAAGGCTAAACCTCATGCTTCAACTCTACCAAACATTTACAAACATAAATCTTATTTTTTCTTATTTTTCAGATGCGAAAAACCTATTTTTTCATTTTTTTTCTTATTTTTGGCTATTTATTTATAGCTAATTACTGATTATTACTGATTTACTAGTTTAGATTGATTGATCTGATTGCAAATGATTTTCTTATCATGTTTCAACCCATAGAAACAGCATACGCATGACAAGAACCCAAAAACTGTGTAATTTCCCTTAAACCATATAGCCTTGGGTCACATAGCCTTGGGTTTTGCGTGTTTAGCATAAAATTATTATACGATTGATTTTTTGTGATTACTTTAACATGACTGATAAATCAGAACATTAACAACCAAATACAATCATTTCCAACCATTACCAACCAAAATTTATCATAAAACGGTGAAATATATGACTTACTCATTAAATCACACCTTATGATGTATGTATTTTGAAATTGGAGGCCCACTGATGCTTTCTATAGCCACTGATGATCCATCCAACCCCAATTTGTGTCCCATTGCACTCTTGCATCATCGCATGACCAAAATCTTTCATCTTAGTCCACCCCCTTCTCTCATATACTAATCCATGAGAACATTTAACAAGAGGAGAGAGGAGAGAGAAAGACTAAAATTAGATATCTTCATAGAATGCATCAATTTCTGATTTGTTTGTCGCGATGGAGAACGAGAAAATTCTTCATCCTACTCGCCTGAGCAATCCTTGCATCTCCATTGGGCTAACAATGGGATTTTTAAATCGTTTTGGGGGCATAAAAAATAACACCTCCCCCCCCTCCACATTTCATGAAAAAATGGTGTCTCTTCATTTCTCAACTAAACCAAGCTCATTAGACTTTAAACACAAAAAAACTAGTTCATGTTCTTGTATTTACACTTTGGCAAAGTGCTCTTTTTTTGTTTTGGTTGGGCAAATGTGCTCGGGTTCCTCTGGCATCGGCTGGCTTCATAGCATCGAAATCTATAAACTTGGCCTCCGTCATGCACTTTCTGGCTCGCAGATCATATAGTTGCTTCATAACGCCAAACCTTGTGAGGATTAAATGGGGGGTCAAACAGACTCCAATCAATGACCCAAGACTTGCGTTGGGTTCCTGGCATCGAACTCCATCTAGGAAAACTCCAGCTCATCGATCTGCAATCGTTTCATTTTGCATGAAAAATTGGTCTTTTGTGGTCTCCTGGGCTCTTTTTCGCTTCAAAACGGGTTTTAAAAATCTGCTCTCATTAGCAACCACAGGATAGGGCGGCTCAGTCCATCGAATCCTATGAACTGATCTATACAAACAATCATAAAGAGCATCAAGCTGCCACAAAAAATATACAAAACAAAGCTCAAGAACAGCTCTCACCCTACCCCCTTGATTTTATCAAGGAATGAAAATCCTCAAGCGATAGGCCCAGCATAAACTGACAGAAATCCAAAGCGAGTCGCTAACCAACTGCTCCAACACGAACTAACTAAAAGAACCATCAAAGAAGTCATCCTAGATGGTGACCTGAACTACCTACCTAACTTAGGACAACTGGACCAATAACTCCTACTAGGCGAGGACTCCTATAGCTTGGTCATCATATATTTTCTTTTAACACATTTTTCTTTTCAAGGTTTCCATACTCGGGTGTGTAAAAAGGAGGGAGTTGAGCGTAGAGTGACCTAAGGAGAACAGAGCATCGACCTCAAGTCTTGACTCGATACCCAAAAACCTACCAAGCTCTCATGAGGTGGCAATGAATCCTTTTTTTATGCTCATTTCTATTTTCACTTCAACCTTCCTAATTTTTTTACTTTGTTTAGCTACTACCCCAAGGAAGACAAGGCATTAGGGTCTGTATCGCCCCCAAGAACCTACCAAACCTTCACAAGGTGATAATCAACTACTCTTGAGAGTCTATCTTTCTTTTCTTTACTTGTTAAGGGGTTAGAACCCCTTTTTACACACCTCTATATTTTTATTCCCAAATATATTTAGAACTTTCTCTTTTTTTTATTGCGGCAGGCTTTTCTAACAGCCTCACACTAGTAGGGACTCCTAGAACACTTGCCTAACAGGCTAACAGAATAGAGTCAATAGGATTGCCTTCTAAAACAGGTCTTTCATTGCTTGACAACGTCTTTATAGGAGGTAGATAACTACTTGAACCTCCCCTAGATATGCCTAACCTAGCCCTAGGACTTTATGCCTTGATTGTCGGTTCCCAACAAACAAAAACAAAATAACCCCCACATACACATATAACACTATCAACTTAAGGGAAAAACTCAGAAATGTGACAACACCACCTGGAATGGCCACAAGAAGATCCCGTGCAGCAAAGGCTCCCTCCAGGCCCTTCGTCAAACGTGTCTGATGCAGTCACTAAAATAGAAAACCATTAAACGTACATGTACCAAACAGACACATGGTCCTCTTGGCCTAAAGGAATATAACATTTCACAACCAACCAATTGGCCCTCTTGGCCTAATGAAATGTACCATTGCACTGCAAAATAACTGGCCCTCTTGGCCTAATGAAATGTACCATTGCACTGCAAAATAACTGGCCCTCTTGGCCTTATGACATCAAACATTAAAACCAAATAGAAACAACCCTCTTAGCCTAATGAGATAATCCACTTAACTACCATTCAACAGCATACTGTTGAAACAAACCCTTGGTCCTAACATAACTCTACTAAAGTACAAGATCGACCAAAGATAGGGCTCCTCATGCCCTACACTAAGTGCATCAGGTTATTGGCTAACCCCCCTGCATAAATAGCATGGGGTGTCTGACAAATATAATGATAAACAATCCTATACATCCATGACAAAGTTGGAAGGTGCTCAATTGCTGCCTAACTCATGACCCAAACTAACTATCGGTGGCCAAAATAGGGCATGTCATCAAGAAGACCCCAAAGTAGTCCAAAACTAATGTTAGAAGGTAATTGTAAAAGCTCCCTCGTACCACAATTGAGAAAGACGTCTTCAACAAAAGCATAGTTGGCGAGGGAATCTGCAAAGTGATTACATTATTGAGGAACTAGTTGACAAGTCACTGTCTCAAAAATATGCAACATATCCAAGGCTATATGATGGTACATCCGTAAGATGGGATCCCACACACTATAGGTTCCATTCAACTTATTGATCACTAACTGTGAATCACCTTTTACCAATAATCAGGAGATACCACCACATCAGGCTACATTCAACCCCACGATCAAGGGCTTATATTCTGCCATATTATTAGTAAAAGAGAGTCCTAAATACACTCCCATTTTCATGACAAGCCTACATCAGGGATCTTTAGTGACGACATCAACACTCGCATGTCTAGCGGGCCCTCTATAAGCTCCATCAAAATACAAAGTATAGACCCAATCTTCAGTGATAGGCCATGCCATATTAATTAGCTCACTTATACTTATGATAATCAAAGTCAAGTCAAGAGAGAGGATGTATAACATGTACAATCTCTCCTTCATCATTGAACTCGATAGGAATGTTAGTTAGAATTCATTGACAATGGTGGTAGTAGACCTTAATATCCCATGTGAAAGATTCATCTTGCCACTCAATAACCTGATAACCTTTACTCCACCAGATTACTCGACCTTAGTGGTAATGTTGCTCTAGATACGGATGCTCAATATAGGGAATGATTCTTCCCATTCGATCATCTTGGTACCTACTACAAGTTAAAGCTAAATCATGAAGGACCTACACAAGTCACCAAGCCCAACATCAGCCCTTACACATAGTAAGGCTTCAACTTATTAAAGTTAACTTTATTCTTAAACTCTACCCCTTGCAAGTTTGCTAAAAGGGCTGTAGAGCCATTCTTTCCTAAACATATAACTTTCTATAGCCCATCCCATTTGGATTCCAACTTAGCAGAAAATAGCTCATGACAAGCATCATAGTACAACACCTAACCCTTCACAAATCTATACTTCTTACCCTAAAGGTCATGAAGTGCTTTCATTCTCTTCTTCCCTACTTCTTGATATAATAAAGCCTACAACCGAATCTCATCAAGATGTGAAAGAGAAGTATATCATTCCTATAATGCTTCTGCCTCTCCCAACGAATGATTAAGAGCAAAACGCACAGTGGGTAACTTTGTTTCCAATGGTAAAACACACTCCTACCCATATACCAATTTGAACGGGGTGTGGTATGTAGCTCTCTTGAATGTCGTATTGTAAGCCCAGACTGCCACATACAATTTCTTATCCCAATCTCGCTTACTTTCAGATACTATCTTGGATAAGATCTGACCAATTGTTTATTTGTGCTCTCAACTTGGTCATTGGCTTGAGCGTTATACAAGGTAGTTTTATTGTGCTTAATCTTCAAAGCTTCCGTCAAGGCTACAATAACTTTATTCAAGAAGTGTGTCCCTCGATCAGACACTATCTCCTTTTAAAAAATTTAGCTCCATGATGAAATTGGTCATCTCCTTAGCATTATCCTTCACTGTTGCTCGAGATTTAGACCACTTTGTAAAATAGTCCATCACTACAATAATATAACACTTTCACATAGTTGATGAAGGGCATATTGGTCCCACAAAATCAAAACCCCCTTTTTCAATGGGCAACGTAACCAAAATAGGATTTAGAGGTTGCTTATGATTCTCCCTGGTATCACGTCGTCTTTGACAGACATCACTGTGATTAACATAACTGAAATCAAGAAAATTGATGGCCACCAATATCCAGCACTGAGAGTTTTCTAGGCAGTAAGCCATCCAGCAAAATGTCCCCCACAAGCTAAATCATGGCATTCCTCAAGAATGAATGGTACCTCACACAACGATGATAGATATTATCTATACCCTTCCGATACAAGACACCCATTATAATCAAAAAGTGTAGGGCTTGTTGCTTAATCTTTCTCTTCTCAGACTTTGATAGAGCAGCCCCAAATCCCCCTGTAGATAGATAATGCATAATAGCTACATAGCAAGAAGGGATGGAAGTCATATCAATTTTGAGTAGACCTTCAATGCCATTTCCTTTAGCCAGAATTTCCTTGGGCTCTCCGAAGTCCACAAGACATTCCACAACACCTTGCAACTTCGATGGCTTACTCCTAATCTTATAATCAAACTCCTGCAAAGTAATTAACCACTTGGCTAAATGGTTAGGTGGTTGCAACTTGTTCATCAACAGTCAAAGTCCCTCTGCCTTTGTAAAGAATATCACCTTTTCATAGAGAATATAGTGCCTAAATTTCTTTGTTGCAAAAACCATTCCAAGGCACAATTTCTCCAAGTATAGTTGACTTTAGATATCCCCAATTTTCAACTAGCAAAGGCAATTGGATAATACCATTTCTCTTTCCAAATTTGGGCTAAGTAGAGCAACTAATACTATGCATGGTGGCTGCTGCGACTATAACCTTTATCTTTCAGGGTCTGTCACAAAACCAACTAAACTAACCACATGACCTAGTAACAACCCATAGGGCACCCCAAAGACGCACTTTTGTGGATTAAGAGCAGTGGAAAACTGTCAACAATGCTCAAAATATTTCCTTAAAATGATCAGTTGTCTTTCCCTTGTAGTGGTGGCTGCCCCTAGATCATCAATGAAGACTTTTAACTCCTTAGGGGAGAGATGTCACCAAAAGTATTATCAGTTGTTCATTGCCAAGAACCATGGACATTGCGTAACCCAAAGGCCATCACATGATATGCAAAGGTACCAAAGATAGTGAAAAATGTTGTTCTCAATTAGTTTTCCTCTACAATAGCCATTTGATTGTATCCAACAAAGCAATCCATCCATAAATGAATAGATTTCCCTACATGCTAATTGATCTAAAATTTGATCAATGAATGGTAATAGTAATCCTTAACCATCTACTTATTAAGCTTTCTAAAATCTATGCAAAGCTGAATCTGATTGTTCTTCTTCTTCCTGATAACAACTAATGAACACCACTCTATGTGTTGAATTGAAAATATTAGGCCAACTTTCATAATTTTTTCAATTCTTCGAATAGCCCATCCCTTAATTCAAAAGGCACACGCCCTACTTTTTGTCGCACATAGCGGCTACCTTCCTTTAGGGGAATGGTATGAACATGCAAGCTGGGAGAAATACCTCTCAGCTCATCATAACTCCAAGCAAAGATATCGAGAAATTCTTGAATTAAGGACACATAGTCATTTATTTCTTCCAGATTGAGCATGGACCCTAATTTGGTTGGCCGTAAATCATTCAATGTCCCAAGGTCTAGCTCAATTACATCCGCATCTCTTATCCTCTCTTGAGCCTCTATTAGCTCATTCAAAGTTACTTGGTAGATATACTCTATGTAGTGGATCCCTCATTGGATTCTTCACTTGACAATGTCTCACTAGCAGATGGAGCATCTAATGTGTCAAACTCTGACAAGGATAAAGGAACTCTCTCACTTTAAGGAGATAGGCATCTAATATTACACGTTTGGCACCTCTACCAAAGATCAACCTACTAGTAGGTATATCAACCTAATAGTCTGCTTGTAAGATCCATGGTTTGCCTAGCAGTACTTGATAGCAAGGTTTCCCTACAAACCTAATGACCCTAAAGTCCAAAATGCATTCCACATTAGCAATGGTCACATGGACTTTAGTAATGCAACCTTTGGGTTGTCTTAAGCTATCATCAGTCATTTGGAGAATCATGGAGGTATCTCTTTTTATTTCTAATCCTAGCCTCTCCATCAATTCCAAACTTATAATGTTGACGGAGGACCCCATGTCTACAATAACATGATCCATTAATATTCCATCAACTTATGCTGCTACCCTTGGACAATGCTTTTCAGTATGCTCAAACCAATCATCTCCTACTCGCGCTATTCCCAAGGGCTCAACAATATACCTAGTGTGAAGAAACTTCTTAAATTCTTTATGCACTCCTAGAGACAACTTATATAGTTGCAAGAGGTTTACATCTGCTTAACTTCTCAAAGAGAACTCGCTAAATCGAATTCATGGTATCTAGCAAGAGCTCTATTTTCTCGCTAGACCATTCTTTCTTTTGGTCTTTGAACCGGCTTTGGTACCTCTTTCTTGGCTTTTGCCTTTTTCTTTGGCAATTCCTTATCATTCTTGGGGTTGACTTTACCATCAACAACTTTTAAAGGTCTGCATTCCATATCAGGGTTAAGGCTTAACTTTGCAAAGAGAACTCGCTAAATCGAATTCATCATATCTAGCAAGAGCTCTATTTTCTTGCTAGACCATTCTTTCTTTTTGTCTTTTAATCGGCTTTGGTGCCTCTTTCTTGGATTTTGCCTTTTTCTTTGGCAATTCCTTATCATTCTTGGGGTTGACTTTACCATCAATAGCTTTTAAAGGTCCACCTTCCATATCGAGGTTAAGGACTTACATCCCCTTATCATCTTGTTGAGGGTTTCCCTGAACAAATTTTACCTTGTCTTTATCGACTTCTTTACCCTTTTGACCTTTCGTAATGACCCATAGGTTAGAAGCTTTAGTGCCATTGACACAAATAGCTTCAATAAGGCTAACTCCGTTGCCATTAGGTAGCTCCTCCACCATAGATTTCCCTCTTTGTAGTATTTGTTTTGGTCCCTCATTTTGCTAGAGATTATTTCCTTGCGCTTGATGATTCATCGGACCTGATTGTTTACGTCCTTGCTAGAGAGAGCTAATCTTGCTCCAACAGGTACTAGCTAGGTGACCGACGAACTTTCGTCATATGCCACATTTAACATTTGGATAATTCTTATGGAAATGTTGGCCGCCACACCACTTACAACTGAATCTTGAGGGGGCACCCTCTTCATCAGGGTGTCAACTCCTTGTCGAATTATGATGTGTCTTAAGGAAATTGACATCAACGGCTATTTATATATATTGTTTGGTGATCATATTAGTATAGTGCTTCATCATATCCTTAACTTTGCTAAGGATATCCGAAGCACTTGACTCATAGCCGCGATCATCTACCTATCGCTCCATTGTCCTAACCACTTGATTAGGAATTGGTTGTTGATTTCCTGGAACAATGATAGGATTTATTGTTTGGCTTCCAACATTTGGTGGAGCCATTTGACTAGCCATAGGCATGGTCACACTTGGAGGAGCTGGCAACATGGGCACATTTTGAATCATGCTTTCTCTCCTATTGGGAGTACTCATGGGCATCCCTTGACCTCCATTTGTCAATGCCAAAGTATGTCCAACACCTAGACTCAGATTCTTGTTTGCCCTAGAGGTATAGGCCGCTTGTAATTGCGATTCTACCTCCTCTGCTCTTGTAATAGCCGTATCAATGTCAGCGAGAGAAACGTTGCTCAACTACACTTGAATGTTAAAGTCTAGCCCATTCAAAAAGTATTGCAACTGAGCAAAAAGTGGAATAGGAATATAGGTTTGCAACTTGTGGAATACTTACTTCAGTTTCTTGGCATATCCACGCACATTCTCATGAGGTTCTTGACGTGCTACATTGAGAACATGTAGCACATACTAACCTCCCCTTTCAAGGGCAAACTCTCTTTGAAAGGTTGCAAAGAAGAAGTCAATCGTAGTTATTGTTCCAACTTCTAGGCTGTGATACCATACTACAACTCATCCTTTCAAAGTCGTGTTAAAGAACATCATCAAAAGTGTCCTTCATCTTGAATTCGACAGTTAAACATTAACTTTTGAAATTCATTGATATGAAGTTTCGTATCTTCCTCCATTAATCCATTAAAAATGGGTAGAGGAAACCCTAAGGCTGGCACCCCTACCGTTTAGAGTTATGCATTCATTGGTAGGTTTAAGGCATATTTTTCATGTATTTTTCTTTTGTGAAAGAAATAAAAATCCACTTTAACATAAAGATAGGATTGAAGGCTAACCCTCATGCTTAAGCTCTACCATACATTTACAAACATAAATCTTATTTTTTCTTATTTTTTAGATGCGAAAACCTAAAATTTTTTCATTTTTTCTTATTTTTGGCTATTTATTTATAGATAATTATTGATATTTACTAATTTATTGATTTATATTGATTGATATTATTGAGAATGATTTTCTTATCCTGTTTCAACCCATAGGAATAGCATACACATGACAAGAATCCAAAAACCATGTAATTCCCCTTAAACTGCATAGCCTCATGTTTTGCATAAAATTATTATAGGAACTAATCCATGAGAACATTTAACAAGAGGAGAGAGGAGAGCGAAGGACTAAAATCAAATGTCTTCATCGAATGCATCAATTTCTTATCTATTTGTTGCGATGGAGGGCGAGAAAATTCTTCATCCTGTTGCACTGAGCATTCCTTGCATCTCCACCACGCTGAAAATTGAAAATTTTAATCATTTTGGGGGCATCGAAAAAAACAACGCCCCCCCCCTCCCTCCACGTTTCATGAAAAAATGGTCTCTTCATTTCTCCACTAAACCAAGCTCATTAGACTTTAAACACACAAAAAAAACTAGTTCATGTCCCTACGTTCACACTTTGGCAAAGTGGTTTTTTTCTGTTTTGGTGGGGCAAACGAGCTCAAATTTGAGATCCGTCTATATGGCTAGCTTCATAGCGTCGAAATCTATAAACTTGGCCTCCGTCATGCACTTTCTGGCTCTTGAATCACATAGATGCTTCATAAAACCAAACCTTGCGGGGATTAAATGGGGGGTCAAATGGACTTTGATCGATGAACCGAGACTTGTGTTGGGTTCTTGGCATTGAACTCCATCTAGGAAACCTCCAACTCACTGATTTACAACCGTTTCATTTTGCATGAAAATTTGACATTTTATGGCCTCCTAGGCTCTTTTTCACTTCAAAATAGGCTCTAAAAATCTGCTCTAAGATTCCTAAGAGCTTGTTGCTCAGTCGTGACCCTAGCATGGTTCAAACCTACAATTGGTTACTACAAAGCGAGAAAGGCCCCTCCCAAGGGCGAAGAGTACTATATCGCTTGTTGGTGAGCCTTTTGTGCAATGAATCTCGTATGTATAGTACCCATAGCTAAGAAAATTTTGCTATATGACATAGGAACTACACAAGGATTATAATGTGAGTCTAAAAGGGGTGCTTCCAAAGGACTTAGGTGAAGATACCCTCTATGAAAACTAGTGGTTAACTGTCTTCAAGCACAAGCACAAAAAACATGCAAATATCTACTTCAGTCACACATGCACCCTCACTTGATGGAAGATTGCACGTTACTTTTCCACAAGTGTATTGAACACCTCCATCTTGTGGTGATCACAACTAGGTTTGCACGGTGCTATGCATTTGAGTAATTCCATGATGGGATGGAAGACCCTATAGGCCACAAAGTGGTATGGGCTATGTTTGGAAAAAGTGTGATTTAGATGTGCAGATGCAAGTCAAGGGGATTGAAAAAGAAGATTGAGACATAGAGAAAGGTGAATGGTGCCTCTCAAGCCACTGTCCCTCTGAGAAAGAAGCCTCACTTTGCAAAGCCTGCAAGTGAGATTTGTACAGAGCAACTGAGGCTTGGGTATGTAGGGCCAGTCTATGATTACATTTTGACTTGGAGTCATTGTTGGAGAGGATGCCTTGCAATACAAAAAATACACTAAATAGGCTGTCAGAGCTCAAGGCTTTGATCCAAC
This sequence comes from Lygodium microphyllum, assembly GCF_053477565.2. NCBI lineage: Eukaryota > Viridiplantae > Streptophyta > Polypodiopsida > Schizaeales > Lygodiaceae > Lygodium > Lygodium microphyllum. Next base: position 13,982,201 of record NC_141147.1, on the reverse strand, counting down.
AAAAGAAGGACGCATTTCTCAAGTACAAGGGATTGAATGCAGTGGCCAAGTGCATAAAGGACGGCATTAAAGTGCATGAAGTGTGTCTCCAAGAGCTCTCGATAGCAAATTCTGTGTAATAATGCAGAGGTAAACTGACCTAGGAGTAAGCCAACGAATGCTACAACATCTTGGGGTTAGTGAGAACATAAAATAGCTGGGACAAGAGGTTAATCTTGCACATGTATACTCAATGTACTTTATCTCAGTTTGTCCCTGGATGATACTGCCTCTTAATCTTTTGGGAGCACTTGGTAGTTTTGGATACTTTTGTACTCTTGAAACCCTTTCAGTACCATATAGTTCTCCTTGGAACTCTCTCTAGTTGATCTCCTTACTAAAAAGCTTATTTGTATAAACTTTAGCTCTTTTTGGTATATTTTGGTATTTATTGTACTCTATGGTATATTTGGTCCTGTTTAATACATTTTGTTCTCTTTGATGCATAAGGTATAGGGGTTGCATTTGGTACAATTGAAAATGTAGAGTCCAGTTGGTGGTTTTTGGTACTATGGGATTATTGAACCTTTAGTGGAATTGGTACTTTATTGCTTCTTAATCCTTTTGGAACACTCGGTTGTTTTGGATACATTTGGTAATCTCGAAACCCTTTTAGTAGCATTGGTGCTTCTTAGTACTCTCTTTGGTTGTTTTCATCACTAAAAAGCTTATTTATACTGCCTCATACTCTTTTTGGAATATTGGTGGTTCTTGTACTCTTTTGTATATTTTAAGCTCTTTAGTACTTGAAGCATTTGGTAGAACTTGGTACATTCTTTTTGAACCTTTGGTACAATTGGTGCTTTTTGGAACCTTTGGTGCAATTGGCACTTTTTAATACTTTCTCTTAATCTTTTTGAATCATTTTGTATTCTTGAATACATTTGCTACTTTTGAAACCATTTTAGTGCCATTTGGAGCTTCTAGGTACTCTCTAGCTATTTTCATTACTAAAAAGCCAATTGGCATTGCCTCAGACTCTTTTAGGTATAATTCGGTGGTTTTTGTACTCGATGTACTTAAACTTGTATGGCACATGAAGTAGGTAGTTGAATTTGGTACATTTGTTGGTACCTTTTGGTTCCTTTGGTATATTTTCTTGTACTCTTTGGTACCTTTGGTGTTTATTGATACTTCCTTGTGCTATTTTTTGTACATAGGTTCCCTTTGGTATTGTTTGCAGCTATTATTGGTATGTTTGGGGGACATTTGGTGCTATTTGGTATATTTGATCAATTGGCTATCATTGCAACAATGGTTGGTAATGGTATGATGGTCGAAAGTTTAGGTACTTGCTGCTTGGTTCTTATGATGTTTTATTTTTGTAAGTTTAATTCTCTTTATTTCTTTCACTTGGGGTCACAGTATGACAAGCTAGAGGCCTCTTGCAACAAGGAAGGGCAGGTCCACATGGACTTTGTCAACTAGATGATCACAGATGTGAAGAAGGGAAAGAGGTTCACTCTCTTCCCTAGATGTAGACACCGATCCATGTGTTTGGAATTTGTAATGCATGCGAGGAATCGCTATAAGTGGCACATATCATGGGTAGCTTCATGCTCGAGTGTCGACATCAATACAATCCCCTTTGCTTCAACATAGTTCTGTATAGTGGTGGGTTTTGTGTGAAAGAAGAATACAATGTTGAAGTACCTACATCGGCAAAGGCATGGATCACTAGCCACTATAGTGTGAAGAGTAAGTTGCCAAATTTATCCATCATAGTTATTTTACATATGGATTACAATGCTAATTCAGTGTGCTCATGCCTTTGGGATTGCATGTGGTTACTATGCAGGCAAGGAACATGTGGCTAAGGTCATCGAAGACGGGAAGATTGTCAATAATGTGAAATACGAAGGGCCAAGGTCAGCAAAATCTTCTGTCAATCCCATGTTTGAGGAGTCGTACAGTACGAAGAAGGTGAAAGATATCCCATGAGATCTAAACCCAAGAGTTGGTGCTAGTGAACCTAAGAACATAGAGGATAACGTGCCAAATGTGGAGCACACTAGGACTGAGAAAGACTCTTCGATTGATGAGATGGTGCCACATGCCATTGGGGTCGAGGGGGATCCAGATGCTATTAATACCAAAAGTGGGGAGGGGGACTACTGATGGGCCGAAAGAGGTGGCATGGGGAATAACAAGAAGGCGAAAGACACCATGGAGGGCATGGTCCCTAATAGTCTAAGAAAGCTACTGGACAAGGTTGTGGGGTCAAAGGTCTGTGAAGAGACTATTGAGGGAGCTAGTATGGACATAGGGACAAGCGAGGATACAATTGATAGCCTAGATGGTGATACTAGAGGAGTTGCTAAGGTAGATGCTAATCTGGAGATGGCTAGTGTGGTGGTAGAATCTCTAGGCGATTGCACTTTGTTAAAGCTCTTTTCTAAGGTAGGGAGAAATCACTCTTGTGGTCATTATAACAAGCCTCATGCTTACAAACTGTAACCAGTGCAGCAACACTATCATTGATATAATGCACTTTGTTAAAGCTCTTTTCTAAGGTAGGGAGAAATCGCTCTTGTGGTCATTGTAACAAGCCTCGTGCTTACAAACTGTAACCAGTGCATCAACACTATCATTGATATAATGCACATGAGGATTTTTTGTCTTTATGTTTCGACCATTGTACCCTATTTGCCTTGTGCACTCTTCTTGATTCTAGAATAGATATCCGGTTTCAGAGTATAGTACCAAAGTTATGATGAGTTCTATAATAGAGAGCTACTATCTAATACCAGGATGGAATGTTATAACCACACTTGGCATTTTGTGGTTCTCACACTAGCCACCCATGAGAGTCACAACCAAGAGATAGGAGGAAACTCCACCATTGGGATGGGGCTCTCTCCCTTAGTGGTGATCCATGCAGGGTTCACAATATATGCAAGACACCACCAAGTGATAACGGGCCACAACCCCCTTAGGGGGTGCCTCCTTCACATGGTGGTGACCCATTCGGAGCCCTTTGCACACAATGGTGACTTCCTCAACATAAGTCCCCAAGATACCATAATCAACATTGAAATTTTTAAAATCTTGGAGATCACCACCTATCACCATCTGCATCATCATATTAGACTTGGCACTATGGTTCTCACCCTCACCACCCACGAATGTCACCACCAAGAGGTAGGAGGAAACTCCCATTAGGGGGAATTTGGACTCAAAAAGGGCCTTTAGCCTAAGACTCAATGACTCTCCTAGTGACAAGAGATTTGAGATGGACCAATAGGAGAGGGGGTGGTATGCATATTTTATCCACTCCCTTTTTTCCCTTGTCCCTACCACTTATAGGCTTTTCCCCCTATGTCCCCTTTCCCTCCCACTTTTACCACCCCATGCTAGGTGGGTCCCACTGGGCATCCAAAAAGGTGATCCAAAATTTGAAAAATTTTCCCTCCCCTCCAAAAATGCATTTCTCCCCTCCCCCCAAAACCTCTTCTTATGGCATGGATAGTCAAATAATGCATTTTTAGTCTCTTTCTGCAAGACATGCTTTCAATTTAGTCATTCTCTTACCTCCATTCCACAAATCTTCTCAACTTTATGTGCTCCTAGCTTCTCTTAGCCATATCCACATAACCCTAGCTTCTCTCAACCATGGCTACACAGTCCCAGCTTCTCTCCTCATTCCATGGTCATTCTCTTACCTCCATTCCACAAATCTTCTCATCTTTCTATCCTCACACAGCCATAGCCACATAGCCTCAACCTCTCTCTTTCTTCTGAGCATAGCCATAGCCATAGAGTCCCCCATATTCCCCCAGCCATAACTACCCACCCAACCTCTTCTCTTTCTTCCATGGTAATTTTATTTCTTCCATTCCACAAAATTTTTCATCTCTTTATGCTCACACAGCCATAGCCACACATCCCTCCTTACTTTCATTACCATTCCAATGGCATCTATATGTTAGCAAATGTGACCTCATGATTCCGTATCTGCTGTCTATGTACACAATACAAAGGATGAACATGAAAAATGAAAAGGAGCATTGTTTAAGGACTCATGGATCTATATGCAACCTTCAACAATAGGGCCTCATCGAGTTCATCATCATGGTGTTCTACAAAATCATCGAAAGAGCAAAGTGCTTGGGTTTTAGGAGGCTTAAGATGGTGGTCTTGTTGCATCATTTCAACCTGTATATGGTATGAAGGACTTGAAGCTACCTCCTGAGACTACTCGACAAGTTTTCCCCTCTAATTGTAAGTCATTGCTTTTATGTTTTTAACTTCTCATGTGTTTTTTGGGTTTTTACTTCTTCTCTCCTGTCAGATATTTTTCCTTCAAATCTTGTTGAGGACCGGTAGCTTATTTGGGACATACAAAGCTTTACATGTGGATGTGGGTGAGACAATGATGATTGGAAATTCATCATAATATCTTTTACAGTGTAGGATTTTTTTCTATAAGTTCATGTATATAATGCCTACATTAGTTGATTCATATGATTCTCTTGAATTACTTCCTTGTCCATCTCTCAATTCTTTGGAATGGCCCATTCAAAATAAGTGGACGCTTCAGACATTAAAAATTAAAGATCGTACATGAAATTCATAGCTCATTGAGATTCGGGAGAGCTTCAAGATTAGTGGGTCTTTTATGGTTTGTACTAGTTCATGTTTTTGCATGTATCTTTAAAGGCACTAATGTGCATCAATGTCCCTCCATGTTCATTTGTGAGAACATAATAAAGGACTTTCTTAATACCAATTTCAAAGAAGGATGGAATGAGGTGGATGGGGTGCACAAAGGTGACATCTTTTTATATAGAGTGGTGGTTGTTAACCCCAATGTGAGACAGAAAAAACAAAATTCAACATAAAGAATAGTTCGAAAAGCAGTAGCCCGGCAAACGAATAAGAGAGGAAAGGCCAAAAGTGCAAAAGGCCAAGTTGAAGGAGAAGGCACATTTTAAAATGCAAAGGCATCACCAAAATTTTGTAAAAAGAGTGCTAGGCTCCCTCCTGTACAAATTGTAAAATCTAGATGGTCACATGTAAAGGGATAAGGCAACTAGAAGGGAAAAGGGAAAGAGGACCTTGGCAAGATGCTCGATCATGTAAAAAAGGGGATGGGTGCCCAAGGGATTTAGGGCTTGTATATAAACTCAAAAAGTGAATGAAAATCTCATTCTTTGGTGTGTGGCTAAAGTGGCTTCTTCTTCCTCTTCCTCTCTTCTCTCCTTCTTGCTTGTGTGTGCTTGTGCTTGAGAGAGGGAGTGTGAGGGAGTGAGTGTGTGAGGGTGAGGGACCATGGTAGAGAAGCTCTCCATCTTCTCCTTTCTTCTCTTATCTTCTCTTCTCTTGAACCGCGCACGGCTATGGAGGATGGAGTTTGAAGGAGGAGGCATGTGGTTGCTTGAGCTTGCAACTAGGATCATGGAGCTATTGGAGTGCTTGCAAGAGGAGGCCACTCATTCATGAATCAAGGTAAGCTCACTAACTCGTGGGATCGGAAGCGCATCTGCTAGGTAAGAGATAACCATTAGAGCTCGCTTGAAGTGCTTGAACAATAAGTGATCCATGTGTCTTAGTGATTGAGCGTGAGCTCCCACTACATTTTAGTTCTGTTGCCGAGACCAATAGATTCAAGCTTGAGCACTTGTGCCCTTCAAATCGAGCATCGAAGTAGGGTTTCATCCCTGAATTGGTGCTTAATGTAGGTAGCATATTTTGGAGTTTAATCTTCAATGCAAGTAAGTATTCTGGGGTTTTGCTGATTAGGCAAGTAAGATAAATCATTTCAGTACTTAAGTTGTGATTTTTTTTTGTGTTTAGAGTAGGATAGAATCAAGAGATCAAAGTGAATCGATTTAGGGTTACTATTGTAAATAGGGCCAAGAAATAGGGCAGAAACAAGGCAAAAGCAAGGTTGAATTCCATTGACAAGGCATGAGCACTAATAAGGCAATGATTGGGCATTAGGACAAGGTTTAACACAGAGAGAGAGAGAGAGAGAGAGAGAGAGAGAGAGAGAGAGAGAGAGAGAGAGAGAGAGAGAGAGAGAGAGGGAGAGAGAGGGAGAGAGAGGGAGAGAGAGGGAGAGAGAGAGAGAGAGAGAGAGAGAGAGAGAGTCTAGGGCCAAAGCACGGATTGATCATCGTGTACGGGTGTTTTCCAGCCATACCAAGTATATAAAAACCTTGCCCCTTGTCTATTCTTGCTTTCTGGAAGTTTGCGTGGCTTGGCATGCCCAAAATCGTTGCCATTAATTCGATTTTTGCATCGACTAGAACCAGGGCCGTCGAAAGCGAATGCAATGACTAATAAAGTCCAATTCCCATAATTGGACTTACACCATCCGATTCTAGTTAATTGGACGGTCTGATTTTGAAAATTGGACCACTAGGACACCACCCAGCCCGCATCCGATCAGACACGTGGTCCGATTTGGAAAATCTGACTCATGAAAAATCACACGCCCAAAATTGGACGTCCTAGAAATTGGACACAGTGAAATCAGACAAACGGACATCCAATTTTGGGAATCGGACACTAAGAATCAGACCCTGTCAATTGGACCGAAGGTGGATAGTAAAAATTGACTAATCTAGCGCATCTTGGGCAATGCAAAGGACCTTTCGGATCCAGATGCATTGAACATCTTGTGGAGCCTCCTAGCTACGCACAATCAAACCTACAAACCTAGAATCAACACTAACTGACTTGCCAGCTGTCTAACCTGCTTAGAGCCACAAATCGACCCTTAGACCCCGATTAAGATTTGACCAAGCTGAAAGATGTAGTAGAGACCCTAGAGACCCCTAAGAGTGGCTAGCAACTGAGCCTGGAAGCATACCTAGCTGAGAACATACAAGGGAGAGAGAGACCTGTATCTGTCATCCTGCATCCACACCCCACAACTATTTTCAACACTTGAAGTGCCCTTAACAAAGTTGAAAGCCTAATTTCACACAGTGCACGAAAAGAACACCATGCACACTCAGAGTGTACATAAAGTTGAGGGCTGTTAGTGATTTAAAAAAAACACACCCAAAAATAAAAGTAGAACGAACCCACCAATAGGAGACAACCCTTAGACCTAGACGAGCCATCAGGAATCTTGATCTATAGGACCAAGAGAGAGACCTGACGCAGAGAGTTAGACACATAGAAGGATCGACTCCATTGGAGGCACAATACTACTCGACCACCTAACCAACCACAACAACAATTTGGTGGAGCAAGAGGCTGCAGATGGTAGGAACCAGTGCGACTCACGGAAGCAATGAGCTCGACTTGGGAGATTTCCTAGTTGAGATCCAGATAATGGTAAGTAAATGCGATCTCCAAACCCGAATGGACCACCATGGTAGACCACATCAAAGGAAATCATCGCAGACCTCAAGGAGGAGAGGAGGTTAGCACGTAGGCTGCTACAGAGCATCAAAGCCTACAACCAGGATCAGCAAGCTAGGAGATTGTGGCAAGATATAGAGATACGAGAAGTCCAACGCATGTTAGCTCTAGCAAATAGGAATCGAACAAGACCGAACATGGAGAGAGAGAGAGAGAGAGAGAGAGAGAGAGAGAGAGAGAGAGAGAGAGAGAGAGAGAGAGAGAGAGAGAGCATGCTAAAGTTGGACTTAACGCTAAGTGAGCTTCTTATGAAGTGGCTCACTGACAATACGTCAGCAGAGCAAAGTGCGGCAGCCTTAGCAACCTCGTTGCTTGTAGGATTAGGAGTCACCCAGGGCTCCAAGAGCCAATCGAAGATCCTTGTAGCCACAAAGCAGCTAGACGGCCTCTGCCTAGGCGATAAGGGTAGAACATGGTACATGAGCTTGGACATAGCGGAATGCAACAACTTCAACAACCTCAAGAATCTCTTCATTAAGAGATTCTTTGAGGCTAAGTACTCCGACAATCTCATAGTTTGGCTGATGAATGTCAAGTAGAAGGACAAAGAGGACATTAGGACTACGTTACCCTTGTGCGGAGTCTCTATAAGAGAATCCCAACTAACAAACAACCCACCAAGAGAGCGGTCTTCATAGTATTCATCAGCAGAATACACAGCGAGGAACTCTTCAAGGCCTTGGCAGGAACTCGAGCCTTTAGAGAGACTCACTAGCTAGGATCTTTAAAGAGGCCATATGACTGGATGACTAGCTCAAGGAGATAAGCTCTCGAAGCTCTAATCAAGACGAAGCTAATCCTAGATCCTCAAAAAGGGTCACAACATCTAGCGAACGGTTAGGCCCAAATGCCCAAGATAAAGGTAAAGGCATAGCAGGGCAGTCGAATTGTGAGATCACATGTTCCCACAAGAACTTAGATGTGGTTCTAGCATCATTCTTTCTAATGGCTCGTGCTTCTACCCACTTTGTGAGGTAGTCGGTAGTGACTATGGTGTACTTGGCTTACGAATATTGTGATGTGGAACTAATAGGCCCAATGAAGCCAACTTTCCATTTTTTGAAAGGCTATCTTGTAATAATTGGGGTCAACTCCATCTTGTCCTTGCGAACATGTACCTTGGTCTGTTGGCATTCATCACAGTGCTTTACAAATCGCGCTGCGTCTCAAAAAAGTGTAGGCCACCATAGTTGAGATTGCAACACCTTACGGGCTGTCTTGTCTCCTCTAAAGTGTCCTCCAGCAATTCTAATGTGTACTTCTGTAAGTACATTATGCATTTCATGTAGAGCTCTTGCTTGTTGTTCAGGATATGGAATGCAATAGGGGTGCACCGCTCACCAGGGATTCTGGCCATCATGCATAGTGCCGCTAAGGGTTTGTCCTTGGGCAGCTTGTTCATATTCCTAGTTGTTCGAGAATGGCAAATCAATAGTGGTTAGCACATGCATCCAATCACGCTCATCCTGACGGTAGGAGATATACTTTGTTAGCGACCCATAAGATTTCCTAACTTGAGTGTCACCCTTTAGTAGAGCTGAGATGGTGTTGAGGTTGACTGGCATAGTCTTCTAGGTGTCCATTTCTACCCTCATTGCTTACGCCCAATTTCCTAAGAAGATCAGACCGTTGCCCCAATCTTCTATGACTCATGCATTCCGCATCCAAAGTCAGCCTAGCAGGATATTGTAGTCGACTCCCTTCATGACGATGAAGTCTACTAAGAACTGGACTCTTGTGATCTTCAATGGCCAATTTTTTAGCACTTAGAATAGTTTGACCTTCATCCCATTGACCATCATGCACCGTGTGGCTAAGCACATTAACTCCTCCTACCCCCGTGTCTAGGATTCCTTTCCTTAATGCGTCTCCTAGTGCTAGGACTGGCAAGACTGCATGCATCTCCGTGCCTTCCTAGAAAGTGTTGACATATAAGGACTTGGGCATTGAGTGCAATGTCAAGCTCGATATCTGCATCACTGCATCATGGTCGTGCAAGTCAACTGCCTCTTACTGAAGCAGCCCTTCCACCCACTATTTCAACTCTTGCCACAACATCGGATGCTGCCTAAGTAGGTCTCCTAAGCTTAGATTCACTGGGGTGGTTACTAGTGTTGTAAGAAGATTGCTAGTTGCTTGCTTATCTCGTCATTCTACGCTCCTTGGCCAATGGCCCTGGCTAGCTTGTTGGCCCATGGCATTCAAGCTTCATCTATTTGCCGTTGCTTGAGGTGAAGTGATGTCTCTTGGCTTTAGTCACGTAGGTGAACCTGATGTGCTCACACTAGAGAGATCATCAATTTCATCCTCCAAGATGGGCTTAGCATCCTTTAAGTGTTCTTGGGCTTTTCTCACCCACTCCTTGACTTTATCTATGGCTTCAAGTTGGCACTTCGAATTGGGGTACTCTTCGACCTTAGCACTTCCTTTTTCTGTAGTCTTCAGAGTGGACATTTCTACCTATGTGTCCTGACTTTCTTCCCTGCGAGTAGTGTCATGGCACTCTCAGTTTTAAGTGTGACCTTTTGTTTACCATAGCACAGAGGATCGGAAAAGGGAGCAGAAGTGCGGGAAAAATGGAAGAAGGAGATAACCGAAAAGGCACAGGACAAAGGAAGGAAAAGGCGTCCCAGATGGAGTTCAAACCCTGAAAATTTGAATGAAGACCTTTCCAGAAGGCTCCAATGTCGCCTCGAGAAAAGAAAAGAGTAAAAGCACGCCATTAAATATGAAGGCGCTCCCGAATCCTTGTAAAAAGAGCGCCGGGTTCACTCCTGTGCAAATTGTATGCATTAGTGGGAATGGGATAAGTTAGAACGGTGGGAAATAGGAAAAGAGGGCCTAGGCTAATGGTCGGCCATGTAAAAAGTGGGGATGACCGCCCATAAAGTAGGGCATGTATATAAAGTTCAAAAGTGAATGGAAAGCTCATTCTTGTGTGTAGCCAAAGCTTCTTCTTCTTCTTCTCTTGTTTCTTGCCTTCTTGCTTGTGCTTGAGTGAGGGATTGAGGGAGTGTGAGGGAGTGAGTGTGTGAGAGTGAGGGATCGTGGAGAAGAAGCTCCCCATCTTCTCTCTTAATCTCCTCTTCTCTTTTCTCACGCGGCTATGGAAGATGGAGCTTAACAGAGAGGGCTATTAAACCCATGATCACAGTTTCCATTCTCATGAACAACAGTAAAGGCACCTTACATGATGTAAAAAAGTGACTATGGCTCCACTTGGCTGGTTATTAAGGCCTGGTGCACTAGTCCATACAAACTAGGTGCCTTTTTTGAAAAAGGGTTCATTGGCTTTCACACATGCTTGATAGTCCAAATACGAACTAGTCAAATAGAAGAGAACTGGCCAAATGTTGTGAAGTAAAGAGGTTCAAATCTTGCCAGCAAAAAGTTAGTTTGCTTTTCACCATGGGCAACATGCGTGCACTAGTCATACCTTTGCTTCCACATATAATTTTTTGAATAATCGTGCATGTGACACATGAGCATATGCACTTGTAGACCGAAGTGACACATGAGCATATGCACTTGTAGACCGAAGTTTTCCGGATAGATGTGAGGCATGCCTAAGATGGATGTTTTAACGGGGCCACTTGAGTGTGTGGTCAAAGGTTTGGGCGCCCCTTAGATTACAAGTATCGATGCAAAGTCGAATCGATACGGAGTCATTTTCCATTAAAAAACGTACCTATCCCTTCATCATACAAACCGGCATCAAGCATTTCTCAATTCCAACGGCATTTCATTTCATAACATTTAAACGGCTTTCTTGTGTATCTGCCCACACGCTGCGGCTGCACTGCACATACACTCGTTCTGTCGATCGAGCAAGGGGAGGAAGGGGAGGAGGAGCAGCAGCCGAGCAGGTTCTAAGAAGGAAGGAGCAGGAAGAGTCGCCGCTGCAGCTCAGCCATAGCCATGAGCACGCACGATTCAATGCGGCGGCTCCCTTCTCAGCCCAGGCCCTCCAGTTCTCAAAGAAAGCGTAAGTCGGCAACGCGTTCCAATGTCGCCACCATTGTTCTCGACGACGACGACGACGTGTCGGAATGCTCTCCACGAACAACGGCCCGTTTTCGTGGCCTTGCACCTCTTCATCACTCCAATCACAAGGTCCTCTGTGTCTTACCGTGCTTCCCCGCTTTGAAAGTTCGACCAGCTTTATGATATCCCTGAAATTGACATTGGAATGGTGTTTTTCTTTTCAGGTCAAGCCTTCTGCTCATTCTCTACACAGTCACAGTGGACGTGGTGCACATGTTGACACCACAAATGATGAAGGTCTGCATGTTTGACTTGGATTCAATTTGAAGTCTCAATAAGGATTTGAAGTTGTAAAAGTCAGTTTGTCTGGCACACACATGAAACGACACTGTGAATGGGAATGGTGCGATGCATTGTGTTGGTACGGCAGGAAGTACCCACTACATAATCGACATGTGCACCCCATTCGCAGTCACAGCCATCGTGAACCATATTTGCACCCTATTTGCACTCATAGCCATCACGAAGTACCTACTGCATAATCTGCATGTGCACCCGATTTGCACTCATAGCGATCATGAACCCTCCCATAGTCTGGTAAGTTGAACCTTGGTAGGAATTGTAAACATTTCAACAAAGCTTACACTTTGAAAAACAAGCATAGAAGAGAGTGAAATTTAGCAAGGGGACTGTATGAATTTTGAGAGAGCTCGTGTACGTTGTAGAGCACTCAGCACCACAGCACAGGACAGAGGGAGAGTATGACGTTGAGCACTCAACAGAGAGCACACTGTGTAGTGTACGGGCTGAGCACACATGGCCCTGTTTTTGTGTAAGTTGAGCACGCCGCCTTAAATCTGAACTTTTGCACATACTGCCCTGGGCAGAGGCACGTATGTTGCACATGCAGGTAATCTACAAGAAAAAATATTGAGACCGCAGGAAAAAATGCTGTCAGGCAAAAAGCCACGTTTGGCATGTTGAATCATACTTGTCTGAATCCATCTATGCCTTGCCTACTAGTGTGGAAGCTATTAGAGACAACTTATAAATAACTACCAAAGTGGATAACTAGTCAGGCAGCCCAAACTGGGTGCCCAAAATACTGTCAACGTGTTACCTTTTGTGACCTTTGACTAGGCTCTCTATCATGAAACAACTGTACATGAATTGGGAAGTCAATCCCAACTCCAGGATTTCACCCCTCTGAAGTGGCAAAGCTCGTGTATTAGGAGCAATGGCAACATGAAGCTGAATCTGTACACAAGAAGCTGCCAGTAGAGCACTCAAAGGTAGTGTCATGAAATGAAATGATGCTTGTGAGTTGTAGTGGATAGAACATAGAGGGGCCACGATGAGGTACATGGAGAGAAGATAAAATGAGGAGTTATGATGCAGTAGATAGAGAGAAGATGATATAAGGAGCCATGATGAGGTAAATGGAGAGAAGATGAATAAGGCAAGCAAGGTAAGAGATAACTATAAGTATGTGGCATGTGCCAAGACTTTAGCACAAAAACATGAACTTAAGAGTTCAAAGTGAGCACAAAGTGACATGATCAAGAATAAACAAAGTGTAGTGTTGAGATGGCAAACCCTCTAAGCAAAAGTTTAAATATGCATTTGAAGTAGAGTTGTATGGGGAAAAAGATGAAAATTCCAGCCCAAAATCAAGATGAGTGTCAAGCATTGAGAACATAGTTTAGAATACACAAACTGAAAATATGGGTAGGGTAGGTTGTTCAACAGAATGAGTAGTTGTCCAACTAAGTGGATTAGTTTGCAGTTGTCATAGACAGGGTGGAGCAGCACTAGGGTGGAAAAAACTTAGACTTGTAGCAGAAAATAGCACTAGGAACTCTAACATAGATGTTAGATACCATGTTAGAATAAGGGGCAGTAATGGAAGTGCGAAGTAACTGCATAAGCACAGAAAGAAAAAGCCATGTACCGAGGCATAAGTTAGTACAAAGCTTAGTTTGAGCACGGTCTCATCTCCTCCATTGAGAAGTGAACACATGTAAATGGACACAGAAGAATATCAAAGTGGATGACCAATTGAGCAGTCAACAATGCTTTGCGCTCAATATCACTCTTCCAACTTTTGAATGACCTAGTCTTTCTCTTTTTAGCATCGGAAGATGCTAGGCTTCTTAGTCTTTGTTTCCTTTTCCTTGGGTAGCAATGGAAGTGTGAAGTAACTACACAAACACAAAAAGAAAGAACCGTGTACGAGGACACAATATATAGTACAAGGCTCAGGCTTAGAACATCGATAATGATTTGGGCACGGTCATATCTTCTCCATTGGGAAGTAAACACATATATAAATAAGTATAGAACTTTAGAAGAATACCAAAATGGACGACCAATTGAGCAGCCAACAATGCTTTGTGCTCAACATTACTCTTTCAACTTTTAAATGACCTAGCCTTTAGCTTTTTAGCATCAAAAGATGCCATGCTTCCTAGCCTTTGTTGCATTTTCCTTTGGATTGCCCTAATCATTCTTAAAGCCATGACTTTTCATGTAGTATATTATCTATTGTACATGTTGTCTCTATCAACCATGGTTGTTATAGTTATTTTTATAAAAAAATCTTTGATTTTCTCAAGCAAACCACAATAATACTTCTCAATTTGTTGAAAGAGAGGCACACACTTGTAGAAGTAGCAATGTATTCCCAAACTTCTTGTTGTAATTTGTACTCTTCCAAGTTAGCTTATTATGAAGCATCCAACTTATACAAAGCAACCATGATATCTACCTCGAATGTGCTTATTAACTACTGCAAAGCATTTTCGTTACATAAAGTAGAAGCCTTTCATACTTTTGATGACTCGATAAAGTTGTTTTCCAGAGTAAACTGCATTAACTTGCTGAATAAAAGTCGAAAGCTTTTAACTTACCTCGAGTATCATTAAATATATCAAACGTAATAGCTATACTCCTTGTTTTCAAGTCTTTTGCTTTGCCTTTTGGTACCACATTAGAAATGGAAAAACGTTTAGTCTAATCTCAATTGAATAGTATAGTGGCTTGGAAAGGCCAACTAAGATTAGTTATGGATGGTTTTCTACGAAATCTATTGTAATAGTTTTTGAAGGTTCAAATTGTGGGTCTTTTGTGAGCTTTAACAAAGTATCCTGCGATGCCATGAGTTGAGACTTGAACTAGGCATTATAACCTTCCTTTTTTTGAATCGAGCCTTACACAGAGCCTTATGAGGTATAGAAATGTAGGAAATAGACTTCTCAATTAGGCTCATAGGAATGCCTCCTTATTTGGGTGAAAAGAGAGATGTATTGGATCCGAATATTATGTTAGCCTTGAGCAGAGCCTTATGAGGTATAGAAATGTTGGAAATAGACTCCTCAACTAGGCTCGTAGGAATGCTTTTTTATTTGGTGGAAAAGGGAGATGTATTTGATCCATGAGAGCGGATATTATGTTACCCATGTGAGAATATCCATGTGACCTTAGCATAATTGATGATACCAGTAAAACAACTTGTATCAGTCTATATAAGAGGCTTTTTCTCTTTGTATTATGACACTTTGAATCTAATGAATATCATTTTCTTTTGCATTTAGGTTGTGTCTCTCTCTCTTTCTTTTTTCTCTCTACATACTTATTTTCTCTCTGATTTACACATTATGAGCACCTTGAGGTATCATCCTTCATAGCTAAGATTTGAGCAATGGATGCAAGATGATATCTGAACAAGAATTATCCTTAGGTAGGTCTTTCTCATTAATTTAAGTTTACATGTAGCTTGGTAAGTTATAGTTTAGTGGTTAGGTTAAAGTTAGTACACTAATCTCATTTATAGTCTCTTCTCTCATCACCATTTTTGGCTTATGTACATACCCAACTTATAGCTTTGGATGTAACTTCATGGCACCTCAGTCGACTATATTGAGCTCTCTGTAACGTGGCATTGAAGGTGTTTTTATATGTGATGTAAATTTTGTTGCCTTATAGTCTCTTTTCTCTCATCGCCATTTTTGGCTTATGTACATACCCAACTTATAGCTTTGAATGTAACTTCATGGCACCTCAGTCGATTATATTGCGCTCTCTGTATTTATAGTCTCTTCTCTCTTATCGCCATTTTTGGCTTATGTACATACCCAACTTATAGCTTTGGATGTAACTTCATGGTATCTCAGTTGACTATATTGCGCTCTTTGTAACGTGGCATTGAAGGTGTTTTTAGATCTAATGTAAATTTTGCTGCTTTATAGTCTCTTCTCTCTCATTGCCATTTTTGGCTTATGTATATACCCAACTTATAGCTTTGGATGTAACTTCATGGCACTTTAGTCGACTATATTGCGCTCTCTGTAACATGACATCGAAGGTGTTTTTAGATCCGACGCAAATTTTTGTTGCTTTGAAAACGGGCCATTGATACTTCCTAGAGTGAGCTTTATTGAAGGGGCTTTCATGGGGCTTTTTAAGGCCTCATAGTAGGCTAACTTCACCTAGGAGGACTTTGCAAAATTCTATCTTAACATCTCACAATGAGTAAAATACACAGAGAAGGTGTTATGGTAGTCATTAATACTCCTTTTAGTGAGTTTTATCGAAGGGGCTTTCGTATGACTTTTTAAGGTCTCATAGTAGGCTAACTCCACCCAAGAGGACTTTGCAAAAACGAACCATTAATACTCCCTATAGTGAGCTTTATTTAAGGGGCTTTTATAGAGCTTTTTAAGGTCTCATAGTGGGCTAACTCCACCTAGGAGGATTCTGCAAAATTCTGTCTCTACAGCTCACAGTGAGTAAAATATACAGAGAAGGTGTTGTTGTAGCCATAGCAAAAACTTTTCAAAGCTCACTATCATTCTTATTTCTCAATCTTTTCATACTTTGGTTATACTCTACTTGTGAGTTATTCAGCATGCCAAGCTCTGTGGAGTCGACCAACGTGAGATATCTTCAAACAAAGAAGGTAATAAGCATAATCAAAAGGTGGACAAGGGAGTGCAAAAAAAATGAAGACGATAAGAAAAATTAGAAGCCCGAGGAAAGTGGAGAAGTGAAATCCCATATAAAGAGTACTATTCCGACTTTTTGCTCAACAACTGGAACTTGCACGGAATTGGAGTATTTGTTGAAGACTTTCCATGTGGATCCTACTCAAATCCTGTTATTGTTGATTGATCTATATTAACATTAGTGACCGGGTTTTATTTATGTAGGTATCTTCTCCATATTTTGTATCCCTAGACTTTGTAAGTCTTAGAAGTACCAAAAATTTCTATTTGTGTAATCTTGAGTAGCGCTGAGATGTTTCTAAGATGTAAGCTTGGACTTTATTGATTCAAAGTTCCATATGTCTCTCTTGTAGTAATCCTAGATATTGTTCTAGATATTTTATTCTATTTGTAATCTTGAACATTGTTCTAGATGTTTTCTTATCTTTATCTAGTGAGTGAGTACTACCTAGCTCTTCTTGTCTTTTGTATCTTTCTTATTCAATCTATTCATTATATTTTGTAAAGCTAGTTTCAAGCTAGGAAAGATGTTGGAAATAGGCTCCTCAACTAGGCTCATAGGAATGCTCTCTTATTTGGTGGACAAGAGGGATCCACAAGGGAGGATATTATTTCACCCATGTGAGGATATCCCATATGACCTTGGCATCACTGATAATGTCAGCAAAGCAACTTATATCAACCTCAATAAGAGGCTTTTTGTCTTTGTATCACGAGACACTTATTCTCTCTGATCCAGACATCGTATATAAGAGTCTTTTTCTCTTTACATCATGGGGCACACTTATTTTCTCTATCTCTATGTCTTTTTTCTCTAGATATTTATTCTCTCTAATCCACACACCTCCATAGCTAAAATTTGAGCTCATGAGTAGTGGATATGGTGTTTTCTAACAAGAAAACAAATTGTATTGCCGATAATGGCACCTTGATTGCACTAGAGTGTTGTGACCAAGCCGTAAAGGATACCGTTTTGATCACATACTAAGGATGTTGATAATACTACCTTGTGTGCTACTATTGAGTTGGAAGTATTGTTCGGGATTCATGGATAGCTAGATCTATTGCTAATGAGCCTGTGATGCACACTGAATATGCTAAGTTGGCTGGAGCAATGAGTGTGAAGAATCTTTTTCCTCTTCATATAGCTAAAGATTAAAAAAAAAAACACTCTCTCCTACTCAATGTGGTAGGTCCAACTGTGAGAGTGCGCAACGGAAGAAACACCAACACAGAGAGAGAGAGAGAGAGAGAGAGAGAGAGAGAGAGAGAGAGAGAGAGAGAGAGAGAGAGAGAGAGAGAGAGAGAGAGAGAGAGAGCAGAAAATGAAGGAAAAAAATCAGCACTGATTGTAATGAATGCTGAATACAAAACTATGGACTGATCAGTCTTTGCCTGCAGTCCAAAGCGTTAGTGAGGGCACCAGATCAGGCTGGAGATAATGGCAGCACTAGTGTGGGAGTGAGAACGAAGGAGTATGCAGTAACAGTTTGATTTTAATTTATGTGGATTTACTACTCGTAATTAGTGTTAAGATAGGTTATTATGTCATGAGGACGTGAAATTTTGAGATGCTTTAATCTTGCTAATAATGTTTGATTGAGTTATTAATCAAATGTTGTTGGGATATAAAGGCCCGGTAATCTCCGTGTATAGTACATGCACATTGTATATGTGGACGCACCCTCTACGTGCCTTAAGTATAAATACATTTTATTCTTTGTGTACCAACACATTTGTTGGTACACTCTTATCGTCTCGTACTTTCACTCTGGTCACATTCTCTCAAGCCGTCGCACTCACTCGTTCACTTTGCTGGAGTTGCGTCCCTATTGCTTTCAACAACTGGGTATCAGAGCCTAAGGTGTTGCACGCTTCTCGAGACCAAGGCGCAGCTCACAGGTTGTGGAGGTAGCTCAAGGTAGAAGGCCAAAGGGGTCCAGCTGACTAGGCGCCAGAGAAACCAAGTAGCAGCGGTCAACGGGCAGTGGTAGGTTGACAGCTTGGACTCGACAGGCAGTCATGTGCAGGGTAGTTGGGCGCCGGTGAGCAGCGACTAGGCGGTAGGCAGTTGGGCATTAGAGTGGACCAGTCGGTCATGGCTAGCAGTCGCGAACGAGGAAATAGGTGTTAGTCGCGGGCTGGCGACAGGCAAGCGACGAGAGGCGCACATGGCAACGGCCCTGTTCGAGTTGGGCCGCCATCGGACAGGTCACGCCACGTGACTGACGCGATGGTCGAGGTAGCTCGACGTAGAAGGCCAGAGGGGTCCAGTTGGCTAGGTGCCAGAGAAACCAAGTAGCAGCGGCCAACGGGCAGTGGTAGGTTGACGGCCTGGAATCGACAGGCAGTCGTATGCAGGGTAGTTGGGCACTGGTGAGCAGCGACCAGGCGGTAGGCGACTGGGCATTAGAGTGGACCAGTCGGTCATGACCAGCAGACGCGAACGAGAAGATAGTCGCGGGTTGGCGACGGGCAAGCGATGATAGGCGCATGTGGCGACGGGCCCCGTTCCAGCTGGGCCACCATTGGTCAGGTCACGCCACGTGACTGACGCGATAGTCAAGGTAGCTCGAGGTAGAAGGCCAGAGGGATCCAGCTGACTAGGCGCCAGAGAAACCAAGTAGCAGCGGCCAACGGGCAGTGGTAGGTTGACGGCCTGGAATCGATAGGTAGTCGTGTGCAGGGTAGTTGGGCGCAGGTGAGCAACAACCAGGCGGTAGGCGACTGGGCATTAGAGTGGACCAGTCGATCATGACCAGCAGACGCGATTTTACCAAATTTGTCAGACTTTCACTCTTCTAGGCAAAATTTCGTGACATTGGATCCCAGAAATTTGGGGCTTTTCATGTATTGGCAAAGCTTTACTCAGCTGGGTCAGATTGACAGACATTCATGCAATTTTGGTTTCTCTGACTAGGCGCCAGAGAAACCAAGTAGCAGCGGCTAACGGGCAGTGGTAGGTTGACGGCCTGGAATCGATAGGTAGTCGTGTGCAGGGTAGTTGGGCG
Source organism: Lygodium microphyllum (assembly GCF_053477565.2). Lineage (NCBI taxonomy): Eukaryota > Viridiplantae > Streptophyta > Polypodiopsida > Schizaeales > Lygodiaceae > Lygodium > Lygodium microphyllum. The sequence goes on along the minus strand of NC_141147.1, from coordinate 13,962,787 downwards.
CAGGTGAGCAACAACCAGGCGGTAGGCGACTGGGCATTAGAGTGGACCAGTCGATCATGACCAGCAGACGCGATTTTACCAAATTTGTCGGACTTTCACTCTTCTAGGCAAAATTTCGTGACATTGGATCCCAGAAATTTGGGGCTTTTCATGTATTGGCAAAGCTTTACTCAGCTGGGTCAGATTGACAGACATTCATGCAATTTTGGACTTGAAATTTTGGGGATTTGCGCAGAATTTAGTAAATTTTTGCATCTTTTGCCCATTTGTTGGCTGATTCATGTATAAACAGCAGAAATTTACTTTTGGTTGAGAAAGAACAGCAGTGCATTTTGTTGGTACAGCTTGTGTTTTTTGCAGATTGGTGCATTTACTCTTGTGTTTGTGATAAAATGGTTGCAACTTTTTCCAGTTTAGACATCAAGAGTTTGATGGAGATCAAACGGTTTGATGGTTATGGGTTTGACCTTCGGAAAGATCGTATGCAGGGCATTTTGTTTCTAAAGGATTGTGAAGATGCTTTGCTGGAAGATAAACCCGCACTATTGTCTGATGCAGATTGGGCCAGAGTGAATAAAAAGGCTGTGGCTTACATAAAGATGGGTGTTACTAATGACATTTTGACAGACATTAAGGGTTTAGACACATGTTATGCAATATGGGAGAAGTTGGAAGATAAACCCGCACTAATGTCTGATGCAGATTGGGCCAGAGTGAATAAAAAGGCTGTGGCTTACATAAAGATGGGTGTCACTGATGACATTTTGACAGACATTAAGGGTTTAGACACAGGTTATGCTATATGGGAGAAGTTGAAAACTACTTATGAGATTACCACAGTTGTTAATCAGGTGCATTTAATGCGCAAGCTTGTGAATATGTGACTGGATGAGTCAAAGCCTGTAGTCGAGCACTTGAGTGCATTTATAGGGATTCTAAATCAGCTTAAAGATGCAAACTTGGACTTTGATGATAAGTTGAGGGGGCAGAGAAACATGAGCAAGAGCAAAGGAAAGGATGAGAGTGACATTACTTGCTATCACTGTGGTCGGAAGGGCCATAAGAAACCTGATTGCAGGTACTATAAGAAGAAACAAGAGAGAAAGAAGAATGCAGGAGATAAAAAGAAGAAGGAAGAAAAAGACAGATGCATCGGAGACAACCAAAGGCAAAGGGAAGGCCAATGTGGCCTCTAGCGTGGTCATAGAAGAGCTTTCAGATATAGAGGCTCATGTATTATGTGCAGTTGATTATGATGCCCTTGTATGTCACATGTGTAGATTACCAAGGCTGATGTGATTGATGCACTCTTGTTAGTTGATGATGGTGTCAGACTTTGATTGTACACTTTGGTGCCTCTTTCCATGTAACTCCTTGCTTGGAGTGTTTTGCTATGTTCAATGCATGCAGTTATGGAAAGGTGTACTCCTTGCAGCATTGATGGGATTGGCACCGCACACTTGTCTTTAGACAATGGTCAAGAGCTTGTGTTGAAAGATGTCAGATATGTGCTTGGCATTAAAAAGAGTTTACTATCTGTTGGTCAGCTTAACTTGCATGGCTACTGTGGGAGCTTTCGCTCAACTGCCAAGACCCATGGACCGCTTATTGTTTCAAGCGTTCCAAGCCGAGGATTAATGGCTACCTCTTACATAGCCGACGCGCCATTCATATCTACGGGTGTAGTGAGCTTACCTCCATGCCGATCGAGTTACCTCCTCTCCCGTGCACTCCGGTAGCTCCACGATCCAAGTGCAAGCTTCAAGCAAGCTCCATCCTCAAGGTCCACGCTCCAAGCTCCATAGCCGCGAGTAAGATAAAAGAAGAGAAGAGAAGAGAAGAGAGGGAAGATGGAGAGCTTCTCCTCCTCGGTCCCTCACCCTCACACGCTCACTCCCTTATACTTTTATACTCCCCTCTCTCAAGCACAAGCTCAAGCAAGAAGAAGAAGAAGAAGAAGAAGAAGAAGAAGAAGAGGAGAGCCACTTTTGGCCATACACAAGAATGAGCTTCTCATTCACTTTTCAACTTTATATGCAAAACCCTAAATCCCTTTTGGGTGGTCATCCCCTTATGCTCTTTTTTACATGGCCGGCCGTGGCCTAGGCTCTTTTTCCCATTGTTCTTCTATCTTCCTAGCTTTCTTTCCACCACCAATCTATATTTACAAATTGCACGGGTGAGAGCCCGGCGCTCCTTAAATTAAATCACGATGCGCTTGCGCTCTTTTACAAACGTATTGACTTGCGCTTTTCCTTGTGCGCCTTTTTCCTTATTTAGGACTTTTTTGCGCTTCTTGTGTTTTTAGATTTTTCTTGGCACGCCTTCGTCTTCCGTTTCACTTTGCCTTGGCCTTTGTCTTCTGCTTTAGCTTTTCTAGATTTTTCACCTTGTTCGTCTGACGGTTAATAGCTACACCACACACTTGTCTTTAGACAATGGTCAAGAGCTTGTGTTGAAAGATGTCAGATATGTGCTTGGCATTAAAAAGAGTTTACTATCTGTTGGTCAGCTTGACTTGCATGGCTATACCACACTGTTTGGTGGTGGTTTATGGAAAGTAAAAAAGGGGTCCATGCTGATTGCAAAAGGAACCAAGAAGGGCACATTGTATTGTTTGCACTGTAAAGCCTTGAATGGCAAGTTTCTTGCAGTTGCTGAAATTTGCAGCCACTTGGGGTCCATGCTATGCTGATTGCAAAAGGAACCAAGAAGGGCACATTGTATTGTTTGCACTGTAAAGCCTTGAATGGCAAGTTTCTTGCAGTTGCTGAAATTTGCAGCCACTTGGAGTTATGGCATAAGAGATTAGGCCATATGAGCCGAAAAGGGCTTGATGTCCTTACCTCTCTGAAGAGAGTTGATGGAAAAGGCACTAAACTTGATTTTTGTAATGAGTGTCAGTTTGAAAAGCAAATAAAAAATTCCTTTTACTTTGGTGTCTCTCATAAGTCCAATGTCTTGGACTTAGTGCATTCGGATGTATATAGTATGCCCGTGAAATCATTGGGTGGTGGTGCATATTTTATCTCCTTTATTGATGACTGTTCCAAGAAGATATGGGTGTATTTGTTGAAAAAGAAAAGTGAAGTGTTTGCTGTTTTTAAAACTTTTCATGTATTTGTGACCACTCAGACAAGTAGGAAGCTAAAATGCTTGAGAACTGATAATGGGGGTGAGCTCACATCGATTGAATTCAAGTCCTTTTGTGACTTGCATGGTATTAAGAGGGAGCTTACAGCCCCTTACAGCCCTTCTTCAAATGGAGTGGCTGAAAGATATAATAGGATTTTATGTGAAAGAGTGCGGTGCATGCTGTTCACTGCTAATCTCCCTCATGCATTTTGGGGAGAGGCACTCAAAACCGCAGTTCACATTTGCAACCGCTCTCCAAAAATAATGGCATCCTTGAGGAGGTTTGGTTTGGCAAATCGGCCTTATATGACCATTTACGCATATTTGGCTATGATGCTTTTGTGCATGTTAGGGATGAGCTGAGGAATAAACTTGACCCAAAATCCACCAAAGGCATTGTCATGGGCTATGGTGATGAGGGTGAATTTGGGTACAGAGTGTGGTTACCTTAGTCCAAGAAAATTATTCACAGTCGTAATGTTGTGTTCAATGAGGCAAAATTGCTGAAAGCCACTGTAGCCTCTATTGAAGATCTGAAAAAGGTGAAATTTCAGAGTTTGCAACCATCCATTACTTCAGAAAATGAGCCTCAAGGTGCTGTACCACAGGCTGAAACTGATGATCAGTCGGTTATTTTTGAGCTAGATGATGATGGACAGCAAATAGAAGCACAAGGAGGTGCAAGATAGGCTTGCTGATTATGAAAATGCAGGTGCTGGAAATGAAAATGAAGGTGGGGTACAGCATGAACAGCATGCTGAAAATGGTTTACAGCAGCAAATGAATGCTGAAAATAATATACCTCCTGATGTAGACCCAATTCGTGAAAATGTTGATCATTGGGTACGCAGGTCTACATGTGTAAGAAGGCAACCACATAGGTTTGACCCCTCCTTGCATTATGTGATACTTACAGATGAGGGTGAGCCTCTTACATATAAAGGGGCCAAGTCACGTGAGCCTCTTAAATAGAAGCACAAGGAGGTGCAAGATAGGCTTGCTGATTATGAAAATGCAGGTGCTGGAAATGAAAATGAAGGTGGGGTACAGCATGAACAGCATGCTGAAAATGGTTTACAGCAGCAAATGAATGCTGAAAATAATATACCTCCTGATGTAGACCCAATTCGTGAAAATGTTGATCATTGGGTACGCAGGTCTACATGTGTAAGAAGGCAACCACATAGGTTTGACCCCTCCTTGCATTATGTGATACTTACAGATGAGGGTGAGCCTCTTACATATAAAGGGGCCAAGTCACGTGAGTTTAGCAGTAAGTGGGAGCTAGCTATGCAGGAAGAGATTAAATCTCTATATGCAAATGATACTTCGGATCTTGTGCCATTGCCAAAGGGAAGGAAGCCACTTCCAAACAAATGGGTGTACAAAGTTGAGACAGTTGATGGGAAACCCAAGTACAAGGCAAGGTTAGTTGCCAAAGGTTATGCATAAAAAGAAGGGATTGACTTCCAAGAGGTCTTCTCACCTGTTGTGAAGATGATCACTTTACGTGTGCTTTTTGCTGTTACTGCTGTTTTGGATTTAGAACTGTATCAAATGGATGTAAAAACAACTTTCTTGCATGGTGACATTGATGAGGAAATCTACATGAAACGGCCCGAGGGCCTTGTAGTTCCTGGAAAAGAGCAAATGGTGTGTAAGCTAAAACGTAACCTATATGGGCTGAAACAAGCACCACGGCAGTGGTACAAAAAGTTTTACACTTTTATGCTATCTCATGAGTTTACATGCAGCCATGCAGATCATTGCTTGTACATGAAAAAAGGATACAGATGGCAGCCCCATCATACTTGTTTTGTATGTGGATGATATGTTACTAGCTGGGAAAAGAAAGACTAGCTTGGATGCTCTAAAAAATCAGCTGAAATCAACTTTCTCCATGAAAGATTTGGGGAATGCAGAGCATATTTTGGGCATGAGGATTCGTAGAGATAGAATGCAGAAATTGCTGTTTTTGGAAAGGTACTGGACAGATTTAACTGAAGCTAAGCCTTTTGGGGTACTTTTATCTCCTTGTCTCAAGCTTAGCAAAGCCAACAGTCCGAAAGATGACGTGGAAGCAAATGCTATGAAGGGAGTTCCTTATGCATCAGCTTGTGGCTCTCTTATGTATGCTATGGTTGCTACTCCTCCAGACATTGCTCATGCAGTGGGAGTTGTTAGCAGGTTTATGTCAAATCCTGGCAAAGTACATTGGGAGGCTGTCGAGTGTATTCTTCGATACCTTAAGGGGGTACACAAATAAAAAGTATTTGCTATTGCAAGGTTATTGTGATACAGACATGGTAGGTGACTTGGACACACGTAGGTCCACCAGCGGGTATGTCTTTACAATTGCTGGTGGGGCTGTTTCTTGGTGTTCCAGGTTGTAGAATATTATTGCACTGAGTACCACTAAAGCTGAATACATATCAGCTACTGAATCTTCTAAGGAAGCTATATGGTTAAGCAGACTTGCAGATGATCTTGGCATGTCTATGGGTACTGCAGTTTTGGGATGTGATAGCTAGAGTGTTGTGTATCTGGCTAAGAATGCCATGTATCATTCACGCATAAAGCATATAGATGTGCGATATCACTTCATCAGATAGATTCTGGAAGATGGTCAAATCACACTGACCAAGATTAAAACACAAGATAACCCTGCAGATGTTCTCACTAAAAGTCTAAGCAAAGCTCAGTACGAGCATTGCATTCGACTAGTGGGAGTTGGTTAGCTAGAGGTTAAAGGCCCGGTAGCCTTCGTATATAGTACACGCACATTGTATATGTGAACGCACCCTTTAGCCTAAGTTAAAATACATTTTATTCTTTGTGTACCAACACATTTGTTGGTACACTCTTATCGTCTCGTACTTTCACTCTGCTCACACTCTCTCAAGCCGTTAAACTCACTCGTTCACTCCTGCTTGAGCTGCGTCCCTATCGCTTCCAACAAATGTGTGAGGTTGTTTAGTACATTTGATGCACATGGCAGTTATTTCATGGTAACAGGCCAAGGACCCTGAGGATGTAGTGGGTGTCAAAGGGAAAAGTTGTAATAAGTTATGCTAGCTGGGCTTTGGGGGTTAGTTGGTGTTAGGTTTGACCTTGGGACAGTTATTTGGCCAATAAGTGTCGGTGGTGACATTATGGATTAGCATTAATTAATTAATTAATTCCAGTCTAAGGATCAATAGAGGTTAGGGACCACTCTATGTTACAAATGGCCAAGCCAATTTAATTACGGATGGGCATATTAAATTTTGGGTAGGGTCAAAAGGGTTGATCTTAATTTTCAGGATTATTTTAATTAAATGGTTGGATAATGCTGAAAAATGGGGTTAGAAGGTTACCACTTGTTGGCAGAAATGCCCATGCGAACTGAGAAAACGTTTTTGGGGGTTGGACCTCAACCATTCGATTAATTTATATCTTGAGAGAGAGAGAGAGAGAGAGAGAGAGAGAGAGAGAGAGAGAGAGAGCTGTTGATCCATTTTTTGATTAGAGAATAGCAATTTGTTGCAGAAGATAGCCAATTGGGGGCCTCAACAAGCAAGGGACAACAAGCCATCTGGGGGTCTCAACAGGCAAGGGACAACAAGGAGTCATCTTCTAGGGGTTGACAACAGCATTGTTGATCAGGTAATAGAATTTTGGAGGTGTTTGGTAGTAGGTGATTGCATTAAATACAAGCTAGAGCAGGCAAAATTTAGGGTTTTCTTGTGAAGAAAATTAGATTTCTCTCTCATTTTGGTCCATTTTTTGATTAGAGAATAGCAATTTGTTGCAAAAGATAGCCATCTGGGAGCCTCAACAGGCAAGGGATAGCAAGGAGTCATTTAGGGGTTGGCAACGACATTGTTGATCGCGTGATAGAATTTTGGAGGTGTCTGGTAGTAGGTGACTGCATTAAATGCAAGCTAGAGTAGGCAAAATTTAGGGTTTTCTTGTGAAGAAAATCAGTTTTCTCTCTCATCTTGGCTTTCTCTCACTTCTTCAACCCATTTGTAGGAGATCTTAGCATTTGTTAGTCATTTTGAGCAGATCTTAGTCAAATTTGGTGGATAGTAGAGAGATCTCTGTTGTAAAACCTAAATTTTTGAAGATATTAGGGTTTGACAGCTACCTTGGGACTTGTGTCAATTGGTGAAGGCATCGTACATTGAATTCGGTACTTGAAATTTGTGTAGTTATTAGGGAATTCAAATGCTAACCCATTCATTGTGATTTGGGCAGCATTTGGCTAGTTGGTGGTTCTATTTGTGCATGTCTTGGATGAAAAATCAAGGGGCAATTGGCCCTAATTGATTGTTGATTGTTGCTATAGCAAAGAGGCTTTTTGGAACAGCAAAGGAGATTGTGAATCTCAGCTTGTACTCATTCCATTAGCAATCAAGGTAAAGAAACACTGAAAGGGGTGCCAATTTCGGGGCAAATAGGATGTCCAATGTCCGAGATTATTAAGGTAAATTGTGCATTTGAATTTATGTTTATGTGTTGATTGCTGTAATTTAGTGTTTAATCAGGGAATTACCACCCTCTCCAAGAAGGAAGGTTGGTTTCATATTACCACCCTTTTCTCAAAGGAAGGCTAGTTTCATAGTCCCATTCTCTGTCTACCATCAAATCCCTTGAATTGGTGGGCCTATGTCATTGGAAGTAAGAAGTTTTGCCCTAGTGTTGAAATTATATTCAACTGAGTAATTACAGCAAGGATGTCTTCCTATAGTGAGGTGGGATCAAGTAGTGGTGATGCCTGCAGTGATGATGCCTGTTAATTTGAATATTCACAAGGTGAAGAAGGAAATGATTTTGGAGAAAGCACACAACATGGACAGCAAGCTGAAAGTGTTGGTGTAGATCAAAATATAGAGCCTCCATGTAAAATGATGTTGATGACCTATGGAATTTGATAATTAGTCCAAAACTTGAATGAGAACAAGAAGGGTAAAAAGAGGAAATCATTCTCTAGAGTTTCAGGATAGTAGGATGTATCCACTCCGTTTGTCTTTTTTCTCAATGTCTTTGCTAGATTGTTTGATTGAAAGCATTAGTCTTTAGCTTATTGTGTTCAATCAAGAAGGCTTCTTGAGTGGGAACAAGTGCTTTGAGTATGACACACAATTGTCACATGCAGTTTTGACGTGTCAATTCTAATAAGTTGCTTGACACAGACAGGCAAGATACACATCAGCATACACAAGGTGAAGAAGGATCACATGCAATTTTGACAAGTCGCTCAACACAGACAGACAAGATATGCATCAGCATATAGGTCTTTCGTCATAGGTAGACTACGCCACACAAACAAGTCGGCCTTGTTATTGCCACATGTCAATAGAGGACATGCATAGTGACAACTTTGTGAACCTATGCAAAACTAAGCTAATCAAGCTCTAAACAATCCAAGCAACATCCAAAGCATAACCATACCATATGGGTACCAAAATAGTATCCCTGAAGCATCAAATATGCATTATGGAATTCACTGTTTGGTGTCTAAATCAGAATTTCTCTGTTCTATGTAAAACAAAGAATTGAAAACTACATAGAATCAACTTTGTGAGTGCTCACATCTGAAGCTTTCATTGTGTTCTTGGTTTCTAGCTATAGGACATGTGAATCCGATATTGTATGCAAAAGTTATGACCAAAATAAGAAAGCATTGTCAAGCTGCCATAGCTGTCCATGACTTCTACATCATACTCTGTATCCACTCAAAATGGATAGAGTGATTGCTTCTCAGCTCAATAAGCACTCAATAAGGCTTAGCTATGCCTTGGGCAGCTCCTTGACAAGCTAGAACAAGTTGGGAGAAGGGAAGACTCTATGTATACCTGAGGATGAAAAACCAATGGTTGCCATGAAACCTTGAGCTGAAGCTTTGAATATGGGCTGAAGCAAAGGATGAAGTAGCTCCTCGAATGCTTGCTGTGATACCAATTGAAAGATAGAGCAGAAGTGAGCACACAAGTGGATGGAGAGAGAGAGAGAGAGAGAGAGAGAGAGAGAGAGAGAGAGCATATGTGGGAACTCTAAGAGTTACAATGTGTGACCGGCTTTCCCTTTTTCAATAGTCATTAAAAGAATAAAGAATAAAGTGACAGTAATGGGCGCATGCCACCTGCAGTGTACAAGTGTGCGGTCATGGTGTGTGAAGTAAATACAGGGTGGTGTAGCCACATGCACCTTTTCCCCCAACATTATCGAGATCTAGTCTCTGAAAGAATAAAGAATAAAGTGACAGCGATGGGCGCATGCCACCTGCAGTGTACAAGTGTGCGGTCATAGTGTGTGAAGTAAATATAGGGTGGCGCAAACACATGCACCTTTACCCCCAACATTATCGAGGTCTCGTCTCTCAAGAGCAACTTGCATGTTACAAAGCTGATCTTGGATAGTTGTCATTCGGAGAAGAAAAGTTTGGATGGAGTCCATTGACTTGAACTTGAGGGTCTAAAGGTGTCCATATGGAGTGACGCCTGCATGATGGAGTCTTGTACATAGAGTAAAGCTCCACCAGCATCTTGGGAGAGGTCTCACAAGAGGTGATGAGATTTCCTTAGAGATGCACTTGAGCATATCTGAATATGCAACAACATTATCAGAGTCCCAATCAAGGACTGCCTCCTTGAAGTTATCCTTGTCCCAACCGGATGGACATGGAACAAGACTTGAGGAGTTCAATAGTTCTCACACACCAGCATGCAACAGTAGACAGAGAGTGGAGCAACAGTAAAGTGAATGTAGTAAAGAATCACAACCACCAGCACATGAGACCCTCTCTAAAACTGAAAAACAAAAAGCACAAAAGTGCAAGGTGCAGATCAGAAAAAACACAGGCTTTATCAGCCACTAATGATGTCACCCCACAAACACAGGATGTGTGTGTCATCAGCAGAGTAGGCGACTGCAATTGTGGTCACAGTGAAGTGAATGCAGTGAAGAATCACAACAATCAACACACGAGACCTCTCTAAAGCTAAAAAACAAAAAACACAAAAGTGCAAGGTGCAAATCAGCAAAAACACATGAGATCCTCTCTAAAACTAAAAAAACAAAAAACACAAAAGTGCAAGGTGCAAATCAGCAAAAACACAGGATTTACCAGCCACTGGATGATGTCAGCCCACAACCGCAGGATGTGTGTGTCTTCAGCAGAGTAGGTGACTCTGATTCTGGCCTGAACGAAGCAGTTCCAGCCCCTAATGACCAATGGCTAGGTGGAAATTTAGGGAAAACAACTTTGGAGGCAGTTAGAAAGGAGGAGGAAGTTGAAATACAGGCCTTGAAGTCTCCAACTGTTAGTAACAGTACCGCAAACCAGCAACACTGGTCATTTAATACCATGTGAGAATTTGCAGATGATTGGGAGCATGAAAGAGAAACAGAGGTTTCGGACCTGAAATTGTCACTAACAGCACACCAAACCAGGAAACCAGCAACACTGGTCATCTAATACCATGCGAGAATGTGCATGAACATGAACAAAAAGAAACAACACATGAACACAAGGAACTGAGAATGAATGGGCTATGGAATCCAGAAGATAATGGATGAGATGTGCGGTACATTACGAGTAGGGCACTGACACATTGCAGTAGTGCCTCTAGTCTCCCTCTCTCCAAGTATGCAACATGATGCAATACAACAATTGAGAGTGGAGTGGAGCATAAATAGAAGCCTCGGGGTGGACATGAGACAAGTGAAGGAACCCTAAAAACCTCGAGGCAAGACATGAAATAAATTGAAGCTAGGCTAAAATGGGCCGCCCTGTCCAGGTCAAGGCCATGGTACATACCAAAGTAACAATTTGTTGGTATTTTGTCTCATGATCTTCATTTTCACACCTTTTCTTTTTTTGTTAGCCAAATGAGGCTCAAAGGCTGTTTTGAGCTTGTTGCAGCCATGCTTGGCTGATAATTCGCAAAAGAGATCTCCAAAATTTTGTATACGAAATGTTAACTTCTTGTGCTTATCAACAACCTTTTGGACCTGTATTTTGGCTTCAATGAGCTTGAAGCGTTTTTTGAGAACTCGTCTTTTGAAGATGGAGCCTCATCAGTGGAGGATCTCTTCGTCATATTCTCTTTGCTATGCTTTATAGCCATTCTTGAGAATTTTGACAGAGACCTGCCCAGCATTTTAAGTGAAAGTCCTGAGGAAGAAAAACACTTCGTGCAGGGGTGGACAGGGTTGTTCCCACCTTATAACAGTGCCCATGTGTTCCTATAGTCCAGCCCCTTCCAGTTCTGCTTGTGGTCGATAAGGTCTCAGTATGAGTAATCAAAATCTATGACACAACCCCTAGCCAAATTGCATCTGTACCCAAAGCCTGCCTAGAAGAAAGCACTTCAGGGGAGAATTGCCTTTTTTCGAGTATTGAGGAGTTATGCCATTATCAAACATGGTACAGAAGTTTAGAAGAAGCACTTCAAGGGAGAGTCGTCTCTCTCTGACATTTAGGAGTGTCCGTTCGAGTAAATAAAAATCACAACACCACTGCAAAGTTAAGTTGGTATTAAAAATAAAGTGGTTCAGGGTACTTTAATTGTTTAGTTAAATTAATAGTGGAGTACTCTGGTATTCTAATGTCCTGCCATTCCTGGAATTGGCCTCTGCAGGGAAAAGACCAAAGATTTCATCGAGGTTGGGACCTTCTGGTGTTACATCACGTGCAACAGTGGATCTTACGCAGGTAGTTGATGACTGTGAAGACAGATCAAAAGCCAGCCGGGTAAGACAGGATATTCAGTTTGGACATCTTTGGCATGCTCATGATCTTAGATTAACAGGATATTCTGACCTTGGTCTGATGAAACCAACTCAGGCTAGTGTTTCTAGTGTGGCATGTTCATATGCTCATATGCTCATATGAATGAGATCATAGATATTCACAGGATATTTCTGACTTTGGTCTGAAAAATCCAACTCAAATTGGTGTTTTAATGTGGCATGCCCACGATCATAGATATACACAGGATATTTCTGACCTTGTTCTTATAATGTATATCTGACCTTGTTCTTATATTATGAACTCAAGCTTGGTGTTTTTAGCGTGGCATGCCCATGTTTACAGGATACTTCTGACCTCGGTCTGATAAAATCGACTCAAGCTGGTGTTTTTAGTGTGAGATTTGGTTTGCTGAAACAGGTTTTGCTTTCATTGGCAGAAAAGGAAACTGGGGGAACCTTCTCCTGGTCCTGCAAAGGAGGTCAAGCTCAATTGTGCCATTTGTATGGACACAATGAAAGAGGAGACATCCACAGTGTGTGGCCACATATTCTGCAGGAAGTGCATCACAGCAGCACTGAAAGTACAGAAGGCGTGCCCGGCGTGTCGAAAGAAGCTGGGACACAATCAGATTCATCGAATTTATCTTTCAGGAAGCACTTGAACTGCTAGTACGCGTGGGCTTCTTTGTGTTAAACCCCACTCTGGATATCTCCTCCACAGTGGCTAGGGGTATGGATCACAGACACACAGAGAGAGAGAGAGAGAGAGAGAGAGAGAGAGAGAGAGTTAAGCGGTTCCTGGAAACAGTCGAGGCAAATTTATATAGTTTTTCTCGGATGTCAAGCTAAGAGAGTTATCCTGTCAACATTTTGTTTCAATTCAAGTAATTAATACGTTCTTCTTCTCCTCCTGTTTCTCCCGTTTCTTCTCTTGCTCCATCATCATCAACTTTATCCTCTTCTGGCCCAGCTTCAAGGTAATCATCCTCATGATATATATGTGTTGCCCAGAAGACCCTTGCCCACAAGCCTGATGCCTTCTCTATACATATGTCCATGGTATAACGCCTTACATTTTGTTAACAGGAAGATGCTTTTAAAGACTGGTTCGCTCATGTCGAACCGAGTGAACATTCAGTTTCAATTTCAAGTACCTGAACGCAAATGGACTGGAAGACTCATGTGCTCTGACCTGCAAGTACTTTTACATGTTATGAAATAAGCCAGGGCCACCCCCTACTTTGACTAAGCTAGGACTCTTATCTATGCCAGTAAGGAAAGAGAGTGTTTTTGCTGTGAGAGAGAGTTGTATAAAGAAGAGGGAGAGGCGAGCTAGAGAGAGAAGAGTCTTGAGGAATTTCTACCAATCAAGGATTTCCAAGCCTAGCATCCAGGTTGTGGGTCTTTTCCAAGGTGGTGTTGCCCGCTTGTTTTCTTTGAGTCTCAAAACAAACTCTTTCCTAGCATAGGAGGCACCCTTTCCTAACCCCGGATGCTTGCATAACTAGATGTGGTATGTGAAGGGTTGTGTGTTCCTATCTCTCACCCTTTCCTAGCATAGGAGTGTGTATGGGTCATTAGGAGTGCACACGTACGCACGCATGCACAAAGTCGATCCAAGCTACTTCAAGTTAAATCTTTTTGATTGTCTCCTCTTACAGTGTGGAAATACTTAGAAACATCTTGGGCCAAAGGGCTATGTGAGAATGAGCAATGGAAGCAAAGAATCACAGCCTTAGTGGAAAGAAGAATGAATGAATGAGCAAATGGAATGCATATCAAAACACACACACACACACACACACACACACACACACATAGAGTAGGTTCAAGCTACTTCAAGTTAAACATTTTTCGTCGTCCCCTCTTACAATGTGGGAATACTTGGGAACATCTTGGGCTAGAGGGCTATGCGAGAACGAGCAATGGAAGCAAAGAATCACAACCTTAGTGGAAAGAAGAACGATTGAATGAGCAAGGGAATGCATATCAAATCACAATAAATAAATGAGCAATGGAATGCATATCAAATCACAATAAATGAAGGAGCAAGGGAATCCAATTTCCCTCCCTCCAAGGGGATGTGGTTTGATACAATTAGAGTGTTGGAAGGTATATAGGCTCTAGAAGGTCTATGATAAATGGGCTAACACTAAATGAGCTACCCAACAAGCCATAAGGATGATAACACCCATGAAATGTATACCAAACCACCCTCTCTTAGATCGTGATAGGTCAATACAATACAAAATAATATTGGGGAAGCAAGAACATCTTGAGCTAGAGGGCTATGCGAGAACGAGCAATGGAAGCAAAGAATCACAACCTTAGTGGAAAGAAGAATGATTGAATGAGCAAGGAAATGCATATCAAATCACAATAAATAAATGAGCAATGGAATGCATATCAAATCACAATAAATGAAGGAGCAAGGGAATCCAATTTCCCTCCAAGGGATGTGGTTTGATACAATTAGAGTGTTGGAAGGTATATAGGCTCTAGAAGGTCTATGATAAATGGGCTAACACTAAATGAGCTACCCAACAAGCCATAAGGATGATAACACCCATGAAATGTATACCAAACCACCCTCTCTTAGATCATGATAGGTCAATACAATACAAAATAATAATGGGGAAGCAAGAGGCTCGCAGGATACCACAACATTTCTTAGCTCGAAACCTATACTAATACAAAACTTATAGCAGTGAAAGTGTTGAAGAAGATACTTGAAGTACTTTAGTGCATTGTTGAAAATAACTCCCATGCTCTAGCTTTGCACTTTGCACTCATTGACGTTAATTGTAGTCAAGTGTTGATCATATAAAGTAGAAATGGTTGAATCTCTACATTTGTTATTAAAACTAAAGTATCTTCCCACGTGAGAACAAGATAGGAGAAAACATTGCTCCATAGTCCAATTGTGCTAGTTTTAATGTTATGTTAGTGTTATAATTGTGGTGGATAAGGTTTACATACCTTGCAATATGGACAAGTATGTTGCTAACCTTGGTGCACAATTTGAGTCCACAATATTCCTAGTTTTTCTTGTCATGTCATATTTTATTACTAACCTTCTATATGGGTCAACATAATTAAAACTTAGGATTGCTTATGCTCCATAGGTCTAGTCAAAGGTCAAGCTCATTCGATTGCTTATTAGTGAGCACAATGTTATCCTCATTGTGGGGATATTTAATAGGAACTAGTATCCAGGTTTCTATTATCCTTCATTGTGGGGATGTTTAATAGGAATTAGTGAACACAATGTTATCCTCATTGTGGGGACATTTAATAGGAATTAGTCCCAAGTTTCTATTATCCTTCATTGTGGTTCTTGGGACTCCACCATCTATACAAAAAAATGAAAGAACATTTGTGGGAACTTCAATATACTATTTTTTACATGTTATCAAAATTACTACTATGTATTCCTCCCCCTACAAAAGGAAGATGCAAATATTCTTAGCTATATAGGCATGGTGAATAGAGGAGAGTGATCTTGATGTGTGTAATATTTCATATATTATAATCAATTTATATGTAGATGTAGACTAAGTTACCTAGGGTTAGTTTAACATACTATTGATTAGTTTAATTTTGAGGTATTCACAAGTTGAAAATTTTGAGGTTATACTCCTTTGCCAAGGTCTCTACGTCAAATTGTCATATGGTGATTACACAAAGATAAGAAGTTATGTTGCATGGTAAGGAAGGCCCTTTAAAGCCACTAGCAATGTGTGCTTCAATTGGCATTTGATTTAAAAGTGGGTAATATTGGAATGCAAATAGTGAGTCAAAGTTCCATGCAAGAATGATGGACCTAAGATAGACATGGTTTCACTATACATAAGATTGTATTCACGTGTACTTATAGTATCATGCTATTCAATTATTGTTATAAGGTGACCATCATTGCAAGTGATATTAGTCCTAAGTGCATATCATTTTTTGAGAAATTGTCTTGACAAGTTGCTTTTATCTTTAAGATAATTATTTTTTGATATTTGTAAATGATACATAGAAAGCAACTGATCACCACAATTGCACTTCCTTTGCAAGAAAACTCTTTGAAAATTCCTCCTTTACATGAGAGATATTTGTGGATTGCTATTGATGTTAAGTAAATGACTTAGGCCTACTAGCAAGGTGTTGGCCTTTAGCTTCAGCATTTAGTAATAGTTTTAGCAAGCCATCATCTTTCATATTGAATGGAAGCTTAGGTGGTGGGGTTGGTTTGGTGGTTGACATATGTAGATTTTGAGTCTGGGTTTATAGTGTTTACGGCCCAAACAGGTGGTCCATTGCCCATTTCCACCCCTAGGAAACTAGGCGATAGTCTACAGAGACTAGACGATAGCTTTCTCGCATCAGACAGCCCCCATTCTTGCATTTTTCTCAAAACGCAAATTTGTGTTTTTACAAGCGCTTCCTTCTTGGTCCAAGTGATAGCATTCTGCTGCAGACGACTGCTCCCTAAGTATTGGCAATAGTGTCTTGTTGTAGGCAACAACTTTTTGTGCATACGATAGCTTTTTGGTGGTAGGTGATAGTTGTTTCTCTATTAAACACAAACTTCTGGGTGATTGTAGGTTCAAAGATGTCTCTCTAGTTCACAAGCTTTGATCACTCAGAGAAGGAGCTTCTTTCTAGACACTCTTCTGAGTGGAGGTATGATTATCATGATTATAGTTGGCATGAGGAGTTTCCCATTCACGCTCATCCCCCTTCTATTCATCTTTCATAGAAGGCTTCATCCTTAGTGAAGATGCCATCCTCGATCTTGATACCTTCGATACAGGTGTTTGTCTTACCTTCACTATCCAAAGAAGACAAACTCGATGGTTCGAACTACTCATGGTGGTAGTGTAAGATGGAGTGCATACTCGATACCTTCAATCTTTGGGCTCTTGTCATAGATTTCATCTCTTGTCCTAAGGAGGATCCCACAGATGGAACTTTTATGGACCATGTAGCCTTGTGGGATCGGCTATCACGCCCGATTCTTCCTCTTTATTAGTTTGTAAGATTTTGTCTTTGTACATATTCATAGGTTGAAGATTGCAGTGGAATCAACATAAGACATTTTCCCACAAGATTTCCCTAGAGAAGAAGTTGCGGATACTTAGCCTTGATGATTCGTCCTCTACGAAGGAGCACATTACAAAGATGGAGGATTTGACAGGTGAGCTTGCCTCTCTTGGTTGCAGATGATATCCTTTGAAGACATAGCTATGATCCTTTTGACTCACTTGTTGCCACTTCCTTGATTCGATGTCTTCTACACTAGCCTTATCATATTGAGGACTTGTAAGATGCTCTTATGGTAGAAGCTTTCACTGCTCGTCTTGAGTGACTCAGTGAGGTTGGACCCTGTGGTTTTGTCTCCACCAAGGCATTTGCTACAAGTACAGGTGGAGGGAAGAAGAAGAAGAAGGCATAGGCCAAGGACAAGACGTAAGAGGACAAGAAGGAGAAGAAGCCCAAGTGCCCACACTATGGAAAGGTCGCTCATCTCGAGAAGAAGTGTTGGCAAAAGTATCCCCATTTGAAGCCCAAAGAGAAGGATTCAAAGGTTGCCCCAGTGATGAATGAGTTTGTCTTTGTGCATGTATTTGTCGAGGAGGATATAGCTCTTGCTTTTTCCACTCAAGAGAAGCTTTGGTTGGTAGACCGGGGGGGGGGGGAGGTGAGACCTCTTCTCGCATGACCTACAGATAGGATTAGTCACTTCAAGACTTGAGTGCCATAGGGGGCATAGTCACCATTGGTTACAACTGTACCGCTCTCGTTCATGAAGTGGGGACTATTCGTTTATTGCTAGACAGACAATCTTCTTTGCCCAAAGTTCTCTATGTACCAAATTTAGGTTTTAACAGTCTTCTTTGGCCAAAGCTCTTTATGTACTAGATTTAGGTTCTAACTTATTGTTTGTTCATGGTCTCACACGGCTTCTTGGGATCCGTATGGTCTTTACACAGGATGTGGTGATAGTAGAGGATGCTTCTACATGCCAAAGTTCTCTATGTACCACATTTAGGTTTTAACATATTGTTTGTTCATGGGTGGGACTCATGTGGTCTTTACACAGGATGTGGTGATAGTGGAGAATGCTTCTATAGGTATTATTCTTGTTGAGATGGCAAGCTTAACACGTGCGAACATTGATAATGAACCGCCTGGCTAGATGAGTCTACACGTCTACACTTAGCACGTCTACACTGACTTATCACTTATTATATTTAGTTTGTTACATCTACCTACAGTTGGCAAAGATATAATGCCAGTTGATTAGTGTAGTCGGTTATGCACTGTTTGACTTAGAAGGCCACTTTTCTTAGTCGGTTATGCACTGTTTGACTTAGAAGGCCACTTTCCTTTATGTTGTATCTTATCTATACTTTATGTACATTGTATAAGGTGTGGTAGAAGAAGAAAAAACCAGCAAGAAAACGGTTTGGCCTCCATCTCTCTTCTTGTGTTCTTGAGTGAGCTTCCTCTTGTGTATACAGTGTGTGTTTGGCGCAGCAGCTCAAGAACATCCCCCCCATCACGCGATTCTTGATATGGTATCAGAGCCGCGCCACTGAGAGAGGCTGATTTCGAAGGTTGAAGCGAAGGAGAAGAAGCAAGGTTGGAGCAAGCAAGCACCGAGTAAGAAGCTCTCCCATTCTTCCACTCTCTCTCTTGGCTAGTGCTTGCGGAGGCACCGGAAGCAGGGTCGAGCAATAATCTCAAATTGCTGTGAGATTTGGTGTGTGAGCAGATCATTGTAAATTCTGTAGATGAGTCCTTTAGGGCCTTCCCGCAGTTATTTTGGGCATTTGAGGCCGTTTCAGGCTCCGTTTTAGAGCCGCAAGGTAGCGGATAGTAGTTTTAGGGTACATTGTGATTTTGGTTGTATTGACCGAAGGTGGGTGTGCACGTTACAGATTGTGAATCTGTAATTTTTGAGGTATTGGCAAGAAGCAAACATAAGGTTTATCTGCAAACAGGTTGCATATTACATGTACTATTGAGCAATCAGTAAAAAAGGTTGCTTGGTGTATTGCTGTGCACGTGTTGTGAAAGATTGTAGAAGTCTAGCTTGTTGTGTTGTATCCTTGTTTGTGATAATAGCAGAGAACAGTGGAAATCCCATTATTGAGAAGCTTGATAAGAACAACTACCCTTCATGAAAGTTCCGTGTGATGAACTTACTCATTGGAAATGGCCTTTATGGCCTTTATGAATTTGTCTCAAGTGAAGAAAAGGAGCCAGAGCTCGGTATCCCTCCGACTACAGATGAGTTAAAAGCATGGAAAGAGTGTAATGCGAAAGACAAAAAGGTGATGTACTGGCTATCTGTAGTCATTGATAATACTATGCTGGGACATATGAGGAATGCAGAAACTTCACATGCAGCTTGGACAATTTTTGAGAGCGTGTTTTCAGTAAATACAAAGGCATGAAAGATTCAACTCAAGCAAGAGTTGAATGCCTTGAAGAAATGAAAAATGTCTGTCAATGAGTATGTGCTGAAGATGCTTTAGCAGCGATTGATGCAATGCCGGATGATGATGATTTGGTTTTATCCACTTTGAGTGGCCTTAACAATGAGAAGGCATGGAAATCATTTGTTACTTTAGTATATGTACGGAAGCCATTTTCAGATTTTGATGAAGTGATCTCTTTTATGATCACTGAAGACATCAATATGCAGGGTGATTCTTCTAAAAGAAATGGTGAACAGGTCCAAGCATTTTACTCGAGTTCAGGAAGGGAACGTGGTAGATCCTCTTTGAGAGGCCGTGGTATGGGACGTGCTGGTGATAACCAGCAAAACAGGTTCAATCAACGGTTTGGTGAAATGCAGGTTTCTGGATGTAGAGGAAACTTTAGAGGTAGGGGGAGCTCTAGAGGAAGAGGTGGATGGTAGAAGATAGGCTTTGAAAATTCTACTATTGTTTGTCATTATTGTGGGAAAACATGACATATTTTAGCCAATTGTTATGCTAAGAAGGATGATATTCGCAGTGGTAAATTGCAGCAAGGAAACTATGCATCGTCTTCACGATAGAATGAAGACAAAAATGAGCGTCTGTTTGTTATGCAGCATATGATGAATACAGTTACAGGAAAGGGGACACATGATGATATATGATATGTCGATTTAAGCGCATCTAATCATATGACCAGTCATGTTGAATGGTTTGGAGAGATGCAGGACTTACAAAACCCAGGTTATGTGTAGACGGGTGATGATTCATGCCACCCAATTTCACACATTAGAAAGGTTCCCTTGTCCTTGTATGATGGCCAGACAAAGAGTTTGACAGATGTATTACATGTGCCATCAATTACAAATAATCTAGTATCTATTAGCCAAATGGTAGAGCAGGGGTTGCATGTTCGATTCAATGCAAAAGGTTGTTTTGTAGAAGACTTTAATGATAAGTGCAGGTTGGTCGTAAAAGAAAGTAGAGTTGGCCGAATGTTCACTTTAGATGCTGGAATTGTTGCAATGGATGCTGCTATGTATGCTAAAGAAAAAGGAGTAGTTGCATATATTGAAATATGGCATAAACGTATTGGACATGGAAATATACAAAGGTTGAAATTAATGCAGTCCAGAGGATTGGTTACAGGTTGCCTTCTTTTAGAGTTGCAGAATCGCATAAAGTCTGTGAAGCATGCCAGTTTGGTAATTAGGTGAGACAATCATTCTCGCATGATAGAGAAGTGAGCAGAAATATACTTGATGTAGTACATACATATGTTTGGGGGCCTACAGAGAATGTATCTCTTGGTGATAGCAAATACTTTGTCAAATGTTTTTAAGGCTGTTCAAGGAAGCTATGAGTATACTTCATGAAGGAAAAGAGTGATGTGTTTGAGCACTTCAAATCTTTTAAGGCGACTGTTGAAATAGAAACAGGCTTAAAAGTGAAGCGCTTGAGATCAGATGGAGGGGGAGAGTACCTTTCTAATGAGTTTACTGGCTTCTTGAGGACTCATGGAATAAAGAGGCAATTTACTTGTAGATATACCCCACAGCAAAATGGTGTTGCAGAAAGAAAAAACATGCATATTGCAGAAGTTGCACGGGCATTAATTGGCTGAAAAGAATATGCCTAAACATTTTTGGTCTGAGGCTGTCCATACTGCTGTCTACATTATGAACAGAACTCTCATAGTTGCACTTCATGGGATGACTCCTGAAGAATGCTTTGCTGGCAAGAAGCCCGATATATCGCACTTGGAAGGTATTTGGATGTGTTGCATACATTCATGTGCCAGGTGAGCTACCGAAGAAGCTTGATCCAAAGGCAAAAAAATGTGTTTTTATTGGATACTTTTTAGAGCAGAAAGGGTATTGCTGTTATGGATGACTTGATTATTACAGGTGATTGTAACAATGGGATTGTTGAAGTTAAGGGCTTCTTGAAGAAGAAGTTTGAGATGAAAGATTTGGGTGAGCTAAGATACTTTCTTGGTATTGAGGTGATCAGATGTGATGATGGTATATGGCTGTTCCAAAGGCAGTATGGCTTGGATATGTTATCCAAGTATGGTGTGATAGCATGTAAACCTGTTTTAGTACCATTGGAGCAAAATGTGAAGTTGAGTGTTGACGTTGGGGATGAGATAGAAGGCCCTACTATGTTTAGGAGGATAGTAAGGAGTTTGATTTACATGACTATGACAAGGCTAGACTTGAGCTATGCTATTGGCCTTTTGAGTCAGTTTATGCAAATGCCTAGAAAGCCTCATTCAGTTAGACGTATATTGAGGTATGTGAAGTCCACTTTACATTATGGACTTTTTTATGAGGCATGTAAGGACATACAAGTCGTTGGATATGTGGATTCATATTTTCCCTTGGTAGTGTAGTAGTTACATGGAGGAGCAATAAGCAACCTACAGTTGCTTTATTGAGTAGAGAGGCTGAGTATATTGGTGCTACTATGGCAGCATGTGAGGTGGTATGGTTGCAAGAGTTATTAGGTGATTTGGACGTGTAGGGAGATGGTCCAGTTGTTATTCATTGTGACAACATGAGTAGTATACAACTAGCTAGGAATGCAGTGTTCCATGCTAGGACAAAACACATTGAGGTGCACTACCACTTTGTAAGAGAGAAGGTACTTGCAGGAGAGATTGACTTGGTATATGTCAACACACAAGATCAGATAGCTGACATTTTCACAAAGGCATTGTGTGTAGAGAAGCTTCGAAAGTTTCGAAGCTTACTTGGAGTTGCAGAGATAGATTTGAGCTTGAGGGGGAGTATTGAGATGACAAGCTCAACACGTGCAGACATTGATGATGGACCGCATGGCTAGATGAGTCCCTGCGTCTACACTTAGCACGTTGGTGGTCATTATGATACTCACATAGCCACTGACTTATCACTTATTATATTTAGTTTGTTACACCTACCTACAGCTGGCAAAGATATAACGCTAGTCGATTAGTGTAGTCGATTATGCACTGTTTGACTTAGAAGGCCAATTTCCTTTATGTTGTATCTTATCTATACTTTGTGTACATTGTATAGTATGTGGAAGCAGAAGAGAAATTAGCAAGCAAAAGTTTTGTCCTCCATCTCTATTCTTGTGTTCTTGAGTGAGCTTCCTCTTGTGTATACAGTGTGTGTTTGGCGCAGTAGCTCAAGCACATCTCTCCATCATGTGATTTTTGACAGTTATTTGGACAGGATCCTAGGAGGGTGGGCTTTACATGCTCATAGCCTTAGCCGCACGGTCTATCCATGTGCTTGGGGTTCTTTGGTATGCTCAATGGTCATCTTCATTTTGATGCGATCTGACAGGCTTTTCGAAAGAAGATGGTGGAGGGACTTCCCTAAATTTCCTTCTATTCACACTTTGTGCCCTAGTTATGTGATGGGCAACCAACATAGGTAGCCACATCTCCCAGTTGGCACTAGGAGGGCTTCTACACTGCTTGACTTTGTTCATACTAACCTTTGCAAACCTATGGGCATGGCCTCCCTTGGCAAGGCCAAGTATTTGATGCTGATCATAGATGATTTCAGTTGTTAGGTATGGCCTTATTTTCTGGAGTACAAGAGAAGGCGTACTCTTGTTTCTAGAGTGGAAGGTGTTTGTGGAGACACAAACTGATTCCAAAGTTCATGCTGTACAAGCATATCATGGTGGCGAGTTTACTTCTAAAGTCTTTTCTCATTTTTGCAAGGATCATGGCATTTGGGTAGAGTATACTGATCCAAACATACTTTTGAAGAACGGTGTGGTGGAGCATGCAAATCAGACGATGCTAGAGATGGCCCAATTGATATTGGAGCATTAGGGTCTTCCTCATATCCTTTGGGGTGAGGTGGTGGCTAATGTGGTTCATATTCGCTATCACTCCTTGACTTCTACATTACAGGACATGACTCCTTCTGAGGCTTTCTTTGGTTGAAAGCCTTCCTGTCTCATTTTTGGCTCTTTGGTTTTGATGCTTTTGTCCATGTGGACAAGAAGAAGAGAAAGACAAAGCTTGACTTGAAGTCAAGAAAGTTTATCTTTGTGGGCTACAACACTACCACAAAGGGCTATCGACTTTACGATTCGATGTCATAGAAGCTTGAGGTGAGGGGGATGCGATCCTTGATAAGGCTTTGGGCTTTGAGGATCTGATTGATAGTTCTATTGCAAGTGATTCTTTGTCATCAACTGACCCTCCCCTACCCAGTTCCTCTACTCCCCCACCCAGTTCCTCTACTTTCCTCCAGGTTGCCTCTTTTCACCCCTTCTTCATCTTCGGATCCTCCCCCTCCTTCTCCTTTGTCTACTCCGGTGCTTCCCTATCCCCGCGACGGGCCATTCGAGGGGGAGCCTTCTTTAGATGAGGAGGATTTATCTTCCCTTGGTGAGGGGGAGTCCCTAATCTCGACACGTGCATTGCAGGTATTGGTGGAGACTTGACAATCTCCCTTGTAGTAGGATGAGCCTACTCGGATTCCTTGTTGGTATCAATAGTTCAGGCAAGATTCAAGTGTTTCTCACTTCCTTGCTTCTCCTATAGGTCCGTGCAGATAGGCTCACTTATAGGCCCAATGGAATAGTTCACTTTGTGTGAACTATGCTTTTATGTCACAAATTCTTCATGATAGTGAGCTTATTACACTTGAGGAGGCTCTTATAGGATATTTGGCATCATGCCATGTAGAAGGAGATCGACTCAATCAAGTGTAATCAAACTTGGGAGTTGGTTCCGCATCCCCTTAAGCAGAAGGTGATTCGTGTGAAGTGGGTCTATAAGGCCAAGTATCTCGTAGATGGTTCCTTGGACAAGCACAAAGCTAGACTTGTTGCCAAGGGTTTTGCTCAATGAGTAGGCTTGGACTATTTTGAGAATTTGCACCTATGACTTGGATGTATACTATTTAGTTTGGCTTTTGCAACCCACCAGTAGTGGCCTGTTTATCAGATGGACATAACGTCTGCCTTCTTGAGTGGTGTCCTTGAGGAGGAGACTTATGTTTGCAGCCTCTTGGTTTTCTTGTGTAGGGGAAGGAGGAGCATATCTATAGGTTGCAGAAGGCCCTCTATGGCCTGAAGCAAGCTCCTAGAGCTGGTACCAGAGGATTGATCGATTCTTTCTTTAGAGTGGCTTCCATCGATCAGCTCATGACCCTAATCTATACTTCTAGGTTGAGGGTGAAAGGAGTGTTTTTCTCATCTTGTATGTGGATGATCTCATCATTATAGGGTGCCATACTTTAGAGGTTGATCGTACTTGAGTGATTTTGTGATAGGAGTTTGACATGATGGATCTAGGGATCCTTCACTTCTTCCTTGGATTGGAGATTTATCAGATGGCATAGGGCATTTTTGTTTCCCAGCACATGTACATGTCCGAGCTTCTGTTAGAGTTTAGTATGGTCCATTGTTGGCCTATTTCATGCCCCATGGACCTAGAATCCAAGCTTTTGGTAGCATGCGCTTCCCTTATTACGGATGCAACTTGTTCCATGTGTCATGTTGGCTCCCTCATCTGGCTTATTCATACTCAACTAGATATTTCTTTTATTGTGGCTCTTTTGTCTTCTGTCATGAAGACTTCCACTCAAAAGAATTGGAGTGTGGCCTTCCACATTCTTCATTATTTACAAGGGACTCGATCCTACAGGATCATGTATAGGGAGGGGGTTACTCTCTTTGGTTGGAGTGATTTTGACTGGGTAGATGATGTGGATTCACGGAGGTTCACTACATGTTATGCTTTCTCCCTTGGATCATGAGCTATCTCTTCTTGGAGCAACACGAAGTAGCCTAATGTGGCTCTTTCTCTATAGAGGCAGAGTATCATGCTTGATGTTCTATTGCTATGAAGGTAGTTTGGCTTTGTTGCATGTTGGCAGAGATTGGATTTTCTTAACTAGGACCTATAGAGCTACGTGTGGACAACTAGAGTGCTCTAGTTGTGTCCAAGAACCTAGTGTTTCATGCTCGTGTTGGGGGTAAAGGCGCCTCTGCCTAGCTACTACACTGACAGTACCCGCCTTTGCACACTGCAGGTGGCGAAGGCCCATCACCGTCACTTTATTCTTTTTTCTTTTAGTGATAGTTTGAATAAAGGAAGGCCTGGTCACACATTGTGACTGTTGGAGTTTTCATTTTGTGTCTCTCTCTTTCTTGCTCTTGCTCTCTTGCCATAGCTCTTCCAAGAAAGCTTCGATCCTTCTCACCTTTCTTATGGTATCAGAGTTGGTCCTTCGTGAGCGCTTCCCATCATCGACACGAGGTATGGGAGTTCTTCTCTCACTCAGTTTTTACCTCATAGGTTCACATCAAGGTTTGAGCTTGTGGCAGCCATTGGAGAGCTTGGTTGCTTACTTAGCTTGATTTGTGGCCTTCCTTGGCCCCTTGGGACCCCCCCACCACTTGCAACCTTCGTAGCAGTCCCCCTAGCCCCATATCTATAGATGGCACAATCACACCATGTTGACAGACAATTTTTCTAGCATGACAGAGATCTACAATAGCTCCTCACCCACTTGGCACTTGTTTATGGTCTATTGAGACACCCTGATAGTTGGTATTGAGCTTGGGTACTTCCACATGACTTGGGGATTTGATCTTGAGATCCTCTTGACTGTATAAACAACATCAAGCTTGATTTCAACCTATCCCATACATTTATAGCAGCCCCCAACTCATTTACTATATATGGCACTTGGTTATGGCTTGTTGAAGCCTCCCGACACTTGGCTTTGGGTTTGGGCACTGATATTTATGGTTGGCATTGAGATTGGAGCTAATTTAGCTCAGCAATGGACTATTTGAACAGTCCCAGGACTGTCATAAATGGGGCATCACCCTGTCATTGATCTTTACAAGTACATGTGATGGTCATTTGATACCCCATTGTCACTAGATGATGCCTATATGTCAGGGAATATATGTCTATGGTTTTGCCTATCGATTTGAGCTTGGTTTGAGCATTGATTTGCTAAGTTTACAGAGGTTATTTGCTACTAGAATATTCAGGTGTGAAGCTCATTTGCCATGTCATTGATCTTTATAGGTACATGTGAGGGTCATTTGATGCCCGATTATGCTCGGTTGGTGCCTATACATATGGGAAAGCATGCCGATGGTTTTGAGCTTGGATTGAGCCACTGTTTGCTCAATTTTGGAGGTTTATTTGCTACTGGAATATTCAAGGCTGAAGCTCTTTTGCTTATGTTTGGATATGTCTGTTGCATTTGAGCTATGTCTTGGATGTATACATTGATGTAGCGACTCTCGGGGATCGACATAGAGCTTGGATTTGCTCTCGAATCATTGGTTGAGCTTGATCTCACTTTGCATAGCATTTGGATCTTCATCTCTACTATACTTATGGCATGTACTTTGCTGATGTGTTTGACTAGACTTGACATGCTTGGCCTATGCAACTACTACATGCCCGTTACATTGTTTGGAGTTGGATGCTACTAAGCCTTACTTTGGCTTGAGATTTGATTGCCTAGAGCTTACTTTGGCTATTTCTCGGCTTGCCAGAGTTAAGAGTTTGGATGTGCTTGATGTCTATGGATGCTATGTATGGATGCTACACGACCTATATGCTCATGAGGTCTTATTGATGCTTGATCTTGGATCCTCTGGCATTGGTGCTATCATATGCCCTTGTTGAGCTTCTTTGCTTGATATTTATAGATTTTGTGCCAGTGGAAGCATCTTGATACGCTTGACAGACATTGAGTAGGTGGTTTATGCTACTTGAGCATTCAGATACTTGAGATTGGGATCTTCACTTGGATGTTGTATGATTGATATGCCGTGGTCCTCATAGATGTACTTGGGCTGATTTGGGCTTTGCACTCCCTGAGCATACACCTATTTGTGTCAGGTCTTGCCAGTGTTGTGTATACTTTGCCCTAATTGCTCACGTGTTTCGAACCGAGCGGCCATGGCTACCTCTCACATAGCCGACGCGCAATGCCTACCTTACGGGTGTAGTGAGCTTACCTTGATGCTCGATCGAGTACCCTCCTCTTTCTTGCACACCGGTAGCTCCACGATCCTTGAGGCAAGCTCAAGCAACCTCAATCCCTCTCCCATGAGCTTCATCCTCCATAGCCAAGCGCGAGACAAGAGAAGAGAAGAGAGGAGGGGAAGATGAAGAGAGAACATGGAGAGCTTCTTCTCCAAGATCCCTCACTCTCACACAATCACTCCCTCACTCCCTCACACTCTCTCAATCCCTCTCTCAAGCACAAGCAAGAAGGCAAGAAACAATAGAAGAAGAAGAAGAAGCTTTGGCCACACACAAGAATGATCTTCTCATTCACTTTTTGAACTTTATATACATGCCCTACTTTTCATGGGCGGTCATCCCCTTTTTTACATGGCCGGCCATTAGCCTAGGCCCATTTCTCATTTCCCACCGTTCTAATCTATCCTATTCCCAACTAATGCATACAATTTGCACAGGAGTGAGACTAGCACTCTTTTACAAGGATTTGGGAGCACTTTTACACTTAATGGTGCGCTTTTTACTCTTTTACTTTCCTTGGGCGACTCTAAGACTTCCTGAGGGTCATGCCCGTGCTTTTAATTTTTTCAGGGTGCGCCTTTTTCTTCCTTTTGTCCTATGCCTTTTGCTATTTCCTTTTTTCCATTTCCCGCTCCTCTGTGCTGCGGTAAACATTACCCCCCTCCTAGCCAAGTGCCAATCCCATGGCACTGTGGTGGGAAGTAGTGGGATAGATGATGCTGTTGCTAGGTGGAATTGGTGGGTAGATGACACTGATGCTGGTGAATGAGAGGTGATGGAGTTTGATGACGATGACCAGGAGAGATTCCGGCATGCTTTAGACTTCATGAAAATGCTCAGGATTTCACACACAGTTGTGGCTCCCATTCTGCGACGGGCTGATAGAGGTTCCAATTGGCTGGTGGAAAATAGGTAGCCGATTATCCTTTGGTCAACAAAAATGCTTGATCAATAAGCAATCCCTTAGGAGAATGGTGTTGAAAGGATTTATCCTGGAGAAACCCCCCTGAACTCTGTCTTGACAAAGGTTTGCTTTGTCTTCGCATGGAAGATCTTTGTCTTTGTTTTGAAGATCTTGTTATCCTGAGGATCCTTGTCTTTGATTTGAAGATCTTCAGCTTTGATTTCAAGATCTTCAGGTTTGATTTCAAGATCTTCAGGTTTGATTTCAAGATCTTCAGTGCTGAGCTGAAGATCTTGAACCTTGCATTGAAAATCCTCAGGCTTGTGGAATCAATAAGCGATCCGTAGATCTTGAGACGGTAGGCATGCATCTTTGGAAGATGAGGTTCCAAAATCTAAGCCAATGGCAGATCCATCACTGGGTTTTCCTTCTGCTTGATTTGGTTCAGTCATGGCAGCCATTAGTAGGCAGATGATTGGCAACATGAAATCTGTTGAGCCATTTAAACCTCCGCAGCGAAGCTCCTGAAGTTGTAGTAATGGAGTCGTGTCCGACTCATGGAAAAATTCCTTGTCATTGGAGGATGTAGTGGATGATCTTCTTCAGCCAAGTAGCCAGTTCTTGAAACACGAACATAACCTGCAAGAAAAGTTGTGCACTTCCTAGGGGGTGTGTCTGTCTCACTGTGTAGTGCATGGTGCCCGTGCCAGTGAAACTGGGAGATGGGTCTAACCTTGGGCAAGCCCTTGGTAATGTCCCACACTTGAGGACCCAATTAGTACGTCGTTGGAGGTGCGGTGCAAAACTTAGGGTGACAGGTTTGAAAGTCTTGCCCTTGATGTGCCCTAAGTGTAAAGTGGGGAAGGGGCTAGGGAGAATCCTAGATGTAGTGAGTGTGGTGCACAATAAAAATGAAGGGAGACTGCAAGCACATGTGAAGTGTTCTCCTTGTTAACTTGCTTAGTAGTAGATTCATCTTTCAGCTTTGCAATTTTTGGCTCTTGTCTTTCTCTCCAGTCACCTTGTCTTTGTTTCCTTGTGGCTTTTTCTCTCTTTGCTTTCTTTTCTTTTGTTTTTTTTTGTTTTTTTTTTTGAGAATGAGAGAGGTAGTATAATTGTCAAGGCATATCACACCCATTTAATCACGGGGCGGTCGCAGGCATTGAGATAAGAATGCACGACTTTGTAGGTATTCTTTAATATCGGCCTTAGCTCTCAGAGGAGTGGTTGACAAGAAAGGGTGATTACACCTTGTGAAGTGGGTGTCACTCATATTTTCTAAGAGCTCTAGACAGAAGGAAGTGTGTGTGTGTGTGTGTGTGTGTGTGTGTGTGTGTGTGTGTGTGTGTGTGTGTGTGTGTGTGTGAAGCACACTCATTTGGATTGGAGATTTAGGTAGGGCAGCATCCTCTTGTGTGGCTTGTATGTTTTAGTCGAAGACTTGTGGAATTTATAGAGCTTGGGAACCCATATAAAAATCCTATCCTACAATGGTTGGTGAGTCTTCTCCTTGCTTTGTCGACTATTTTGAATATTTTTGCTTGCTTTAGATAGTAGCCGATTTCATCTATCTTGAGACGATTTGAGTAGGTAGGAATCCATGGAGGGAGACCTTGTAGTGTGACAGGATGTGAGTAATCCATCAATCAGGAGTGGGTGACCCGATATGCATGCTTTCATCCAGATCCAATAAGTCATTGATATTGACATACATTACACAATGTTGATTCTAAAGTAGCCATGATAAAAGTATCCTATCATCCTAGGAAATAGGATATGGATTTTCTTGTGACCTTTGCTAGCAAATAGCTCATTGAAACTGGAATGAATTACTTCATTGTAGAACAAGAGGGACTAGGAATGTTATGCACATCTAAAAAGTGTTGATATTACTTACTTTCCACCCCTTCACCTTATTTTTAGAGTACCAAGCTCTACTTTACTCAGTGAATAGACCATGTGTTGCAAGACGAATAGTTACATAGCTTCTATTGTTGCTGAAATTTGAGTACACAATGATTGTGCAAAAGGAAAACACTTCTAGGTGCACACTTATTCAAAATCATCAACAAACATGACCCTTTAAGGTTGACATCACACCCTATTGGGTCGATATGCTATACATATCTTCAAAAGGGTTTACCTAAATGCTCAATAGAAAAGGCAAGACTCACCCCTATCAAATGATTGTTGGACAACTATATTCGTTGGGATGCATGTGTGACCATGAAATGGAGGGTGTGCCTCAAGAATCATATAAAAGGATAGGAGAAGGCACTTATACCGATAGTACAACTAGGAAAATGTTGTAATATTAGCCATGGTGGCCTATCTTGTTTAACAACTTGGTAGCTTCGTCAAGCCTATGATGAGTGCCAATGCACCAAAGAAGTAAGAAGAGACAAAATGGATCTCATATTGGTCATTTTCCACCAACTCTTTGAGCAATGGGTTCTAGAATTTATGAGATCTATTAACCTAGTGGTGCAATACTCGCAAGCACGATACATCATCATTGTCATGGAGAACATGTCAAAATGGGATAAGGCTAGGGTGACTTGTAAGAATAATTCCAAAATGATGGGTTAAGTTCTTATAGGGGCAAGTAATCTCTAGATTGGGCTGCTTTATTGAGATTGTGAGAAACCATGGAACACACTTTATTAATCAAGTCATTAAGTACTTATTTTCTACCTTTCTAGGCATTTGTAGAAAGTAAACTCCACCCTATCTCAAGCTAATGGCCAAGCAAAGCCATGAACAAAAGACTAATAAGCAGTTCTCACAAAAATAGTCTCTACCTATAGGACTGATTGGGATAATAAGCTTAGGGTAGCTTTATAGGCCTATAAAGTAGCCTATAAAACAACCATAGGTAGGACTCCATTCAAACTCACATATGATATAGATTTCATTATGCATGTGGAATTCCTTATTCCTAGCCTAGAAATAGCAATGCAAGAGCAATGAGAGGGTATGCAAGAGCTGAAGCTAACTATCTTATTGAACTAGAACGATTAACAAAGATGAACCTCTTGGCAACCCACACCTTGATCACTGAAAAGAAAAAGTCAAAGGCTTATTTAAATAAGCATAAATAAATTTTGAGATAGCTAATTTGGTACTACCTTACTCAACCAAAGGCCATAAGAAGAAAGTGAAATTTAGAGACCTCTAACCCTAGCACATCTCCATCATTAGTAGATTAGGTAATGAGGAATGTGAAACCTTGGAAGGAAAAAGTATATGAAAGAATTTCTTGATTTGCCCCTAGATCTCAGTGGAAATTGACTAAATAAATACTACCCTACATGTCACTTGGAGCATGAGCCTCCAACAACCATAAGCGGAAGGTGAAATTTAGAGGCCTTAGACCATACCACATCTACATCATTAGTCAATTAGGTAATGAGGAATGTGAAACCTTGGAAAGATAAATTATATGAAAGAATTTAATGAGTTATCCCAATATCTCAATGTAAGCTAACTCAATAGATACGACCCTCCATGTGAGTGGAGTAGGGACCTCCAATAGATGAGCTTGACATTCCAATCAGAGCCATTAAAGGCATATATATAAGAATCAAGGCATTCATCCCAAAGGTGGTTAAAAACTATGGCATACTTGGCATGTGACTACATGTGCATTCCTAAAAGGTGATTGTGTACCTATTGTGTGTTAGCCTATAATGATCTACTTACAACCAAGATAATATGCAAAAGACCTAAGGTCACAATTGCTATTAAGATTGTGCAAGGTTCCTGAGTTAGTTGTTTGAATAGGTGTATTTTGATAGGAGGGCTTGATTTTGAGTTCTCTTTTAGCTCTCATTGATTGCCTCAAAATTGGAGTTGGTAAAGAGGTTCCTTCTAACCACTCCATTGGATTTGAGTGTATGCCATATCAATCTAGGTTGGAAGCTTAGATCTAGACTTCCTTATGCACTTGGTTTCAAAGTAGTGCTAAGTGACCTAAGTGGAACCATAATTTCTCATGGTCTTACTGCACCTATAAAATGTGTTAATGCATGGTATGGGTGTTTGATTTGCACTATGGTCTCTATGATATTCTATTAGTGCTTGTGCTCTATGAGCCCTAATCCTTGTGCTACTGTGAGTGATGTGGTTGCAGCTTGGTGGGGTGTGCCTTAAGGTGATAATGGAATGTGCCACATAGGACGGTACCTATATGTGCTCTAATGCACTTTTGTAATTCTTGCCTTATTGTTTGGGTATGCTTCAAGTTAGGTCTCTCTTGGATGGACCTTGCAACTAGTTGCAACTTGAAGTAATGCCTTGGGTTTGATCCTTGGGTTTGTGGAATTTGGATACACAATTAGGGTTTACTAATGAAGTCCTAGAGAGCTAATAGAGACTTGAAGCAAGATGTGGTTGTCCACTCAATCTTGTGGGTCTTACAAAGATAAATTAGGATTAGGGTGATTGTCAAATATGTCAATTTGGTAGAACACTCAAGTTATACTCAAATGAATCTAGTAGTGTGCAACTTCCCTCGATAATCCTAGGAGGCTCTTGCAAGGTTATGCTCCCCCCCGAGTGTAGTTTGGTCTTCTTTTGGTGAATGGCTCGTCTTAGCTAAGAGTCACAAATTCAAGTGGATTTTTAGCTAGGTGTTTAGTCCCCTTGAGGAGTACTTGTTAAAGTTTCCTTTGGTTTGGCTCCTCAACTATTCATTCTATCTCTTGGATTCTAGTGGATGAGAGATATGTGCTTGAGGACTTCACCATCTACACTCAAGGTTCTCTATGGGTTTTACCAAGCACGAAGGACCCTTTTTTTGCAATAGTGGTCTAGGACTTCGATGGTATTTTACAATCTCTATACAAGTCAATGACTAGATGTTTCACTCCCAAAGGGTGCAGAGGTGTAGAGAGAGCTCACACTCAACCGCCAATACCCATAGACCACTTATTCCTTCAAGCGTTTCAAGAGAGCACCTATGGCTATCTCTCACCTAGCTGACGTGCCTTTGATCCTACCGGGATGTAGGGAGCTTACCTTGATGCCCAAATGAGTTGCCTCCTCCCTCAAGCACTCCAGTAGCTCCACAATTCGTGATGCAAGCTCAAGCATCCTCAAGCCTCTACCTCCAAGCTCCATCCTCCATAGCCACGAGTGAGATGAGAGAAGAGAGGAGAAGAGAAGAAGAAGAGAGGAGATGATGGAGAGCTTCACCTTCATGATCCCTCACTCGCACACACTCACTCCCTCACTCACTCACACTCCCTCCCTCAAGCACATGCAAGCAAGTAAACAGAAGAGAAGGAGAGAAGAAGGTGAGTCAACTTTTTGTTGAGATGGCAAGCTCAACACGTGCGGACATTGATGATGGACCGCCTGGCTAGATGAGTCTGCATGTCTACACTTAGCACGTTGGTGGTCATTATGATACTCACATGGCCATTGACTTATCACTTATTATATTTATTTTGTTACACCTACCTATAGCTGGCAAAGATATAACACTAGTCGATAGTGTAGTCACTTATGCACTGTTTGACTTAGAAGGCCACTTTTCTTTATGTTATAACTTATCTATACTTTGTGTACATTGTATAGTGTGTGGAAGAAGAAGAAAAAATAGCAAGAAAACGTTTTGGCATCCATCTCTCTTCTTGTGTTCTTGAGTGAGCTTCCTCTTGTGTATACAATGTGTGTTTGGAGCAGCAACTCAAGCACATCCCCCCGTCACATGATTCTTGACATGGTATCAGAGCCGCGCCACTGAGAGAGACTAATTTTGAAGGCTAAAGTGAAGGAGAAGAAGCAAGGTTCGAGCAAGCAAGCAATGGGTAAGAAGCTCTCCCATTCTTCCACTCTCTCTCTTGGATAGTGCATGTGGAGGCACCGAAAACAGGGTCGAGTAAAAATCTCAGATTTCTATGAGATTTGGTGTGTGAGTAGATCACTGTATATTATGCAAACACACTCTTTAGGGCTTTCCCGCAGTTATTTTGGGCGTCTGAGGCCGTTTCCGGCCCCATTTTAGAGCCGCAAGGTTGCGGACAACAGTTTCAGGGTACACTATGATTTTAGTTGTATTGAACGAAAGTGGGTGCGCAGATTACAGATTGCAAATCTATAATTTTTGAGGCGTTTGTAGGAAGCAAACATAAGGTTTATCAGCAAACAGGTTGCAAATTACATGTACTATTCAGCAATCAGTGAAAAAGATTTCTTGGTGTATTGCTGTGCACGTGTTGTGAAAGATTGTAGAAGACTAGCTTGATGTGTTGTATCCTTGTTTGTGATAATGGCAGAGAACAGTGGAAATCCCATTATTGAGAAGCTCGACAAGAATAACTACCCTTCATGGAAGTTTCGTGTGACAAACTTCCTCATTGGAAAGGGCCTTTATGAGTTTGTTTCAGGTGAAGAAAAGGAGCCAGAGCTGGGTATCCCTCCAACTACAGATGAGTTAAAAGTATGGAAAGAGTGGAATGCAAAATACAAAAAGGTGATGTATTGGCTATTTGTAGTCATTGATAATACTATGCTGGGGCATATGAGGAATGCAGAAACTTCACATGCAGCTTGGACAATTTTTGAGAGCATGTTTTCAATAAATACAAAGGCACGAAAGATTCAACTCAAGCAAGAGTTGAATGCCTTGAAGAAAGGGAAAATGTCTATCAATGAGTATGTGTCGAAGGTGAGGAGCATTGCAGATGCTTTAGCAGGGATTGATGCAATGCTGGATGATGATGATTTGGTTTGATCCATTTTGAGTGGCCTTAACAATGAGAAGGCATGGAAATTATTTGTTACTTCAGTATATGTACGGAAGCCATTTCCAGATTTTGATGAGCTGGTCTCTCTCATGATTACTGAAGAGTTCAATATGCAGGGTGATTCGTTTGAAAGAAATGGTAAACATGTCCAAGCATTTTACTCGAGTTTAGGAAGTAGACGTGGTAGATCCTCTTCGAGAGGCTGTGGTATGGGATGCGCTGGCGATAACCAGAAAAACAGGTTCAATCAACAGTTTGGTGAAATGCAAGTTTCTAGAGGCATAGAAAACTTTAGAGGTAGGGGGAGCTCTAAAGGAAGAGGTGGATGGCAGAACAGAGGCTCTGGAAATTCTGCTATTGTTTGCCATTATTGTGGCAAAACATGACATATTGCAGCCAATCGTTATGCTAAGAAGGATGATATTCGTAGTGGTAAATTGCAGCAAGGAAAATATGTATCATCTTCACGATAGAATGAAGACAAAAATGAGCGTCTGTTTGTTATGCAGCATATGATGAATGCAGTTACAGGAAAGGGGACACATGATGATGTATGGTATGTCGATTCAAGTGGATCTAATCATATGACCAGTCATGTTGAATGGTTTGGAGAGATGCAAGACTTACAAAACCGAGGTTGTGTAGTCGGGTGATGATTCATACCACCCAATTTCACACATTGGAAAGGTTCCCTTGTCCTTGTATGATGGCCAGACAAAGAGTTTGACAGATGTATTACATGTGCCATTAATTACAAATAATCTAGTGTCTATTGGCCAAATGGTAGAGTAGGGGTTGCAGGTTTGATTCAATGCAAAATGTTGTTTTGTAGAAGACTTTAATGATAAGTGCAGGTTGGCCGCAAAAGTAAGTAGAGTTGGCCGAATGTTCACTTTAGATATTGGAATTCTTGCAATGGATGCTGCTATGTATGCTAAAGGAAAAGGAGTAGTTACAAATATTGAAATATGACATAAATATATTGGACATGCAAATGTGCAAAGGCTGAAATTAATGCAGTCTGGAGGATTGGTTACAAGGTTGCCTTCTTTTAGAGTTGCAGAATTGCATAAAGTCTGTGAAGCATGCCATTTTGGTAAGTAGACGAGATAACCTTTCTCGCATGATAGAGAAGTGAGCAGAAATATACTTGATGTAGTACATACAGATGTTTAGGGGCCTACACAAAATGTATCTCTTGGTGGCAGCAAATACTTTGTCACATTTATTGATGGCTGTTCAAGGAAGCTATGGGTATACTTCATGAAGGAAAAGAGAGATGTGTTTGAGCACTTCAAATCTTTTAAGGCAACTGTTGAAACAAAAACAGGCTTAAAAGTGAAGTGCTTGAGATCAGATGGAGGGGGAGAGTACCTCTCTAATGAGTCCAGCGGCTCCTTGAGGACTCATAGGATAAAGATGCAATTTACTTGTAGGTATACCCCACAGCAAAATGGTGTTGCAGAAAGAAAAAACAAGCATATTGCAGAAGTTACATGTGTATTAATGGCTGAAAAGAATATGCCCAAACATTTTTGGTATGAGGTTGTCCATACTGCTGTCTACATTATGCTCCCACAGTTGCAGTTCATGGGATGACTCCTGAAGAATGCTTTACTGGCAAGAAGCCCGATGTATTGCACTTGAAGGTATTTGGCTGTGTTGCATACGTTCATGTGCCAAATGAGCTACGTAAGAAGCTTGATCCAAAGGCAAAAAAATGTGTTTTTATTGGATAATCTTTAGATCAGAAAGGGTATCGCTGTTATAACCCTGTCATAGGTGAGTTTAGAGTGAGCAGGGATGTTATCTTTGATGAGATGGGAAGTTGGTATACACCTGCTGGTGATGTTTTGGATGATGATAATGATTAGGACAGCTATGTGCAGAAATATAAATAAGAATCACAGAGTCTTAGTGGACCAGAAACATCATATGGTACTACACCTACAGTGAGCCCTTGGTCTGGGAGACTAAGGAGTAGCCCCACATCTTCAAGTGGATCTATAAGTGTTGCAGGGAAGGACAAAGGAACGAAGAAAGTGCTAGATGGTAATGATGCATCTACCAGTCATTTGGGATTTGATGGAGATTCTAGTGGTTCGGAGAGTTTGGATGATGAGCTTGGCATTCCTTCAGTCAGGACACCGGGTGTACAAAGAGCTCATAGTAATGTAAAGGCTCCATTGAGTGATCTAGTGGTACACAGATCTAGTAGGGTCAGATACCTTATTAAAAGATTTGTTTTGAAGGTTATAGAGCTCACCATTATGCTTATGTGGTGAAACTAGTTGAGGAGGTTGAGCCCACTTGTTTTGAGGATGTTCTTGGTCATGCTCATTGGGATGCAGCAATGGACGAGGAGATGGCTGCATTAGAAGCCAATAAGACTTGGGATTTGGTACCCTTACCTAAGGGTAAGAAAGCTATTGGTTGTAAGCGGGTTTACAGAGTCAAGCATAATGCAGACGGTTCAGTTTTAGCATGTATAAGGCAAGGCTGGTTCCAAAAGGCTATGCTCAAACATATGGCATAGATTATGAAGAGACATTGAGTCCAGTTGCTAGGATGGCAACTATTAGGTGTGTGATTGCCTTGGCAGTAGCCAAAGGTTGGAGTTTGCAGCAAATGGATGTTAAGAATTCCTTCTTGCATGGTGAATTGCAAGAAGAAGTGTATATGGAGCAGCCAGCAAGTTATGAGGATTTAGAGCATCCCACATATGTGTGCAGGTTAAAGAAGGCACTCTATGGGCTGAAGGAAGCACCTAGAGCATGGTCTGACAAGATTGGAGAGTATCTTGTTAATATTGGATTTTGTATTTCTGATGTTGATCATTCACTTTATGTGAGAAAGGGAGATGCAGGTTTGGTCATCATAGTCATCTATGTGGATGACTTGATTATTACAGATGACAGTGACAATGGGATTACTGAAGTTAAGGACTTCTTAAAGAAGAAGTTTGAGATGAAATATTTGGGTGAACTGAGATAATTTCTTAGTATTGAGGTGATCAGATGTGATGATGGTATATGGCTGTCCCAAAGGCAGTATGGCTTGGATATGTTATCAAATTATGATATGACAGCATATAAGCCTTTTTCAGTACCATTGGAGCAAAATGTGAAGTTGAGTATTGACATTGGGGATGAGATAGAAGACCCTACTATGTTCAGGAGGATAGTAGGGAGTTTGATTTACATGACTATCACAAGGCCAGACTTGAGCTATGTTATTGGCCTCGTCAGTCAGTTTATGCAGATGCCTAGAAAGCCTCATTTGGATGCAGTTAGTGTCAAGATTGTGGGAGAGAAGGAAGGAGTCTCACTTGTAGCTTTCTTGCTTGCACAATGGGGGAATACACACAAAGGTGGAGGCTGAAAACAATTTTCCTCTTCTTAGTTGTGTAAGCCAAAAGAACTCTCTTACAAAGAAATAGAAGAACCCTATATATGGGTAACTAACTGAACCACGAACTAGAGAAGATAAGGATAGTTGTCATCTAGCAATTATTCATGGGCGGTGTACCAACCGCATCTGCAACTAATAAGTCGGTGACATAAATGCACAACGGTCACCTTGGCATATCACGAGTGGAGCTCGATATCTCAACAGTTAGAAGTATATTGAGGTATGTGAAGTCCACTTTACATTATGGACTTTTTTATGAGGCAGGTAAGGATGTACATGTCTTTGGATACACAGATGCAGATTGGGCTGGTAGCATTTCAGACAGAAGATCTACAAATGGATTCATGTTTACCCTTGGTAGTGCAACAGCTACATGGAGCAGCAAAAAGCAACCTACACTCGCTTTATCGAGTACAGAGGTGAGTATAGAGGTGCTGCTATGGCAACATGTGAGGTGGTATGGCTATAAAAGTTATTAGGTGATTTGGACGTGGATGGAGATAATCCAGCTATCATTCATTGTGACAACATGAGCAACATACAGCTAGCTAGGAATCCAGTGTTCCATGCTAGGACAAAATACATTGAGGTGCACTACCACTTTGTGAGAGAGAAGGTACTTGCAGGAGAGATTGACTTAGTATATGTCAGCACACATGATCAGATAGCTGACATTTTCACAAAGGCATTGGGTGCAGAGAAGCTTCAAAAGTTCCGAAGCTTACTTGGAGTTGCAGAGATAGAATTGAGTGAGGGGGAGTGTTGAGATGGCAAGCTCAACATGTGCGGACATTGACGATGGATCGCATGGCTAGATGAGTCCGCACGTCTACACTTAGCACGTTGGTGGTCATTATGATACTCGCATGGCCATTGGCTTATCACTTATTATATTCAGTTTGTTACACCTACCTACAGCTAGCAAAGATATAATGCTAGTCGATTAGTGTAGTCGGTTATGCACTGTTTGACTTAGAAGGGCACTTTCGTTCATGTTGTATCTTGTCTATACTTTGTGTGCATTGTATAGTGTGTGGAAGAAGAAGAAGAAACCAGCAAGAAAATGTTTTGGCCTCCATCTCTCTTCTTGTGTTCTTGAGTGAGCTTCCTCTTGTGTATACAGTCTGTGTTTGGCGCAGCAGCTCAAGCACATCCCCCCATCATGTGATTCTTGACACTTTTTCCA
Organism: Lygodium microphyllum; assembly: GCF_053477565.2. Lineage (NCBI taxonomy): Eukaryota > Viridiplantae > Streptophyta > Polypodiopsida > Schizaeales > Lygodiaceae > Lygodium > Lygodium microphyllum. Next base: position 13,923,147 of record NC_141147.1, on the reverse strand, counting down.
CACACCCAAGAATGAGCTCTTCATTCAATTTTCAACTTTATATACAAAACCCTAAATCCCTTTTGGGCAGTCATTCCCTTATCCCATTTTTTACATGGTTTGTGGCATAGGCCCTCTTTCGCATTGTCCTCCTATCTTCCTAGCTTTCTTTCTAGCACCCATCTACCTTTACAATTTGCACAGGAGGGAGCCTGGCACTCTTTTACAAAATGTTTTAGGGGAGCCTTGCATTTAAGAATACGCTTCTACCTCTGACTTAGCTTTTGGAGCCACCATCACACTTTCGACTCTTTCCCTTCTTGCTTCTTTTGTTGTGTCTGATTTCCTCCTGGGCCATCTCTTTTAGGTCCGAACTTATACTTTTTCACCTTTTTTACTTTCTTCTTGTGCTGAGGTTAACATTACCCCCCCTCCTAGCCTAGTGCCAGTGCCATGGCACTGATGGGTAGTAGTTGGAAGTGGGGATGGGTATAGCTAGATGGTTTTTTTGAGTTTGTATACAAGACCTTGTGGGGGATGGTGACGCCATCGGCTAACTACGACGAGTACGTTGCCAAGCTGCTCTCCCAATTGGAGAAAGCTAAGGAGGAACACAAGATAGCTATGGCTGAGTTGGCACTGAGAAGGAATTAGTAGCCACCTTCCAGCTGGATAAAATGAGGATGATAGCCATGTAGCAAAGGGAGATAGTAGATCTCAAACAAGAAATGAAGGCTAAGGATGACAGGGAGGAGCACTGGAGATAGCAGCTTGAAAACGAAACACAAGAGGTAGTTAAGATGCAAAGAGAGCACAAGCTCCTGATAGTGCAATACCAGGAGCTTGTTACAAAATCTGCTCAGGTTGATTCGCTTGTGGCTGAGCTGAATGCCAGAGATGAGGAGAGAAAACAAGACATAGAGGAGCAGCAAGAGGAGATTGAACGCCTGACAGATCAACTAAACTCTGAAAAAGAAGAGCAAGAGAGGCTGGTCAAGGAGTTGGAGGACCACGAGCAAAAACCCATGATACTAACCCTAAAGCAAGGTGAAAGCATGGAAGAAATGAACAAAAGAGCAGAGGAGTGGGCTGTGCACAATGAAAAGAGGGTGAAGACACTGGCACGGCACCTTGCTCTGGTAGAGAAGAAGAAAATCATTGTAGAGAGCAAGGCGGAAGCTGCCCAAGTGGCCTTTGGTGCCCAACAGAAAGCCTTCCTCAACACCATCATGGACGCCACCCGCTCAGCGCAAGGAGAGTCGTTGGAGGTGACACACAGAAAGCTTAGCATCGCACGCAGAGCCTTACACGTTGGATTGCAGATGCCACCTCTACCTGCGGAGGTTAGGCTGAGCTTGGATGAGCAACGAAAATACCTATTGCTGGCCGGCCTAACCGCCAAGAAATCGACGTCCTCAGATTTGAAGAAGAAGCACCACAGGGAGAATGGCAGGGGGAGGAAGTAGAACTTGAGATCAACATGAACCGATTCATGGAGGATGTAGTCCCACAACCCCACTCGCCGCAGTCTCAAGAGCCACCACAAGAGGACCCATCTACGGAAAGACAAGCCGCATCTAGGGAAAGACGCAGAAAGCTAGTAGAGGAAGCCAGGAAACAACTGAGAGCCAAACCAGCTGTGCTACCGTCCGCACCCCTCCCACCTTGCCCTGACGATATCCCTGTGGGATTCCATGCAGAACTGGTGCTGTGGGAGATATAAGAACAAGGAAAGGATCCATTCACCTTTAGTTTTCTCCTACCCAATAGTCTGCGGAGGGTCTTGCCGCTCAAGGTGATGGATGAGGTGATCGCGATCGGTGGCTGGTTGGGGCAAAGATGGCTAGAAGAGCAAGAAAAACCCCGACCTCTTGGGGCACAGAAGCAATTGATTACTGGTAGAACAAAGTTTTTGAAGTCCCACACACTATACAGGGCTACAAAAGCCAACCCCTTTGGAGGAGGCGAGTATGTGACATCAGTATGCTCACCTGGATGGCGTTTTGTAACACCCTGCCATTCGAGCGGAACAACCCTACCTACATGGCATGCCCTCGAAGGGTAGGGGTGGATTTTGATGCCACCCTCCACGAGCGGTACAACTTCCCTATTATTTATAACTCTAATGTAGTATCCTTCGAGCATGCCCTTCTCTTTACCTCCGACGAGGCTCCCTCCTATGCCAATTGTATAGGCTAGAGGCGTAAGGCTAGAAGAGGGAAATGGAAAAAAGACATTGCCACAATGGCCGGTCACGTAAAAAGGGGATGGGTGCCCATGGGATTTTAGGGTTTGTATATAAAGTTCAAACAGTGAATGGAAGCTCATTCTTTGGTGTGTGGCTAACAAGAGCTCTCTTCTTCTTCTCTTCTTCTCTTCTTCTTGCTTGTGTGTGCTCTTGAGAGAGGGAGTGTGAGAGTGTGAGAGAGTGAGTGTGTGGGAGTGAGGGATCGAGAGGGTGAAGCTCTTCACCATCTCCTCCTCTCTTCTTCTCTTCTCTTCTCTTCTCTTTTCTCGCGCGCGCAGCTATGGAGGATGGAGCTTGGAGATGGAGGAGGCTTGAGGATGCTTGAGCTAGCATCAAGAATCGTGGAGCTACCGAGGTGTGTGAGGGAGGAGGCTACTCACATCGGCATCAAGGTATGCTCACTACACACGTAGGATTGATGGCACATCAGTTAGGTGAGAGATAGCCATTAGAGCTTGTTTGAAATGCTTGAAGCAATAAGCGGTCCGTGCGTCTTGGCGGTTGAGCGTGAGCTCCCACAACAGTTGAAGCAGCTCCAGTTGTTGCAAGAAAGGGAAAATCCTCGCTGCGCCCCCTCCCTTTGACTCTCACACCTCAAACTGCCACCATGAACTCCACAACACAAGAGCCAGAGCTTGCCATGGATACCACTAAACTTATGTCCATGATACAGTTCTTAGTTATGAAAGTACAAGAGATGGTACTAGAAGTAGGAGTCAAAAGGCCAGCTGCAGTAGATGATGCGGAGTCTAGGCAAGACCCAAAAAGGCAAAGGTTGAAAGCATCCACCACCACAACATCTCCTACAATGCTCGTAGCTGCGGATTCCAATGCATATGTAGCTGAACTTCTAGCTTAGCTAGAGAAGGCTAAGGAAGAGAAGAAGGCAGTAGTGGCAGAACTAGAGACCGAAAGAGAAGTTTTTGTGGCGTTAAGGCTAGAGATGACATGATAAGCTGTGGAACATTAAAGAAAAGGAGGCACAAGAGAATGAAGATCACCTAAGGTAGAGGCTAAAAGATGAGACACAAGACCTAATGGCCAAGCAATGAAGCCACAAGCTGCTCATTCTGGAATATGATGACCTTCAGGTAAGGGTGCAAAAAGTGGAAGAGATGAATGCAGAATTGCGAGAAAACCAACGCGACAGAGACTAGGCATTTGAAGAACAACGCCAAGAGCAAGATGATGCCATGGAATTCAGGTTGATGATGGGGCTAGAGGAGTAGGGAAAGCTCGAGAGAGAGAGATATGGAAGCCGTGGTGCATGAAAAGGAAGAGGCAATCAAGGAAGCTACCAAGAGTCTACAAGGCAACCTAGAAAACTCCCAGCAGGAAGTGAAGGCATTGATGGCCGTGGCCATGACCGAAAGAAGGCTGCACTGAGTAGAATTGCAAAGCCAAGTGCAAGTCAACGAAGAATTGTCAGAAAGGCTTGTTGAAACCTACATGTAGTTCACCATGACCGATCAAGGAAGAAGAATAGCTAAAGAGCAACTGAACCACTGGACAAAGAGAAGACCCAAATGCTAGAAGTGTGGAATCAGCATCAATAGCTGGTAATGATGCTATCTCGGGAGATGGAAAAAGGCAAGAAAGATCTAGAAGAGAAAGCACAACAATGGGAGAGGCACAATTTTGAAAGAGTGAGAGGATTGATAGAGTGCCTAGCAGTGGCAGAGTGAGAGGGTGCTCGTAGAATCTAGAGCAGATGCTGCAGAAATGTGCTCAGAAACTCAAAGGAAAGCTTTTCTGAGCACAATGCTTCATGTCACCCAAGTTGAAGGCAAGGATTTGGTGGAGAGAATCAAAAGGAAGTTGGAGTTAACGACCAGAGCCTTGAGGTATGGCCTGCAAGAGTGCACACTCCCAATTGGCACATGCATAACCAAGGAGTAGCAACACAACTACTTATGACAAGCTGGTCTCTCCATTGATGAGCTCAGGGAACTTGGATTCGAAGAACAGGAGCAGCCTTGACCCCACCCCCAGTCCAACCTAGGATGGAACATGACACTGAGGAAGGGTCGGACTTCGAGCAAGAATTCGAAGAAGAACTGCAACCTAGAGAGCCCAATCCACCCTTGCTTGACCTACCCCTAGAAGAGCCCAAGGGTGCCCAAGTCCCCGAATGCATCATTGTTACTAGAAGAAGAAGACAGGAACTTGTGGAACAAGCCTAGCAAAGAGCGCAAGCATGGCCATAGCAGCTTCTTGATGAGCCCATGCCACTACACGAGGATTACCATCCCATCAATTGGCCACAAGAACTAACTATCTAGCAACAATAGGAGCTCCAATCCCAACCCTTCGAGTTCTCCTTCCTCTACCCATGAGCGTTGGACTAAGTCCTGCCCTTGGAGGTAGTGGAGAGGATCATTCATCTGGGCAACACCTTAGCAAACTGATGGGTCGAGGAATGGAGCATGTGATTACTCAGTGGAGGTGGGAACTTGCAGATTATTGGCAGAACAAGGTAAACCAAGTTCCCAAAACCATCCAAGGCTACGAGACACAGTCGAGGTGGCGGTTGGGATATCAACTTTGATGCATGGATGGCCTTTTGCAGCACATTCCCAAAGGAACGGAATGATCCTATCTACATGCCCTACTCCCGCAGCCACGGAGTCGATTATGACAAAGAGGTGCATGGAAGATATGACTTTTCAAAGATCTACAATGTCAACACAAAGACTTCTGAGGAATGCATGACCTTCAAAGCAGGGGACTTGCGCCCATCCATCAATCACTTTTTCGAGGATTTCTCTTCCTGCCTGGATGAGCCAGCCGAACGAGCCAGCCTTCATAACTACTTGTAATTACCTTCGGACCATTAGGTTTTTACTTAAGGAAAATCTAGCAACTGAGGAAGCTTCCCCCACTCTTTTTTGACATTAACCTAGGAATAGATAGTTATGCTATGGCTAGGCTCATGATGAGGGAAAACCTATTTCCCTCTTTTTGTATGAAGATCCTTGAGGACATGAGCGATAGCCACTTTACGAGGTGCAATCATCCTTTCTTGTCAACCACACCTCTTAATGTAAATGCTAGTATCAAGCAATACTAGCAGGGCCATGCCTTTTTGACTAAGTCCCTAAGACCACCTCGTGAATCTTCTGAGGAAGATCAGGGCACAGCCTGAGCACACCCTTGTGTTAGAATGCCATCTGTAATCATCTAATTCAAAAAAAGGAAAAAAAGAAAAAGAAAGAGAGAAAATAAAAAGAAAAAGAAAAAAAGGAAGAAAGAAAAATGTGGAATCACTGGACCGCCCCAAAAGCATCTTGAGTGCCACAAAAGAAAAAAAGGAAGAAAGAAAAAGGTGGAATCACTAGACCGCCCCAAAAGCATCTTGAGTGCCACAATCACTACACCTAGGGTTTCCATACCTAGCCATGTTCCCCACTGCACATGCTTAGGGCACATCAAGGGCAAGACATTCTCCTAGACCTATCTCCCTAAGTGATGCACCACACATACAACAATGCACAAATTGGGTCCTTAAGTGTGGGACACCACCAAGGGCTTGCCTAAGGTTAGATCCATCTCCCAGTACCACAAGCAAGTGCACCACACACCACACAGTAAGGCAGACACACCCCTTAGGAAAAGCACAACTTTCTCTTACAAGTTAAGATCGTGTCGCATCAAGGAGAGGGCACAATGAAGGGAACCCGTCCAATAGCATCCTCAACCTTGAGGATAGGTCCACCATCTTCGGCTTCTCCAAGGAGGATCCACCCAACATCATTTTTAATTTCAAAGGGTAGATCCACCCTTGGCCAACCTTAAGATGGGGGTTTGCCTTAACACCATCGTCAATTTCAAAGGCAGACCTCCACCACAACTGGCTCCTTGGAGGGACTCACTCCAATACCATCTTTAATTTCAAGCATGATTCCCTCCAACACATTCTCAACCAGGGCTTGTATACAAACTCAAAAAGCCACTCGGCTACCCCATCACTATCATCCAACTCACCACTTAGTAGTACCATGGGACTAGCACTCGGTTAGAAGGGGGGTAATGTTTACTGCAAGGCAAGAAAGTGGAAAAAGAGGCATCAATAGGAAAAGCACAAGGTGAAAAAAAGAAAAAGGCGCCTCATAAGGGAATGGACCCGAAAAAAATCCAAAAGCATGGGAACAACCAGCAAGAGTCCAAGGCGCAACCATGGAAGCTGCAAAAGAGCCAAAAGCGAGAAGGCACACCTCTAAATATAAATATTAACCTCAATTTGAGATGGCGGAAATATGAAGCAAAGAGCAAAAAAAGGACAAAAAAAGAGCAACTCTGACCCCTAAAGCTAAGTTGAGGTAAAAAAAATGCAATTTTAAATTGAAGGCACCTCAAAAAACTCTAAAAACCCTTGTAAAAGAGTGCGAGGCTCCCTCCTATGCCATTTGTAAAAGAATAGATGGGTGTGGGCTTAAGGCATGAGGCAAGAAGAGGGAAATAGGAAAAAGGACCTTGCCACAACGATCAATCATGTAAAAAGGGATGGATGCCCATGGGATTTTAGGGCTTGTATATAAAGTTCAAAAAGTGAATGGAAGCTCATTCTTTGGTGTGTGGCTAACAAGAGTCCTCTCTTCTTCTCTTCTTCTCTTCACCTTGGTTGTGTGTGTGCTCTTGAGAGAGGGAGTGTGAGGGAGTGAGTGCGTGGGAGTGAGGGATCAAGAGGGTGAAGCTTTGTACCATTTCCTCTTCTCTTCTTCTCTTCTCTTTTCTCGCACACGCAGCTATGGTGGATGGACCTGGATGGAGGAGACTTGAGGATGCTTGAGCTATCATCTAGGATCGTGGAGCTATCGGTGCGTGCGAGGGAGGAGGCAACTCATTTTGGCATTGAGGTAAGCTCACTACACTCATAGGTTCGAAGGTGCGTCGACTAGGTGAGAGATAGCCATTAGAGCTCGCTTGAAATGCTTGAAACAATAAGCAGTTCATGGGTCTTGGCGGTTGAGCATGAGCTCACTCCAAATTTTGGTTTCGTTGCTAGGACCAACGGATTCAAGCTTGAGCACTTGTGTGCCTCATATCGAGCATCGAAGTAAGGGATTCATCCCCAAAATGGAGCTTGAGATATGTAGGAAGTTTGGGTTTTTTGATCTTCGATACAAGTAAGTATTTTGGTTATTTTGGTTGTTTGATGATTGGAAAAGAAGGGGAAATCAATTTAGTTATTTGCTTTTGATTCTTGTTGCATTTAGCGTAGGTTAGGATTAAGAAATTGGATTGAAAAAGCGTAGGGTTTACTGCTATAAAACATGGAAAAACAAGGCACAAATCGTGTTAAACGGGGAAAAAGAGTGTTTGAAATGATTAACGTCGGCAAGTGAGTGATTGGGGATAGCAAGACCTTGCCTAGGAGGGATTTAAGGGCTAAAAGACCATAGAAGAGCTCATTTTTCACCCTAGCATTGAGAGAGAGAGAGGGAGACAGCTTCCATTGGTGATTCGATTCGATCTTGCCATTGGGGAGTTCTTCGCATGTGCTAGGTATATCAAACCCTTCCTCTTATATCCTTGTTGTTATCTAGAAGTTTGTGTGCCTTGTGATTGCTTGGATTGCTGGATTTAATGAAATCATCCTCCACGATGCCGTCGTCACGCGCAACTCGGCCCGTTAGAGTGGCTTAGTTCTGGGTCAAGTCCTAGAATTGGCCATCGGTCCTCTTGCACTCGGCCAATTCAGCCCATCCGAATGGACAACTCCGCCAACACCTTTAAATTTGGCCCTCAGCCCTCATGCCTCGGACCGCTCGACCGTTCAAACGTACCATTCGGCCCTATTTGGATTCGTCGGCCCCCTCGGCTAACTTGATTCAGCTCAAACCAACTCAGCCATTTCCACTCAGTCCTTTTTGACTCGGCCACGTCCATTCGGCCGTCCGAGCCTCAAATTCAGCCACTATTCCTATTTGACCCTCGGCCCCCGTCTGAATCCACCACTCGACCCCTACAATTGGGACGAGTTGGGTTGACTTAGATTTTTGCAAGTTTTTTGGAAAATTGCACTAGAGCCAGCTAGATTTCAATCATGCAAACCTTTGTGAGCCATCCCAATGCCCAAAACTCAATTTTGGCGCAAGGAATAGGTGAATTCCCAAGACGCAGCTGCTTAGCAGCTTGGTTAGGTTGTTGAGAGAGTCAGCATCTTAATGATAGCCAGTGGAGTCATAGACCCAGAAACAAATCTAAAACAAGTAAGACGATGCAACAAGAAACCCTAAAACCTATCAAGATGGCAAAAAATTGATCGAACAAGCCTATCAAGCAGCCTAAGACAAAACGAGAGAGTATAAGCCGCTTAGACACTTGTTCTTTGCACTCACCTTGATTTCCGACTTGAAGTACACCTAAGAACAATTGAAAGCCTGATTAAGCACAAGTGCATAGAAAAGAACACACACACACATGCTGAGTGGAGGTAATTTGAGGAGAAACTCACTTAGATAAAAGAACTTGAGGGAACCCACCAATAGGAGAAGATCCCAAAACATGGACGGGCAATTAGAGCCAAGCAAACAGCAACAAAGACGTGGATCTACCTGACCTGCTTAACCTTATCGATAGCTTAGTGGAGCACGAGAACGAAACCATGTCAGAAGAAAGATCAGACCACAAGCAGAATGAGGAACTCAACTTAGGAGTTTTCCCAGAAGGATCCAACAGTTGGTGAACATCTATGATTCTCACGCTCGGTATGAGCACCGCGGTAGAATGACAGAAGCCATCATAGTGACCTAGAGGAGGAAAGGAAGCTAGCCCACAAAGAACTGCAAGGCATAGTGGAATACAACTGAGACTAGTAGACTAAGAGCTTGAGGCAGAACGCAGAGATGTGAGAGATACAGTGAGTGTTGAACCTAGTAGACAGGAATCAAACTAACCATGAGAGAGCACTAGAAGGAGACTTGATGCTGAGTGAGCTTCTCATGAAGTGATTGCTAGACAACACAGTAGCAGAGCAGAGCATTGCAACGTTAATGATGTCACTACTAGCAAGGTCTGGGGTAAACCAAGGCTCCAAGAGCCAGTCTAAGATACAAGTTATTACTAAGCAGCTTGATAAGTACCAGCCCCATGATGATCCATATAGCTTCATAGAGCAGTTCAAGCAAGTTTGCGAGGCCAATAGTCTCACCCACTTGACTCAACGCTCTCAAGCATTCGGGCTTTGCTTAGGCAACAAGGGTTGGATTTGGTACACAAGTCTAGATGTTGTAGAGCAAGTAAACTTCAATGGCCTCAAAAACCTCTTCATTAAGAGATTTTTCGAGCTTGGATACTCTAACAACTTGCTAGAATGACTTATGAATGTCAAGGAAAAAGAAAAAGAGGACATCCGTGATTATGTGACCCACGTGAGGAGTCTCTTCAAGAGAATCCCGATGGGCGAACAACTGACCAAAAGAGCAGTGTCAACGGTATTCATCAGTGGAATACAAAATGAGGAGCTTTATAAAGCCTTGGCAGGCAACTCGAGCTTGCAGCGAGACATGCTAGCTAGGGTATTCGAAGAAGCCATTCGAGTAGACAACCAGCTGAAGGAGAGGAGCTCCAGGAACTCGAACCAAGAAGAGACCTCCTCTAGAAGTTCGGAGAGAGCTTCAACATCCAGCGAGTGATTAGGCACAAGTATCCAAGATAAGGGAAAGGCTACGGACACTAACCAAGATTTGGCTAACATGAAAATGGAAATAGCCAAGATGTAGGAGATGCTAAGATGACCAATGCACCCACACGTCCAATGCGTGTACTATGGCAGAAACCACTTGCTAGGCGAGTGTCAAGACCCCAGGTCACGACCTTGTGCTAATTCTGGTAGGTTTTGGTCACAGCGTTGTGCATTGTAGATTGCCTAGAAGACTTCCATACTCACAACCATACGGTCAACCTTACCTAGTGAATAAGCCTCAACAGTTCTTCGGAAGGGGAGCCCCATTGGCCCTTCTTGCACTAAACGACGTTAAGCTGGCTGTTCCTTGAATGGACATAAATCCTAATGGAATACCTAGATAGCATGGTCTCTATGTAACCCATCCACTGAGCGATGCTCCAATTCACTACGTGGAAGAGCCAAATGAGGAAGAGACTTATGTATACCCTTACATCTCGCACGATGATGAGGGAAACACAGTCCTTATGGACTATCAACTAGTACCGGTGATGGTGTTAGGTAGGGGATGAGGTAAAGGTCTAGGAGGGCAGATCCAAGAACAAATCATATGTTGGACTTGTGGTCACCCGAGACATGTCTCATCATGCTATCATAAAAGGGAGCAACACAATAGAGACAAGGTTGACCTAAGGTGCCCCGAGTGCGGAATCACTCATCTCTTCATTGACTGTCCAAAGTGAAAACAATCCTCGAGTTCGGTAAAGTGCCATCAATCCCATTGGGATTGTTCGGTGTCAAGAATCTCGATGGGGAGGCTACACCTATCCCATTGCATGTCATGACCCATGCACAAACAAAGTAGGCCAGCATATCACTGCTAGGTCCTAGCAATTTTGACGTAGCCTTGATAGGAAAGAAAAGCCGTAGGCAAAGAAAGAAGAGACCCGAAGCTAAAGTCATGCTCAAAATTGAGAGTGCCACAATGCTACCTGGTGAAAAGAAAGTCACTAACGTTCAGATAGAGACATAAGCCCCAAAGATAGCTGAAAAGGGAAGTGTTAAGGTCATCGGGGAGTACCCCAACCCAAAGCACCAACTAGGCCATCGAGAAGGTGAAGGAGTGTGTAAAGGAGACCCAAGAACACTTGAAAGATGTCGAGCCCATCTTAGAGCATGAGATCAAGGATCTCTCCAGTGTAAGCACGCCAGTCTCACCCCTTCAACCAAAATCGAGAGATGTGACTACGCCACAAGTAGTACGGCTTAGTCAAAGCCTTAATGCTACGGGCTAGCAACTCAGTCACGACCATTGGCCACCAGAACAATCCAGAATAGGAGAAAGACAAGCAGCGAATGACCTCCTCACTACTCTAGTGACCACCCTTGTGACGCTAAGCCTAGGAGATTTGCTTAGGCAGCATCCGACCCTATAACAAGACTTGAAGCAGTGGCTTGAAGGATCACGAGAGCAAGCTGCTACAGACCTACAAGAACATGATGCAGAGACATAGATACCAAGTTTGATATTGCACTCCATGTCTAAGTCCTTGCACGTTAATACTTTTTGGGAAGGCACCAAGATGCATGTGGTCTTATCGGTCTTAACCCTAGGTGACACAATAAGGAAAGGGATTGTAGACACAGGGGTGGGAGTCAGTGTACCGAGCCACACATGGCTCTAGACTTGGGGCAACCACTTGTCAAGACTGCTAGGTTCAATGTCAGATTAGCTAATGGAATGAAAGTGAAGCCATTCCGGTGCTAAAAAACTGGCCAGTGAAAATCGTAGGAGTCCAATTCTTAGTTAACTTTATAGTCATGAAGGGAGTGGACTATGATATCCTATTGGGTCGACCCTGGATGGGCAATGCCAGAGTGATCAAAGATTGGGGGAATGGATTCATCTTTGTAGGCAATGGAACAGAAGCCATAAGGGTAGAAATGGACTCCTGGAAGACTACACCATTCGACCTCAATGCCATTTTCACGATGCTTAAGGGTGATGCCCATATCAAGAAATCCTACGGGCCCCTGACTAAGTATATCCCATGTCCTAAAGACAAGTGAGATTGGATGCATGTCCTTGCTACCATCGACCTGCCGTTCTTGGACAATGAGGAGTACGAATAGGCCATTACAATGATTGACAAGCCCAAGGTACACCCTTGATACCGGTCTGCATGATGGCAAGAAATCTTCATAGAAGATCCAACCCTATCACTTTCCAAGTGCCAAACAACAAGAGGGAACTCCAAGAGATTTTAGAGTATTTGACCGGCAAGCTAGTTGGTAATCCAGCAGCAGATTTCAAGCCACTCCAAGATCTCTTAGGTGAACCAAGGTGGCAATGGACTAGGGTGCATGACCTAAACCTCATGTACAATTGGGCCCTAGTTCCCGATCAAAGATACGAGATATACCAAGACCTAGGAGACAATGAGCAATCAGACGAAGATGCTTTTGATGACGAATATGAAGACTATCGTCCTTCAGTGAGACAAGAGTGAGGGTGAGATAGATACCATAGAATATGACATTGAAGGATGAGAGATAGAACATATACGAGCAGACTCCAAGCCACAGAGAAAGAACACCTTCAGGATAGAGCGAGGGGTCATGCGCATGGATTGTGGCCATGCTTGGTTGGAACATATAGAAGCCATAGACTTTGAACAAGCAGGCCTAACCCAACTAGCTACCACGCTAGTGCTTAGAACAAAGTCACCCTATGAGCTACAACCATTGGGAGAGACTACCTCTCCTAGTGAAGACGAGCAGTTTGATTTTGAGTCGGAAGTGAGTTCAAAGAGTGACCTAGAAATATCTAGGCCTTCCATGACTAGATGTACCAAGGGGGATCTACCCGTCCACCTGAGGTGCAGATGATTAAAGGAAGAAAGGGAAAAATAGCCTAAGGACGCACGAGAAAATGAACAAAGAAAACCGTAGGACCTCCCTAAGAGATTTATGAAGTTCAAGAAGGGTGATAGGGTAGTGATCCTGCTGGGTGCCAAACGTCAAAGGTAAGAAAGTGAACCCATTGAGGGACCTGCCAAAGTCAAGGAGGTGAACCTAGCCTAGGAAGGGGAGCACCCTGACCTGTCTTTATTGCTGATGACTTGACAGAGGAAGAGGAGACAAGTCTCATTGCTCTCTTACGAGAGTATATAGACATATTCACTTGGTCCTTAGAAGAGCTTAAGGGGGTAGATCCAAGTGTAGTGACTCATAACATACCCATGATGCCAGACGCAATGCTACTCAAGCAATGATCGTACCCTATGAATCCAAAACACACTCATGTGGTCAAGGAAGAGATTGACAAGCTGATGAGAGTGGGATTCATCTACAAAATTGAGCACACTGGCTAGGTGTCACCCATAGTCATTGTAATGAAGAAAAACTAAAAGATTAGAGTGTGAGTCAATTACAAGAAGGTAAACGTTGCCACTAAGAGGAAAAATTACCCATTGCCGTACACCGAACACATGCTCGAGAGAGTGGCAGGCAAAGAGGCCTACAGTTTTCTAGACAGCTTCTTTGGATACAATCAGGTGTAGGTGCATCCTGACGATAGGCATAAGACTACATTTGCCACTGAGTGGGGTGTCTTTTCCTACATAGTCATGCCCTTCGGGTTGACTAATGATCCAACCACCTTTCAACACCTTATATGCACTATATTTAAAGACATGCTCAGGAAAGAGTTAAAAGTCTTCGTAGACAAATTGTGTGTTCACTCAACCTGGAGAGAACAGTTAGACAAACTCTGAGAAGTCTTTGAACTGTGTTGCCTATATTGTCTCTCTCTGAATCCCTGAAAGTGCTAATTCTGGGTAAAGCGTGGATACATCCTAGGGCACATGGTGTTGAAGAATGGCATTGCCACGGACTTTTCGAAAGTCGGGGTCATTGTTGATCTTCCACCCCCAACCAACTATAAGGAAGTTCAATGCTTCTTAGGTCATACGGGGTATTATCAACGGTTTGTGCTGAATTATGCATTTATTGCTAGACCTTTATACAAACTATTGATTATATTCTAATGGATTAAAGAATGCCAATGCACATATAAGAAATTGAAAAAGGCTCTGACCACAACACCAATTCTACGAGCCCTAGACTGGACCATTACCTTCCATGTGCATATTGATGCTTTGAAATTTACTGTGGGGGCAGTGTTGTGCCAACTTGGCGAACACAATCTCGACTATCCAGTGAGCTTTGCTAGTTGAGAACTAACTGAGACGACCAAGATGAACTACTCGATGATAGAAAGAGAAGGTCTAGCCATGGTATTTTTCGTGAATAAATTTCAGCATTATTTATTAGCCATGCCTTTCACTTTCTTTGTGGACCATCAAGCCTTGCTATATTTAGTAAACAAACCTTGTGCTCTACAGGTCTCATCGCTCAATGGCTCCTTCTACTTTTGGAATTCGATTTCTTTGTGGTTGTACGAAAAGGAAAGCAGTACTACATGGCCGACCAGATGTCACACATCCCCACGGGAGAGGCCACTAGACAAGGCATCGCCAATGAGTTGCTAGATGAGCACTTGTTTAGCCTATCCAATGAGAGAGATTTATTTCAAGTCGACTTGATGCCATATTGGGCAGATGGCATAGTCCAAGTGCTTGAGCATGGTCTACTTGAATGACCGATAGAGAAAGCTCGACTTATCCTCAAGATCCAACCCTATTAGTTGATAGCAGGCCATCTATATAGGCTAGGTCAAGACGGATTGTTGCGTAGATGCGTAGGCGAGAATGAGATGCACGATGTGCTCTCAAAGGCGCACAATGGAATTTCTAGAGGACACTTTAGTAGAGATACGAGAGCCCTAGGGTGCTGCAGTCTCAACTGTGGTGGCCCACACTTTTTCGTGATGCAACACAATTTGTTAAGCAGTGTGACGAGTGTAAGTGGACAAAGGTCCTGATTCATAAGGATCAGATGGGGCTAACCCCAATAATTGCATGACAACCCTTCGAAAAATGGGGAATTGACTTCATAGAACCCATTAGTCCTGTGGCGCAATACTCGCAAGAAAAGTACATCATTGTAGCCACTAACTATCTAACGAAATGGGCAGAAGCAAGAGCTACAAGAAAGAATGACGCTAGAATGACTGCCAAGTTTCTATGGAAGCAGGTAATCTCACGATTTGGCTACCCCATCGAACTGGTTAGCAACCATGCTGCACACTTCATTAATGAAGTGATTGGGCATCTTCTATCCACCTTTCTAATTATCCATTAGAAATCCTCGCCATACTATCCTTAGGAAAACAGCTAGGCGGAATTCACAAATAAAATTCTAGTAAACATCCTAACCAAGATACTCTCTCCTTCACGCAGTGAGTGGGATAACAAGTTGATGGCAACCTTGTGGGCTTATCACACAGCCTATAAAATGGTTGTAGAGGCCAGACGCCTTTTAGGTTGACCTATGGAACTAAAGTAGTTCTACCTGTAGAGTTCTTCGTTCCTAGCCTAAGGATCGCACTTCAGAAACGATGGGAAGGGAAGGAGGCATGGACGGGACATCTAGTTGAGCTTGAACACCTCTCGAAAACTTGACTTCCAGCTACCCATGCGCTCATATGCGAGAAAGCACAATGCACAATCTGGTTAGATAAGCATGTTAAGCAGTGCAACTTTGAATAGGGAGACTTAGTGCTCTTGTACTCCGTTAAGAGACATAAACAGAAAATGAAGTTTAAAGGTCTAGAGCCTTTCAAGGTTCATGCCATCAATCGAACTTGTAATGTCGAACTTGAGACTCTGGAAGGTGAGGGCATAGGCTTGTTCAATGGCAGTCGAATTAAGAAGTACTACCCTCCTACGCATCCTCTGCATGAACCACCAATGTTAGAACCCCCTGTCAAGGTACGAGTAGCCACAATCACAGAGATTGACAATGAAAATGAGGAAGCTGTAGAACCTGCTTACCTTTGCATCATGGTCACTGCCACAAGTAGACATGCACTTTCAATGCCTTGATCAATGAGGGAGCTGACTTCAATGTCTTAACCCACGAACATTGGACCCACATTGGCAAACCACAATTACAACCCACTACCACCAAACTAAGCCCATATGGGGGCCAATCATACACACTCCTAGGGAAGTGCAGAGCCACAATTTCTATCGAGTCTAAGAGCATACCAATGATATTTTATGTGTTTCCAAACACTAAAGATGAAAGCATAGAGTTGTTGTTAGGTCAAACCTTTAAAAAGAAAGCTCACTGCAATGTCGATTATGAGTCGCAGTGTATCCACCTAGCCATTGGAAATGCCTACATAGTAGCAGCTTTTAGCAAGGGCTGCGCGACTCCTACAAGATCCGCAAACCGCCAAGCCGCTACGCCAGCAACCTGCTAAGGCCAAAGCCAATGCCCATGAACCCCAGTTTAGATGGGCACCTAAACATCAGAGCAGCCTGCCACCGAGGAGCAATCGGCCACGCCTTCTTCACAAGGCTAAGAACGCAACCTCAAAACCTAGGAGGCCAAGACAAAATTATAGACAACGACGTACGATCACGCCACAATGGGTTCCTAAGACCTTATTGCAAGTGCAAGGCTATTATGAGGGTAATGCCTAGATATGGATCCCTAAGGCTAAAATAGCCAAAGACATTAATCAAACA
Source organism: Lygodium microphyllum (assembly GCF_053477565.2). Taxonomy (NCBI): domain Eukaryota; kingdom Viridiplantae; phylum Streptophyta; class Polypodiopsida; order Schizaeales; family Lygodiaceae; genus Lygodium; species Lygodium microphyllum. The sequence continues at coordinate 13,906,634 of NC_141147.1, read as the reverse complement.
TTGCCCTCACACTTAACCATACCCATCCATACAATGTGTCAAGGCTTAAAGCTGCATAAGTCTCAAGACACCAAGCCCATAGACTCACAAATGATTATGCCCATGAAGACGGACCAAGTCTATTGGCCCAAATCTCAGCCAGCTACTCCCAAACTAGTACCACATAGCTCTACCAAGACTCAGGAAGTCACATCCACAAGTAGCAGTGCCCCATTAGCAATCTAGTCTCAGCCCAATCGCAACCCGTCGTTGTGCAAGGGACCACCCCATTAGCAGTCCAGTCCCATCCCGTTGTGCAAGGAACCCAATTGCAATCTCAAGAACAATCAAAATTGCAACCATCTGCTGCCAAACTCTCTAGTTCTATCAAACCCCAACCACCCACAGGCACCACCAACTTATTTAATGTCCGCATCATGTAGTACAGCTGGACAACTCAAGTATCGAGTATGGTCATACCAAAGATAGTAGATCAAGCTTGAAGTCTTAACACTCCCCCTCAAGCTCAAGATAGCATCTGCACACCAAGAAACTGTCTAAAAACAGTGAACTTATCTTTACCCAAGGACTTGGTAAAGATATTTGCAACTTGCTCATCAGTCTTTACATGCATGAGATCAACTCATCCTGCAAGAACCATCTCTCTCATGAAGTGGTAGTGTACCTCTATGTGTTTCATTCTGGCATGATATACTGGATTCATGGCCAAGAGTACACTACTCATATTATCGTATAGTAACTTCACTAGAGCATCTACCTGTATGTCCAAATTAGCCATAAGCTTGAGCAGCCATGAAATCTCACATGCTGCCAATGCAGCACCCCTGTACTCTGCCTCACAACAAAGCAACCGTAGGCTGCTTCTTGCTGCTCCAGCTAATCACACTGCTACCAAATCCAAAAGCATATCCACTTGAAGATCTACAGTCTATGAGCATCCTGCCCAATCTGCATCCGTGTATCCAATGAGTTTCAAGGGCTTATCTTTGACATAAAATATCCCATACTCTACAATGGACTTAACATATCTCATAATGCATCTAACTGCATCCAAGTGTGCGGATTTCTGGGCTTCTACATAAACTGGCTTATGAGCCCTACAACATAGCTCAAGTCAGGCCTAGTGATGGCCAAGTAAACTAGACTGCCAACCATCTGCCTATACATAGTCACATCCTCTTCTTTAGCTCTAGTGCTCATATCTAGCTTGACATTCTGATCAAGAGGTGTATCCAATGGTTTGCATTCAACCATGCCATACTTCTTCAGCATTTCCATGGCATAGTGCTTCTGCATCAGCCATAAACCATTTTCAACTGGAACTACCTCAATGCCCAAGCAATACTTCAGTTCTCCTAGGTCCTTCATGTCAAATTCAGATTTCAGCATCTGCATAACATGCTGTATCCCCAAATCATCATCACCTGTGCTTATCAGGTCATGAACATAAATAACCAGCACTACCAAGCCTTTGTTTGTCTTTTTCATAAACAGACTATGATCAGCCCTACCAATAGCAAATCCCAATCTCTACAAGTAGTTACTGATCCTAGCATGGAAAGCTCTCGGAGCCTGCTTCAGCCCGTACAATGCCTTTTTCAGCTTACATACATAATGCGAAAAATCAAGGTGAACATACCCTTCAGGCTGAACCATATAAACATCCTCTGCTAAGTCACCATTAAGAAATGCATTCTTAACGTCCATCTGCTACAATTTCCAACCTTTAGCAACAGCCAAAGCAATCACGCTGTGTATGGTTGCCATCTTGGCAACAGGGCTGAATGTTTCCTCATAATCAAGTCCATACTGTTGGGCATACCCCTTAGCAACTAGCCTGGCTTTGTACCTTTCCACATTACCATCCGACTTGCATTTGATTTTGTAGACCCATTTGCAGCCAATGGTATTTTTCCCTTCAAGCAGTGGCACAAGATCCCATGTCTTATTTTCAGCCAAGGCATTCATTTCTTCGTCCATAGCTGCACACCAGTTCTCATCTTTCACTGCTTCAGCATATGTACCTGGTTCTTTGATCTCCATCACTTTTGTCATGTAAGCATAATGCTTTGAAGAGTAGCCACTGTATGTCAACCTGTCAACAAGGTATTTGACCCTCTGTGAGCGTCTAGGCTGTGGTGCACTGCTTGATTCCCCTCTCTCATGAGGCGGAATGTACCTGCTCTGCCTTGTGCCAGGCATATAAATAGTCGGAAGACCAAATTCACTGTCTAAAGTGTCAGCAGGCTCATATCCAGAAGTCATTCTACTAGGTGTCATCATACCTGATGCATCCTCAGAAGCTTTCTCTTTTCCTTCGCTATCCAAGACATCATATATCCCCTTCACTGACATACTGGTGTCAGTGGACGGTGAGCTCCTCAATCTCCATGTCCATGGGGATACTATCTGACTACTAGGTCCTGTCAGTGCTCTGCTGCAAATCAACTGTAGATACATGAGTGGAAGGCATATCCAATGGCACTGTAGCCGGTGATACATACCAAGAACCCATCTCATAAAAAATAACATCCCTACTCACCGAAGTCTCCCTGGTAGAGGGATCATAGCATTTATATGCCTTCTTCTCCTGCGAATATCCAATGAAAACTCATTTATGCACTTTTGGATCCAGCTTCTTCCTTTTCTCATCTGGAATGTGCACATAGGCAAGACAACCAAAGACTTTCATGTGAGTTACAAGCTTATAGCCATACAGCTTCTCAAAATTCCTTTTCAACCTGCTTTTTAAACTATTGAAAAACAACAAACACCTCATCCTTTGTCTTCAGAATATACACCCAAGTATAGCGACCGTAATCATCAATGAATGTCACATAATACTTGGAGCCTCCCATAGATACATTATGGGATGGCCCCCAAACATCAGAGTGCACTAACTACAACAAACATGTACTCTACCTTACATGCCTCTGACAAATGGCAACCTTGACTGCTTACCAAACTGGCAAGCATCGCATACATGACCAATATTTGAATATTGGAACTTGGGCAAACCTGTAACAAGCTGTTTTTTTTTGCATAATTTGCAGCCTTTGCAAATTCACATGCCCCACTCTCTTGTGCCAAATTTCCAAATCTCTGATAGTGCTAGAACCATGGGCAAACATAGCTTAATTTAGCTCTGGCAAGGTAGCATCAAGAGTAAACATTTTGCCATTCTTGTGACCACGAGCTATCAACTTACATCCATTGCCAAACTCTTCAATAAAGCAGCCATGCTTACTGAATCTAACCTGCAAGTTCTGCTCCGTCATCTGATCGACAGACAGTGAGTTCTTCGTAATTGAAGGAACATGCAATACATCATGCAAATTTTTCTTTCTGCCATCATGAACCACAAGAGACACTTTGCCTTTATGCTCAATGCTATGCTGCATGTCATCACCTGTACAGACATAGCCATGTTTTTCAACTACCATATCAGTAAACCAATCACCGTGAGGGGTCATGTGGTTTGATGCCCCTTAATCAATGTACCAAACTGCATCATCAGTGGATTTTCCAGCAGCCATGTCTTTTACATACTGCATGGTAAAAAATCTATCTCCTGAAGTATCATCTGCCTGACTAGACGTAGCAAAGTGTCCATGCTGTTTGCCCTTCTGATTGCCCTACTTCTTCCAGCAGTCCTTGGCAATATGCCCATACTTCCTGCAGTAGTGACAATCCTTATCCCTATTGGGATTGTCAGATGGGCGTTGCTGTTGCCAGGAGCCTCTGCCTCTAGGGCTAGATCTCCCCCTGCCTCTAAAGTTTCCACCACCTCTTGCATTCGATACTCTGCTAGTTGTTATTGCCATATGATGCATTCTGCTAGCCTTCTCTGCCAGATCCATAGCCTCTACCATGGCTGCCACGACTACGCTGATTAGAATAGAAAACTGCATCCTTGTTTTTAGAACTGCTAGATCCTGTAGCCAAGCCAAGTTTAACCTCCTCATGGATAAGCAATGCAACCAGCTCATTAAAATTAGGCATTTCAACCCTCACAGACACAGAAGTATCAAAAGTCTTATACTCAAGCCCCAAGCCATTCAAAGTCACAGCAACCATGTCTTCATCTTCAACTTGTGAACCAACAGATGCCACCTGATCCGCAATGGTCTTAACCTCTATGACATAATCCTATATAGATCTGCTATTTCTCTCCATGTTGTTGAACTTTTGCTTCAACTGTATCTTCCTAGCACTTGTGGTTGTGCCATAGTACTTGACCAAAATGTCCCATGCATTCTTAGGAGAGCTGCAATTCATTATTCGCATTACCATGGCATCTAAGATACATAAAGAGAGCCAGTGCAAGACTCTACGAGCTCTTTCTATTCAAGCTCGGTGTAATTGTCTCTGATCAGCCGTAGGTCGATCTGGGAGCTCAAGTTTAGCTTCCGCTCCAGTCACCAACTCCCAATAGCCTTTCCCTATTAAGAAGTTCTCCATGCAAAACTTCCATATGGCATAATTGCTACTATCAAGTTTTTCCCCCACAATTCGGGTTATGTTGTCGGTTCTTTCTGCATTTGCCATGATGTCAACACTGCCTGACTTCCTGCAAGCCAACAAGTCACTCTGACCAACTTCAGTCCTTGACTATTTATGATAGTTTTCTACAGCTAATCTCTGGAAAAAAATGGGAAATTTCAGCTCTTTACAACCTCAAAAACATCCACAAACATGTGGTCTAACCCGTAGGTATAACAATCAGTACATATGCTATGTAGTTGCTTCAGCTTAAACTCCTGCAACAGTTTGCAATAAATGGATATTAAGAATGCCTTCTCGCATGGTAAATTGCACTACAAGGGTAGGGTATGTGTCCTGAAAGATACAGAAATAAGGCGCCAGATACTCTTTGAGTGTCATGATACCCCAGAGTTAATAAGACTTATAGTAGCCAGGGTAAATACATATAGTTTGAAAACTGTAAACTGTGAGTAACCATCAGCAATTTCAAGGCCAAAATCAATGTGTATACATGTCATACATGTCCCAAACCCTCCAGAATATCTGCTAGTACATGTGGCAGTCTAGACATAAGCATATGGGTACAAAACAGTGCATAACCAACAAGTACGGTTGTCAAATAACTTGTTCAGAGATTGTAGTCAACAAATACTCAGTGAAATCAAGCCTTTTTAGCTCCAAAATAGCTCAAAAAACATACCATACATCCACTTTGAAGTATCAAGGTCACTGCATGACCATATGGGCACCCATAGACAAGCTGTCTTCAATAGCCAGTGGCATACATTGCATTTACAGTTTGTACCCAACTAAGACAATGTAAATGCATTCAATTTTAGCTTCAAATTTCAGTTTTTAATCATGCTCAATGCCCGATTCAATGCTTCAAGCATTCCCAGACATATTCCCAATAGCATACAGTTGTTAGAGATCAACAGTGTCATAACATGCTTCAGTAGAAGATGATGCTTGATGCCCGCATTCAATGACAGTTTTCAGCCTGTCAATGGCTTCTAGATCAGAATATTTCAATCATAAAAAAACCAGCTTCAACACATGAGAACATATACATACAGCCTCCAAGCAAATGTCTAAGTCTTGTTTATGCTTTTGGGCATGACCAGGAGCTTCTGTAGCTCAATGATGATCAAATGCAAGCTGTCCTTTCACTTTCCCAATAGTTCAGGACTATTTTACAAATCTGTATACTCTGATTCCAACTCATAACAGAGATCTAACACAAGCAATAGCTTCTTGTAGTCTTCAAGTACCTTCCAAAGAGTGCAAACATGCTTTATAGCACTTTGTAGATGATCAATGGCTTGATTTTCAGCCACCAATAGAGGCAGCCTTCTATCCTGGCGCAAACACGTAGCCTATAGGAATGTCTTTAGCACTAGAAAATGTTGATGATAATGAAGATGAACACTTAGATGTGCTCAACAGTGCTCCCCAAAGCTCCCATAGAAGCCTCAAACACTAACATGAAGCATAGACTCCATCTGACCAAAATGCATACCTTCACAAAGACAATGGCAGGCAGCCGTTCTTCTCTTTTCAACCTTGGCAAGTCAGTCTTCAAATCTTCTTCCCGCATGTACTCCACAGAGCCCAGTCATGGGTGCTCTGATACCATGTTAGAAGTCTGAAACAGAGATAGAGAGGGTTGGACTCAACAGTGTAGAGCAATGAGCTCTCACATATTTCTTCTATTCTTCCATTCCACACATCACTAAAGAGAATAGTTACAACTTAAGGTCTAGGACCATTCACACCAAATAGCTAAGTCCTAACCACCAACTTATTTAATGTCCGCATCATGTAGTACAGCTAGACAACTCAAGTTTCGGGTATGGTCATACCAAATATAGTAGATCGAGCTTGAAGTCTTAACATGCCCATGTTGGAGAGCTTGGCAGCTCATGTGCTAGATGAGATAGACTAGAACAACAATGTGCAAAAAACCATTGATCAATCTGCTAAGGCACTAGCATTAGGTAGCAAACTGACGGGTGGGGAATCCCCAGCATCAAAGGGAGTTGAGAGGAAGAAACCATCATCCAAAGCCTTGTTCATCAGGTATGGGGGAATCTTGATTGGCCTCATCCACTAGGAAGTAGTAAAGAAGATGCAGAATGCAGAAGGAGCTGATGAAACACTTGGAAGGTCACCTCCACGAGAGACAAGAATGAGAATAGTCAAGTGAAAGAATAGTTAGTGACAAGGAGGGAACACCAGAAGGTCAGTCCAACAAAAGAAAACCAAAAATGCCCAAGAAAAAGATGACATATGAGAGGCAGGAAGAGAGAATGACAAAAAAGGAGAAGAAAGAGCTAATAAAACGCTAAGAAAGTCCAAGAAAGTTGAAGAAGAGAGAAGAAACAAAGAGAAGGCTGAATTGCAAAAATAACAGAAGAATCAAAAAGGGTAGAGGAGGAACTGTGAAAGAAGAAGGTGAAGAGTTGAGAAGAAAAGAAGAAGAGGACTTGGCACAAGATGTGCTCATGTCCATTGAGCAACAATGCAGGTACGAGGAGTTGGCAGCGATGAGCCCGCCAAGTCACGACAGAGTGGTCAAGCACCAGAAGACCTGCCTCCACCCATTCTAGAGGGAAAAGGCAAGGCTGCATTCCACTTGATCCCATCCACCATCTTGCTTGGCTACCCCAACCATTGTAGCAACACGAGGCACCCCAACCATGATTGATGCCAGCAATCTCATGGCATGGGTGCAATTCTTGGTTGATAAAGCACATACCCCAGCTCCCAACTCTAGTGTGGGGACTCCAATGACAGGAATGAAAAGACCGATAGCTACGGATGCCAAATCTCAACAAGGGCCCAAGCAACAAAGAATCAAGGTTACCACCACCACGGGGCCACAACCCACTGATCAAGATGTGAGCATGTCAAGGAGCTTTATGCTTGATTGGAAAGAGCAAAAGAGGAGAAGAGAGTCGCAATGACAAAGCTAGAAACTGAAAGAGAAATGTCAGTTGCTTTCCAACTAGAAAAAACCACGCCAAGTGGCAATGCAACAAAAGGAAATCAAGGCATTAAAAGTGGAACTAAGGGCCAAGAAAGATGAGGAGGAACAGTGGTGAAAAAGACTAGAAGAAGAGAACTAGAAGCTGGTTGGAATGCAAAGGGAGTACAAGTTCTTGGTTCTACAGCAGGTGGAGCTCGAAAAGTAGATGAGAAAATTTGAGGAGGACATGGAAGATCTCGCCGCCCTAGAGAAAGAGAAAGCACAAGAACAAGAGGAATGACAAAGAGAGAGGGAAGAAGTGGAATATAGAGTGCAAAGGGAAAGAGAGGAACAAGAAAGATTGGAAAGAGAGATTCAAGTGCCCAACAAAGGAAAAAGAAGAAATTGTGTAGAAATGGAAGGGGAAATAGCCAACAATAGTGGCCCTATCACAAAGGCAAAGTGAGGGCTTGGAAGAGATGAAAACGAAGGCAAAGGAATGGGAGCCCAAAGTGAGAAGAAAGTGAAGGACCTAGCAATTCATTTAGCCCTTGCGGAAGGAAGCATAATACTAGCAAAAAGCAGGCTAGGTGCTACTCAGGCTACTCTAGAGGCCCAACAACATGCCTTCCTTAGCACAATCTCAGACGTCGCACTCTCTAAAAGGAGGAGGTAGTTGATGCACTTAGAACAAACCTAGAAATAGCTTGCAAGGTGATAAAACAAGGACTATGCTCCCAAATCCAGGACATAAGCCTCAATCTGACTTGGCAAGATCAGCTAGAAAATCTGTTGAGATCGAGCTTGATGCCGTAGAAGGTTGATGCATTGGGATTCCAATAAGAACAACCACAGTAAGCAGTAGCAGAGTCAAGACATGATGGGGCACAACAAGATGAGGAGTGGGTTCCACAACCTCTCTCACCATAGCTAGAATCCCCTCAAGAGAAAGATGCCACAGCAGAAAGGAAAGCAGAAGCTAAAAGGAGGAGGGCTAGAATGCTTGACCAAGCACAAAAAAGACCAAAAGCGCAACCGCTTGCAGTCTCAGAGCCTCCCATCCCACCAAAGAAATATTGCTCACCCATGAACTAGAAAATGGAGCTATCAGTATGGGAGCAATGGGAAAATCACCACTAGCCTTTTGATTTCACCTTTTGATACCCAGTAGCCTTGAGCAAAGTGCTATCCACAAAAGTAGTAACAAAAGTAATCACCATGGGAAGAAGGCTTGGTGACCGATGGCTTGCCGAAAGAGAGAAGAATCCAACAGCTTTGGGGGACAGAATCTCCAGATTACTAGGAAAACAAGGTTGAGGAGGTACCCCACATGATGAAAGGCTATGAATCCCAACCTAGATGGAGGAGAAGAGTCTCGAATGGAAATGTGGATGCATGGATTCGAGTGAGATTATCCAACATATCTACTATATCATCAAAGGATAGGAGTAAATTTTGACCTTGACATCCATGGTTGATATGACTTCACGAAGATCTACAACATCAATGCCACAAAGCCTGAGGAAGCACTCGCTTTCTTAGAACAAGATCTATGGGACTCCATGGCTCACTTCTTGATGGAATTCTCCTCCTACCCAGACCCCACCTTTGTAACATCATGCAACTATATTAGATTACTTAGGAAACTCCTCAGGCAACCCCCTGCACCAATAGAGTACCATCTTCCACAGCTCTTTTTCGACATTAATACGGGAATAGATGGCTGCGCCATGACTTGCAACTGATGTTACGTGCTGCTCTACTCCCGTAATTTCACATGGCCCTCCATGAGGGCATGAAAAAAAACCATTTTACCAGCTGTAGCTATCCATTTTTTTCCACCACTCCTCTCCATGTTAGGATAGGAAAAAAAGGGTACATGCTAAGTAGGAACTTCCTTAGTAAATCATTAAAGCCCCCTACCTCCCCATCTCACACTCAAGAGCCCGAGGAATAGATCCTCTATTTTGTACTACCGTTCAAAGGTCAAAGATTTAAAAAAAAAAGAGAAGAAGAAGAAAAAGAAGAAGAACAAGAGGAAAAGAGAAGCACCTCACGAGCAAGCAGTTGCACCACCTCACTTCACATAGACCACGAGTGCTGCATCTAGGGGTCCTCAACTTAGACACATATAGTGTCTTTAGTCATCCAGCTCTATCCCTAACCCCCTAGCCCTTTTTGATTCCCCACATATTCGCTTAGGGCACATCAAGGGTAGGACACACCTAGGGAGGTCACACTTGCCTATGGTTTAGGCCTATCTCCTAAGCTGCACTCACCCACCATTGCACCTCCCCCTGCACAAACTGGGCCCTCAAGTGTGGGACAACACCCAGGGTTTGACCCAACTCCCAATTCCACTAGCACAAGCACAATGCACCACACGGTAAGGTAGACACACCCCCAAGTAGTGCACCCTCTTTTCTTTTCAGGCACAAATAAAAGTTGCAACCCATCAACTTCAGAGGCCCCATCATCCAAGCAAGACATTCTTGGCCCCCACCATCTCAAACAGTTAATTAACTTTCTCCCAAAACCAATCCCCATGAGACCCCATCATCATCAACTCGCACAACTACCCATTTCAATCAATCTTCATCAACTCAAAACTAACAATGTCATGGAACTCGCAAATGTCTAGGAGGGGGTAATGTTCCACAATATATCACCATGTAGCCCACACGACGCAGAGGAAACCCAAGGAAGCCCCCGTCAAAAAGTTAATGAAGAAGCTCATTCTACTCAGGGAGGAAAAGTGGAAGACAAGGCAAGCTCAAAAGAAACGACAGAAAGCATCGGATATTCTAGCAAGCGTCTCTCAAGGATGAGGGAGAACTTCCGAGGGCTCTCATAAGGAAAGAACAAGGCGCAATGTAATTCATTTTATAAGAGTGCTAGGTTTCCTCCTATGCAAGTGGTAAAGTCCAAACGGACATAAGCGAAGGAATCAAGCAGCTTGAAGAGAATCCAAAAAAGCTACACCTAGATGGGCGAGAGGTGAAGGATCCATCCAACACCATATTCAATTTCAAGGATGGATATGTCCATCTAGGATCCGCTCACCCGCTATTTTCCAAAATGCGCACAAGGCATACAACCTCTGCACAAGTGACGGTGAGGATTACATCAATGGGTTACCCTCTGTATCTTTCAACAAAGCGTGAGACAGAGGGTGGGCTGAGTGTGACTGGTGTTTCTTCAATCAATTAGTGAGAGGTGAGGATTGAGGGACGTTGCGACCATTAGGCCTAAGACCTGCTAGTGGTTGGGGTGGAATTGAGCTAGATAGTGATGGTTCAAGGGGTAGCAGACTAGACAATGGTGTATCTAAGGGTAACTCTGTAGTGTGATCCATGTATCCAGTTCCAATGGCATAGATGATGTGTTGCCTTCCTCTTGTGTAGCCACTGGGGTGCCAAGCTCTCTAGACTTAGATGATTCTAGAGTTTCAGGATGATGCATTGGTTGATAGATTGGTTCGGGTTTTTTGACCGCAACCATCACGGATTCTATAGGGTTTGCAACTCGGGTTTCCTGGGTGTTCACTGCCTTAGCGGGAGTGGGGCTTCCTGGAGTTGGGGTGGCAAGTGATGGTCATGGTTGGGCTATCCTCCTAGGATTTCTCTTCTTGGGCACCCCTATCCATGTGTTGCCTTCCTAGTATCCAACAGATCTTTGGGGATCCATCACGGCTTGATTGTGCACCTATGTCGATAGCATCGGGTCCGGTCTCTTAGGTTTCAAATGATAGTTGTTAGTCTTGTGGGGTTGTGTTTGCTTACGAGTAGGTAACTTTTGGTGCCTTGGCACCCATTTAAGCGTCGGCTCTATGGCTTTGGGGATGGCCTTAGTTGGCAGTGGTTTTGTAGTCTAGGTGGGTTGTGATGACTCACAACCCCCCTCCTTAGACTTGGTCCTAGGTAGCTCTATCAGTGGCATAGCAGGCTTTGGTGGATCCTTGCTGCCCTTACTGAAAGTTGTCATGATTCAAACGTTGCCAATGGAAAGGTGAATATGCTGCAAGTTGTAGTCCACGTTGTAATGTGCTTGCTTTAGTGTGTCCTAATAGCGATTCTTGACCTACATCCTTCGTATTTGGCAATACATAGAAGATGACTGGTAGGCTCTCAAACTTGATAGAGACTACAATCTTGCACTTCCCTAAGAGTACATACAACTTGCCCATGAATGGGCTGAGTTTAGCGTTGGTGGGTTGTAACTGTGGCTAACCAATGAGGGTCCAATGAGCGTAAATCGATACATTGAAGTCAGCTCCCTCATCAATCAAGGCATCAAATGCATGCATGCACCGGGCAGTGGCCGTGATGCGCATGTATGCTGGTGCTACTACCTCCTCCTCATCATCCTCTAGTTTGGTGATGGTGGCTACACGGACATTGACAGGGGCTTCTAGCATAGGGGGCTCATGCAGTGGATGTGTGGGAGGGTAGTACTTCTTCATGTGACTACCATTAAAGAAGCCGATGCCCTTACTTTCAAGGGTTTCAAGTTCTATGTTGCCCATCCTACTAATGGTGCGCACTCGGAAAGGTCCTAATCCTCAGAATTTCATTTTCTTCTTGTGACCCTTTACCAAGTAGAGCAAAACAATATCTCCCTACTCAAAGTCATGTTGTTTGACGTGCTTGTCAAACCACATCTTCCATCGTGCTTTCTCACAAATTAGGGTGTGGGTGGCTATGAGCGGAGTCTCAGAGAGTCGTTCCAATTTCATGAGATGGTCGGTCCAAGCATCCTTCCCTTTCCCATCTCTCCCGTACTGCTATCCACAAGCTAGGGACAAAGAATTCTAATGGCAAGATTGCCTCGGTCCTATAGGTCAGCCTAAAGGGAATCTATCCCATAACCATTTTATAGGCTGTCCGATAGGCCCACAGTGCTGCCATAAGTTTATTGTCCTAGTCACTTTGTGAGGTGGAAACTACCTTCGTAAGGACATTGATTAAGATCTTGTTCGTGGATTCTACTTGGCCATTAGCTTGAGGATAGTAGTGTGAGGATTTCCTGTGGATGATTAAGAAGATTGAGAGCAGGTGGGCAATAACCTCATTGATAAAGTGACTGCCTTGGTTGCATACTAATTCGATGGGGCAACCAAATCATGAGATAACTTGCTCCCACAAGAACTTCGTTGTGGTCCTAGCATCGTTCTTCCTAATGGCTCCTACCTCGGCCCATTTTATAAGATAGTCAGTTGCTACAATGATGTATCTGGCCTGTGAGTATTGTGTTGTGGGATTGATGGGTCCAATGAAGTCGATTCCCCATTTCTCAAAGGGTTGTCGTGTAATGACAGGGGTCAACTCCATCTTATCCTTTCATGCAAGAACCTTAGTCCTTTGGCACTCATCGCAATGCTTTACGAACTTAGCATCATCGCGGAATAAGGTGGACCACCACATCTGAGATTGCAACACCTTACGAGTCGTTGTATCCCTCCTGGAGTGCCCTCTAGCAATCCCACCATATGCTTCACTTAACACGTCGTGCATCTTGTGCTTATCCTTTCATGCAGGAACTTTAGTCCTTTGGCACTCATCGTGATGCTTTACGAACTTAGCAGCAATTCAAAATAGGGTGGGCCACCACACCTAAGATTATAGCACCTTACGGGCCGTTGTATCCTCGTTAAAGTTCCCTCCAGCAATCCCACCTTATGGGCCGTCGTATCCCCACTAAAGTGCCCTCCAGCAATCCCACCATGTGCTTTGCTCAACACGTCATGCATCTCATGATCGCATACACATCATCATAGCAACCCGTCTTGCCCTAACCGAGAGAGCTGACCGGCTATTAGTTGATAAGGCTAGATTTTTAGGATAAGGTGCCTAAGCCTGGACTTCTCAAAAGGTCTCTCGGGTAGACCATGCTCTAGTATCTGGACTATATCATCTGCCCAATACGGCATTAGATCAGCTTTAATAAAATCTTTCTCACTAGACATGCCATAGAGGTGAGCGTCTGGGAAATCGTCAGTGATGCCTTGTCCCAGTGGCTTCTCCTGTGAGTATTTGAGACATGTGATGAGTCATGTAGTGCTGCTTGCCCTTGCATATAACCACAGATAAGTCAAATTCTTGAAGAAGAAGCAACCATCTTAGTGATGCATCCAGTAGCACAAGGTTTATTTACAAGATATAGCAAGGCTTTATGGTCTACAAAAAAGGCGAAAGGCATGGCCAGGAGGTAGTGTCGAAACTTCTTTACAGTGAATACCATGGCCAACCCCTCCCTTTCTATGGTGGAGTAATTCATCTCCGTGTCAGTGAGCTACCTACTAGCAAAACTCACAAGGTAATCCAAGTTATGTTCTCCAGACAGCTCCATTAGCAAATTTAAATGCATCTATATGCACATGGAAGGTGATGTTCGAGTCTGGGGCTCGTAAGATTGGTGCAGTTATAAGAGCCTTCTTCAACTCCTCATTTACTCATTGGCACTCATCAGTCCACTCGAACACGATCAGCAACTTATACAATGGTCTTGCAATCAATGTGTAATTCAACATGAAGTACCGATAGTATCCGATGTGACCTAAGAAACATTGAATTCCCTTATAATCTTGGGGTGGTGGCAAGTCAACAATGACCTTGACTTTCAAAAAGTCAATGGCTATGCCATTCTTAGATACCACGTGCCCTAGGATTCATCCATGCTTGACCCAGAACTGGCACTTCAAGGGGTTCAATGACAAGTTGTAAAGCCTGTATCGTTCAAAGACTGCTCACAGCTTCTCCCAAGTGTTCTACCCATCTAGAGTACACGCATAGGTCATCTACGAACACCTCTAGCTCTCATCTAAGCATATCTTTGAAGATGGTGCACATTAGATGTTGAAAGGTTGCAGGTGCATTCATTAACCCAAAGGGCATTACAATATAAGCAAAGACACCCCACTCAATGGCAAACGTGGTCTTGTGCCTATCATCAGGATGTGCTTGTACCTGGTTGCATCCTAAGAAGCCATCCAGAAATATGTAGGCCTCTTTACCTGCTACCCTTTTGAGCATGTGCTCCATGTATGGTAATGGGTAATTATCCATTTTTGTCACAGCACTAACCTTCTTATAGTTCATGTACACTAGGATCTTCCCATTCTTCTTCATGACTATCACGATCAATGATACGTGATCTGTGTGCTCTATTTCATAGATGAATCCTACCCTCATTAGCTTATCGATTTCCTCCTTCACAGCTTGGGCATGTTTCAGATTCATAGGGTACAGTCGTTGTTTTACATGTACTGCATCAAGGGCCATTGATATGTTATGCATTACTACTCTAGGATCCACTCCTTTGAGCTCATCTAAGGACCATGCAAACACGTCCATGTACTCTTGCAAGAGCGCAATGAGATTGGCCCCTTCCCCCTCCGTCAAGTCACCAACTATAAACACAGGTCGAGGCTTCTCAACTTCCCCTGCCAAGTTGACTTCCTTGACCTTGGCGGGTCCCTCAATTGGCTCACTTGTCTATCATTTTCTTTTCGCCCCTAGCAAGATCACTACCCTGTCACCTTTCTTAAACTTTGTGAAACGTTTTGGTAGGACCTATGATTTCTTCTATTATTTTGCCTCCAATTCCTTCGTCCATCCTCTCCTGGATTCCTTCAATCATCTGCACCTTCTTTGGGGCTTGGAGTCTACTATGATCTGCTCTATCACCTTTCCCTCAGTGTGGAGTGGCAATCCTCATACTCATCATCAGAATAAGCTCCTCCTGACTGCTCGTCATCCCCTAGACTCTCCTATCCTTCGTCGATGACTAAGGCCCAATTGTATAGTAAGTTCAAATCATGCACCTTAGTCCATTTCCACTTAGGCTCATCCAAAAGATCTTTGGGGGGCTTCAGATTAGCTATGGGGTTGCCGGCCAATCTTCTTGTTAGGTATTCAAGGATCTTGTGAAGTTCTAGCCTATTGCTAGGGATATAGAAAGAGATAGGCCTTGGTTGGTTGCTTGAGCTCCTGGCCATCATGCACAGTGACACTGTGGGCTCCTTCTTTGACATGCTCGTAATTTTTGGAGCCTATTTGTATGTCTCCTCTTCACCTGAGAATGGGAGATCGATGGTCGCTAGGACGTGCATCAAATCTCACTCATCCTTAGGGCAAGGGATGTACTTGGTTAATGGCCCATTGATTTCTTTAGTGGCACATCACCCTTGAGCATGGCAGAGATGGCATCTAGGTCTACGGGGGTCATCTTCCAAGTGTCCATATCAACCCTCACTGCTTCCATTCAATTTTCTAAGAAAATTAGACCATTGCCCTAGTCTTCGATAACTCAAGCATTCCTCATCTAGGGTCGACCCAGCAGAATGTCATAGTCCACTCCCTTCATGATGATGAAGTTCACAGAGAATGGGAAACCCGCGATCTTCACTGGCCAATTCTTCA
Source organism: Lygodium microphyllum (assembly GCF_053477565.2). Taxonomy (NCBI): domain Eukaryota; kingdom Viridiplantae; phylum Streptophyta; class Polypodiopsida; order Schizaeales; family Lygodiaceae; genus Lygodium; species Lygodium microphyllum. Next base: position 13,890,761 of record NC_141147.1, on the reverse strand, counting down.
AGACTCCAAATGGCCTAACTTTCATTACGTTAGCTAGAGTGACATTGAACTTAGCGGTTTTGACATGCGAGTTTCCCCAAGCCTAGAGCACAATATGGCTCAAAACACTCACTCTTGCCCCAGTATCTACAATTTCTTTCCTTGTTATGTCTCCTAGGGCTAGGATAGGCAAGACTACATGCATCTCAGTGCCTTCCCAAAAGGTGTTAACGTGTAGTGACTTTGGCACTGAGTGCAATATCAAGCTAGGTATCTGTGTGACTGCATCATGATCCTACAAGTCAGTGGCAACATGCTCCATCAGTTCTTCCACCTAGTGTTTCAACTCCTACCATAGTGTGGGGTGCTACCTGAGTAGGTCTCCTAAACTCAGAGTCACTAGGGTGGTCACTAACATCACGAGGAGATTGTTGGTTGCTTGCCTCTCTCCTAGGTTTATGCTTCTTGGCCATTGGTCTTGACTGACTGGCTGGCCTGTAGCATCTAAACTATCTAAACTTAGCTTAGGTGGCATTGCCTGTGGCATGCGTGCATCTCTCGACCTTGGTCATGCAAGTGAGACTGGTGTGCTCACACTAGAGAGATCCTTGATCTCATCCTCTAAGATAGGCTCAGTGTCCTTGAGGTGCACCTGGGCTTCCTTTACCCACTCCTTGCCTTTGGCTATAGCCTCGAGTTGGCACCTAGGGTGAGGATACTCCCCTATCTTAAAACTCCCTTTCTCTATCGTCTTTGGGGTGGTGGTCTCTGCCTCTACATCCGTGACCTTCTTACCAGTCACTAGTATTGTCGCATCCTTAGTCTTAAGCATGACCTCAGTCTTTTTCTTCCTTATCCTTCGGCTCTTCTTTCTTATTGAGGTTGTGTCTAAGTTGCTAGGCCCAGGCAATGATATGCATGCCTGCTTCATCAGTGCTTTGGTCATGACATGCAGCGGGATGGGTGTGTCCTAATGTTCAAATGTCTCAACTCCGAATAGCCCCAAAGGCACTACTGGCATGATTGCCGAGCTAGAGGATGGCTTCCATCTAGGGTAATCGGTGAAGAGATGCATGATGCCACACTCAACACATCTGAGGTCGGCTTTTTCCCTATTCACTTCTTCTCTCTATGAACATCCTGATGAGATATGGCATGGGTGACTGCAAGTCCAACATGAGATTGGATCGGCTCTAAGAGTCCTCTGGCCCTACCTCTACCTACTGCCATCACCAATACTATTTAATAGTCCATCAGGACTGGATTGCTCTCTTTGTCATACGAGACATAAGGTGTTAACCCCGAGTCAAGATGGCGGAAAATGAAGGAAAAAGTAGAAAAAGCACAGAAAAAGAGCAAAGACACGTAGGCGACCACTAAAGCTAAGCCGAGACAAAAAGCGCAAATTTAAATGAAAGGTGCCTCAAAAACTTGGAAAACTCTTGTAAAAGAGCGCCAAGCTCCCTCCTGTGCCAATTGTAAAATATTAGACGGGTGTAGGCTAAAGGCATAGTGCTAGAAGAGTAAAATGGAAAAAGGACCTTGCCACAATGGCCAATCATGTAAAAAAGGGGATGGGTGCCCATGGGATTTTAGGGCTTGTATATAAAGTTCAAAAAAAATGAATGGAAGCTCATTCTTTGGTGTGTGGCTAACAAGAGCTCTTATCTTCTTCTCTTCCTTCTTGCTTGTGTGTGCTCTTGAGAGGGGGAGTGTGAGAGTGTGAGGGAGTGAGTGTGTGGGAGTGAGGGATCAAGAGGGTGAGACTCTTCACCATCTCCTCTTCTCTTCTTCTCTTCTCTTCTCTTCTTTTTTCTCGCGTGCGCGGCTATGGAGGATGGAGCTTGGCGATGGAGGAGGCTTGAGGATGCTTGAGCTTGCATCAAGAATCATGGAGCTACCGAGGTGTGTGAGGGATCAACATCAAGGTAAGCTCACTACACTCGTACGATCAACGGCGCGTCAACTAGGTGAGAGATAGCCATTAGAGCTCACTTGAAACGCTTGAAGCAATAAGCAATCCGTGGGTCTTGGTGGTTGAGCGAAAGCTCCCACATTTTGGTTCCGTTGCCAGGACAAACGGATTCAAGCTTGAGCACTTGCACGCCTCATATCGAGCATCGAAGTAGGGGATTCGTCCCCGAAATGGAGCTTGAGATAGGTAGGAAGTTTGGGTGTTTTTGATCTTCAAAGACAAGTAAGTATTTTGGGACATTTTGTGTGTTTGATGATTGGAAACCATGGAGAAATTATTTCAGTTTTTTGCTTTCGATTCTTATTGCTTTTAGAGTAGGCTAACATTAGGAAATCGCACTCGAGAGGCATAGGGTTTGTTGTTGTAAAATAGGGAGAAAATCGGGAAAAACAAGTGGAAAATGGAGGAAATGCTCATTTAAATGTGTAGGAATCGCAAGGAGAGTGATCGGTAACATCTAGGTAATGTCCAGCAGGGGTATAAGTTCTTGGAGGTGACAACACCTAAAAACATGCCATCTATTGCAACAATTTTTTGGAAAATTTGTATATAAGTGACACCCTATTACCAATTTTTTATCTTAATTTACTATAGATGCGATGTTCGCTGTTGCTGTCTTTGGAGGCCGTGTCCTTGTAGTTCGGCCAGGAAATGTCGGTACAAAACTCAACCTTTGGCCTGTGTACAAACAAGAAAAGCTCTTATATCTCATTTGCAAGGCATAGGCTATGGAGACCAAGAATTAGAGACTATAGGACTTTGCAATCCACATCCTTAGAGCCACTAGAAATCATGTCATCCATGGAAGATTATGCAGTTCCCTTTGAGTTTGATGAGCCTAGGTTACAACAAAGGAGAATTGTGTCAAAGCCCTCAATAGAAAATTGAGATGTCACTAAAGGTACAAGAGCATTACATAAAGATGATCCATCATTGTGGATTTCCACTCATAAGATGTCTGACCATCCCCTTAGCTTCCAAGGATATGAATAACGGCAAGAGAACCTAGAAAAACTAGAGAGAACTCACTAAAACTCGAAGTGTGCCAACTGTATGAAGCATAGTAGCAGCACTAGCTGGCAATATCGACCAAGCCACCTATTATTTACAAAGGGCTTTTTATTGCCAACTAGGTAGTGTCAAGGATAGCTAGAAAACAACATATGAAGTGAAAAGGATATAGTGACAAGAAATGGACACACCAAGTGGGAACAATTAGTTGGAATAGATTTTACATTGCTTGTTAGGGCAATGCTTAGGTTATGGTCAAGGTCATGGAGGAGATCGAGGTGGTAAATATGGGTGTGGTAGTTATGCATGGGAAAGGGGGGATGCGAACTGCCAAGAGGAGGGAAGAGATGCCATCAAGCAAGGGAGAGAGAGGACGATCGTGAAAAAGTGGCTTACAGAAACATGATAATGATAGACGGCTGCAATGCCAAGATGATGAGCATGATGGCCAGTGCGAAGATCTGATTCGAGGATGAAGATGGTTGCCATGAGTCTCTAATCGTCAGCAAAAGGATACTCTTGGTGTAGAGAGTGAGGGAGAGAGACAGCGACATCACAAAATGGGCACATAATCAAAGGTGGGAGTGCTTATTTCCCTGGAAGCATTGGTAAGGAGCGGTCATTGTGTGCAGGGAGTACTAGAGCATGTCATCGATAAGGTTCCTGGTGTGTAGTTGAGAGAATCTAGGGAATCTCAATGCATGATTAAGCAGAGATATACGTGAAGAAATGATGAAAGTCACGGTGCAGGTTTGAGACTTCGAAACCAACAATGTGTGTTCAGAGAAGAAGCCGTATTATTGGCGCTGACAGGGTTATTTATTGGACCTAACAGGGTGGATTCATTGATCAATTATGGGTCTCCAAAGGGAATTTTGGTAATCTTAGGGCCTGGGAAAAGCTAGCAAGAGATGAGACAATGAGAGAGAGAGAGAGAGAGAGAGAGAGAGAGAGAGAGAGAGAGAGAGAGAGAGAGAGAGAGAGAGAGAGAGAGAGAGAGAGAGAGAGAGAGAGAGAGAGAGAGAGAGAGAGAGAGAGAGAGACTCGAGGGCATGAGATTTCTTGGGAGGGGGTGCCATTTCTGAGGACGAATTGTTTTGCCTTCACTTCTCTGTTAGAAATTATGATGATGGATTGCTTGTGTGTCAGAAAGAAGTGAGGTGGTGTATGATTGCCTCTCTACCCAAATAGGGTCGGGGCGCCATGGGAGAGCAAGCGAGAGGATCTTGGGGGGCGCCAAGAAGAGAAGAGGCAAGATAGGGGGTTGCATGTTTAACGGGGAAGCACAAGGACAGCCATTCTTCTTCTTCTCCTCCGCCATTTCTATGTTGGCATCTTCTTCATCAAAAACGACATCTACATTCTTCTCTATATGAGTCCTCCCTATATGCACTTCATCCTTTATCAAAACTGGTCCATGGTGGCTCTCTTTTCCTTGTACATAAGAAGAAGAAGAAGATATTTAATTCTCCTAATAACCCTTATAAAAAAGGTTTATTCAAAGAAGTGTAAAGACCTAGTTCATCTATAGCAATCTTCAAGCCCAATTTAGCAACGTGTGGGAAATCAAGGATGGAATAGAGTTGAAAGTGATTGCAATAGGAAGACTACTTCGATGACTTACCTTTGTTGGACTACAAAGGTAGACCTTCAAAGACATAATTACAAAACTCCAAATTTCCAAGTTTCAAGATCATTATAGAAAATGTGAGATTAAGCTCGAGCAATGGGAATCAAAGAAAGACTTTTGAGTAGAGTACGGGATCGATAGACTAGATACCCTTGGCTACACTGCAGGAGGACACGGTCTCCAAGGACGTGACGACGACCCGCGGTTTAACACGTAAGCATTTTAATTTATTTATCTAAAATAAATGATATAGTATGACTAAATGTTCAGTTTAATATTTTTAGAAAATGCCTTGAAACCTATTTTCTTGTGTTGAATGATTTTTTGCATTTATGTGCACCTGAAATTATTTTCTAAAAATAAAAAATAGTGAAAATACTCTAAAATGGTTCAAAATTGACATATATGAATTTTCACAAATTTTTTGGTTGATCCAATATAACTTATGGTATTTTTTTATAAATACTATGTCTTTAGAAATTTACTGAATTTTTTTCATAATATTTAAAGGTGTTTTAATATATTTGAAAATTCAAAAATAGTTATTTTTAAAGAAAAATCATAGTTTTCATTTAAATAAAATGTGTTATTTATCAATGAAAATTATGGATTCCTAGTGAAAGGCTGAAAAGATAGTTTCTGAGTTGTTAGTGAATTTTTGTAAGGATTAAAAGGAAAGAAATAACAATTTAATATTTTTTTCCTTAAAGAAATGCTTGCGTTAAGATATGGTGTTTTGGTTTTGATAAATAGAGATTATCCGTGGTGTGAAAATTTATGAAATATGAGAGGGTAAGAATAAGAAGCTTAATAATACTTTGTAATAATTACTAATGTCAGATTTCAGCTACAATATTTGGTTTAAATTAAAAGCAACATAAAAATTAACAATTTAATGATTAGATGGCATGGAATGAAGTCTCAGCGTCTATATTAAATGTCTACATTTTATTTACATTTACAGAAATCTGATGATTGTAAGAATTATGACTCGAGGGCCACTAGGACTAACTGATAAATTAAAGGGAAATATGGGGATTTAAAATACACTATGTATGTGTTTACGCTGGAGTGTAGAGAGTATTTGTTTTTATCCTGATTGGTATTTAGTAAAGAATAAGAAAGAAAGGACGTTATTCTCACAAAATGAATTAATTATCTAAACACTAAAAAGCAATGACGAATTGCAATACGAAGAGGGGAAATGTTACAAGGAATTAAAATTATGGGTTTATGGTACGTTAGAAAATGTATTTTGAATGTTTGCTATCACTTAAATAGATAAAAAGAATTAATTTTAATCAGTTGGAGAAGAGAAATATAAAAAGGAATTTAAATGGAGATATTCGAATAGATCCAAGGGATCTATACCTTGAAACAAAATTCTTAAAGTCAAACATCAAAACTTCCTGGATAAACCGCCACTAGTATGGCAGGAGAAATTTATGAGGAGCCGCTCCTGAAAGATGGAGGGAAATTGTAGTTATCCTAGGTTTAGCGTTTTAGTGCCCAATATAAAGACCTAGCTGTAAAAGTTTAAAAGAAACGAAGTGTGAGATTAAGTATGTTTACTAGAGTTTAGATATCTATAGTTGGACTATTACGAACAAACGTCGTAAAACTAATGGAAGGCTAAACCAAATTAGTATAGTTAGTAGTAACAATCACCTGTTTAGTGCAACAACTCTTAGGAGTTGGCTTGTCGACCTGGTTAAAAGTGGCTTGGTCTTTGGCCAGTCATTTTTTGGTGCGTCTGCCGGGAGCCAAGTGTGCTCGAATGGGTGATCAATTTTTCCTTGGGTATTTAAATCCTAGGTGTTATTTATGAGTGATACGCAGTCTCTTTTCTAAGGGAATATTTTCCTAATTTGCCCCAAGAGTGCCAAAGAAGAGTGCTAGATTGGGCGAGAGACACAGAATTAGTAGAGGGAGACGAATATTTTGGCCCTAAATTAACTGTGGACGTAGAGCAATTATCCTCTTGGAGTTGGGGTTATAACGATTGTGCGCAAACCATAGTTTTACTGGCAACACACTTTGGGCTAATAGACGCAGTAGAGATAAAGACAATTAGTGTATCATACCACTTTGATTGGTATTATCGCAGCTCTTACCGAACCTTTAGAAGACTGGTCTGGGATGATGTGCTGCCCTGGATACATGTATCCAGAGGTCTAAAAATTACTTTTGACACAAAAGACGTTAGAGAGGTTGCTGAAAATCTTAGGCTTAATTTCTGAGCAAGAAGAAAAGTTGCCATATGGGGAAATAGACCCAGAGTTGCCAACTATTTTGAACCTTCTAAGCGCGCATACAAGCGAAAACCTAATTTTATAGCTTCGAATAAAACGAGCGTAATTTTGGAGTATGACAGTAAGAGCTAGTTTAGTAATCGTGGATGAATTCAAAAGAGAGACGGAGGCAACAAAACGAAGCTAGAGATCAACGAGCTAGAGAATGAGCAGCGCGACAGGAGGCTTGGTTATTAGAAAGGCTTGAGAGGGTCAACGCATTACTGAACTTGGGGATAGACACTGTGTCTAACTCAAACGTTTAATCCTTAGAGCCTAACATATCATTTGATAGAACACCATCAAAGGAAAGTGAAGCAGCTTCATACTAGTGGGATCGAGTGGTTTCAAGCACTGATGGTCCTACTAAGGCAAAGAGTACGCAAAGTGAGAGCGTGGAGAGTGAAGCTAATGCCACTATAGGGAGTAACGAATCTATATTTAGTTCGAATTTAGAATCTACTTTTGGGTTAAACTACTTATTTAACGCACCAAAAGAACCCTTGTGGATAGATCGAGTGACAGATTTGGGATTACGTTCTTTGTTTTGTATTCCCCATCAAAGAGAGCAATCAAGAGCCGTATATGACTTTGGATTAAGATCCTTATTCAGAGAATCCAAGGAACCCGTGTGGTCTGACTCTACTTCAGATTTTGGATTAGGAACACTATTTAAGGAAACAATGGCTCGAAACCCAGTCAGATTAGCTGGCTTTACGCAATTTGGGGGACTGTGGGACGAAGATCCCAATGCCCATTCGCAGCGATTTGAGGTTACCTGTGTCACCAACGAGATAATAGACGACGACCAAAAGCTTCATATCTTCCCTGCAACATTAAAAGATGAGGCAGCATGGTATGGGAACCTAGATGCTCAACATAAAGGAACCTATGCTGCCTTATCAAGAGCTTTTCTCAAAAAATTTTGGCAACAAGGTTTTCAAGATAGATTGACTCTTCAATTAGATTATTTATCTCAAGGAGCAACTGAAAGCGTTGAACATTACATTGAGCTTATGGAGACAATCATTCACAAGATGAATCCCGCTCCTGATGATCCCACGCAAAAATGTAAGTTTATTGATTGGCTTAATCCTGAAGTTCATCAGCATGTTAGTTTACAATGACCAGCTACGCTGGCAGATGCTAAAATGCATGCTAGATGGTGGGAAGAAGTGCAGCTTAGTCAACAACGACGGAGAGATCTCTTCAAGGAACCTCGGATGGAATACCCTGCCAGCACTTCAGGCGGGGTACCTAAGAACGTGTCTTATGTGACCGTTCCTTTAAATCCCTCGGTAACTGCAAGTTCAAATGTGTCAAGTGTACCTTTAAATCCATACACTTCAATTCCATCCTATATGATGCAGACAGGAATGCCTTCTATGCCGCAACCTCAATCTCCTCTTGATGCAGCAAAAGTAGCAGATATTATTGCAAAATCCCTAAGAAAATTGAAGGAGGAAATTATGAGTGCAGTACAAGCACCTTTGAGGGAAATTTATTCGGTAACAACACAAGGTCCTAATGCACAACAATCATCGAGAAATTCAACTTCAAACCCACCTAGATCAAATATATGGTGTGGTAAGTGTCAAGTTATGGCCATGTGGCTACAGAGTGCCCGACACCTTCAAGATTAATACCTGATCATCCACCGTTCTGTACTTTTTGCCTTAAGACAGGGCATTTGGATACCAATTGCTGGCATAAGATAGGCAAGAGCAACAACAAGCTCGTTCAATGCAAACGAATTATAATTATATGGATCGTAATAATACAACTTATGAGATTGGACCACCCAATCAACCTTTTAGGTCACGAGGATTGCCAACCCAGGGTAGACCTCCAGTACCCCGAAACAATTATAATAGTGATAACAATCGAGGGAGAAATTCTCCTTTTAGAAGAAACAATGGAAATTTCCGTAATCCAATGGGGCAGGGTGGACAATAGCGGCCTAGGGGACCATTAATTTGTTATCGATGCCAACAAGAAGGTCACATAGCTACATATTGTCCAAATGCACGTAAAAATCAAGACTATACTCCTCTTTGCAGGAAGTGCAATGGTGAAGGACATTATGCGGAGAATTGCCCTAAGAGAGAGGATAACAAAATTACTGACAAAGGTAAACAAGCCTTTAATGAACCTTCAACGTCTACAAATTTAGTTGAAGTAGACACAATAAGGAAAGATACTGGAGTTAAGTCAAAATTTATACCTCGTAAAGTGACCTTTAAGGCTGACCCTATGATTGGTGTCGTTACTAGGGCACAAAAGCAACAACAAAAGGAGCAAGGTTTAGAGGAAGAGAGTCCACAATTAAATGGAGCAGTGAAGGATAAATCTAAGGACATAGATCCTAATGTAGAACTACCTGAATCGGATTCTCCACAGCATTCCTCTGACCACCCATTATTACATGTGCCTTTGGCAAATCCTAAGATTCAAGTGGGAATATCTCCTTTTCCTGAAAGATTGATTCCTCCTAAGGAAGGAAGTAAAGAGCAATCAGAAGTAGGAAATAGGACCTATGATCTTTGGGCTGCATTAGAAGAAATATCATTGACCATTAACCTTCGGCAATTGCTAGAAATAGCAACTATTTGTCGGAAGCAACTTTATTGTAAATTAGTTCGGCGTCGAAGGAAGAAGATTGAGATTAATGCTTCCAAAGTAAGTGAAAATTCTTCTAAAAGAAAAACAACTAAGGATGTAAAAATAGTAGATTTGTTTGTGGATCCAGGAGCTCCAGTCATTGATACTATTGTTAATGGCCACTTGCTACATGAAGTGCAGTTGGATGGTGGCTCAGCAGTTAATTTGATGACAGAACAGGCAATGCAAGAATTAGGGTTGAAGGATCTAGAACCTACTCATATTTTTTTACGGGTGGCTGATCATAGAAAAGTAACTCCTTTGGGGTTACTTAGAAATGTAAAAACAGTGGTGGCTGGATTAGAATTTTATGTAAACTATTTGGTAATGCGTTCACATACCAATATCTCGTCCTATTCTCTGTTGCTGGGAAGACCCTAGTTATACCAAGCAAGATGCATTCAAGACTGGTATAAAGGTTCAATTGTGATTGGTCCTAGAAATGATAGGGTTAAAATACAAGTTATTTCAAGAGGATTTTTGAAAGAGTCAGGAGATGAGACAATCAGTGAAATGGATGAGGAATCAACAGTGAGTTTTATGATTCGGAAATGGAGAGGACTGATCATGAAGGGCCTTATGCCTGGTTATTTATAACACCACACCCAGCATGAGCAGAGAAAGTAGAGGTCAACATAGTACATCAGCCTCACAAGGTAGAACAGATGGGTATTGGTGAATATGCTGTAACGTTTTCATTTGACAATGATTCGGATAGTGATATTACTCACTAGTTGTCTACATCCGAAGATACAACCCTAGACTGCTTAATGCTTTCTGCAGAGGAAGCAGAATTTTCAGTTATCCACGAATCAAGAAGAGAATAATCAAGAAAATGCATTTTTTACATACAGCAGGTCAGAAGAGGTTTCTATGGATGAATTAGAGGAGGAAGAGATGCCTGAGTTAATGACATCTGATGTGGCTGACATCTCAATAACCTCTTCAAAAAGTATGGACAAAGATGATGTTACTGATAATAATAATAGTATGCCTAAGAGTAGGATCTTAGCAGCTCTTCCTTATGGGGAAAATGCTTTACCCTTTGGATTTAGACAACTGCTAGATAGAGCCAAAAGGATTTATTATTACCAACTAGAAAGAAAGGAAAGAGAAAGGAGAAGTAGGCATGGGTGCAAACCCTTACAAAGACCACTATCTCGTGAGGATGAGGATGATTCATCTTCGGCTTTTAATAGGTTTTCACAGACTTCTCGTGAACATCATGGTAATTACGTTAGGATTATTAGAGAATTGAACAAGGCATTGAAAGTAGAGCATGAGGCAACGTTAACTGCTGTAAATGAAGCAATGAAGAAGATTATTGGGTTGCAAAAGGAAAAGGCAGGGTTTCAGTATAGAGAAAGGCGATATCTAGATGAAATTTCAGTTTTAGAATTTTATTTAGAAGAACAAAAGTCTAAATTCAGTGGCGGGGAGTTATAGATGGAACAAGCTTTACCTATGAATATGAATTATTGGGAGGAATATGAAAAAGCTAATAGGTTTTTGGAAAAAGATAAATCTAAGGGTACTTTTGAGCCAAAGACTCAAGAGAAAAACCCTACAAGTGTTCCCTGGTTGTGGCATTCTTTTAAGCTTTCCAACGGAATTATGCAGAAGATGTATCGCCATTCTAAGGAACCACTAGTTGGTTATCAACGAGTCCAATCTGAACCCACCAAGGTCAAATTGCAAAATATGCAAGAGGTGGTGTTGCCTCATCCAAAAGAAAGAGTAACAGATTTTACTATCTATGGGGCTGGCCAGGAGCCACAACTTAGATGGTTTGAACCTGCAACACCTAGGAATTTTGTGGAACTGAAACAAGTCATACATTATTTGGGCTGTTGAATTCAGGGCGAGGAGGATGAGAATCTACATTCATTAATTCTCAAGCTTAAAGATAATCAATGGTCTTGGAGTGTCGATGATCAAGAATGTTTAGAAAAGAATAACAAAATCTTACGTCGATATCGCCATAGGTTACATGCTCAATATCCATGTAATTTAGAGCAAATACCTAGCGTAATTGACTCTGTAAAAACCTCATTTATCATGAAATCTCATAAAGACTTAAATGCCAATAATGGCTGTTTAGATAAATATTGGAAGGGATATACTAAAAACTCCTTTCCTAAGATAGCAAATGTCTACAGAATAGAAGCGGATGGTGCTACTCAAGATAATCTTGCTATTATTCCTTATAGGGATTTACCCTTAGTGCATTCTGTGAATGTGAGGGAAGAAGCACCAGAATCAAGTACTAGGCATAGTCTGCTTGAAAATGTATCGATGTAGATATCCAAAGATGAGCCTACAATTAAGCCACGAAGAATAGCTCCTCTATTTATTGAAGAGCCTGAAATTGAAGTAGTTAAACTTAAAATGGCAGAAGGAAAATATTTAAATTTAGGAGACCAATTGGAATCACCACATCATGAAAGATTTGAAGTCTTACGAGCACATGTTGACGCTTTTGCTTGGTCATATAAGGACCTTAAGGGTATTAAAGCTGAATTATGTCAGCATTATATTGATCTGGAGCCAAGCACGAAACCCGTATGTCAACGTCAACAACGGACAAACCCTATATATGTAGAGTTAGTGAAGGCTGAAATCACTAAACTTTTAGATGCTGGCTTTATATATCCTGTTGCATACAGTGAATGGGTGTCTCCTATTGTGGTAGCACCCAAGAAGAATAGTAAGAAGATTCATATTTGTGTCGATTATAGAAAGCTGAATAACAAAACACGTAAGGATCATTTTCCTCTGCCATTTACTGATCATGTACTTGATAAGGTTGCTGGTCATGAGCTGTATTCTTTCATGGATGGGTTTAGTGGTTACAATCAAGTACTAATTCATCCTGAAGATCAATCCAATACTACCTTTACTACTGAATGGGGTACATTTGCTTATAAAGTAATGCCTTTTGGTTTGTGCAATGCACCCCCAACATTTCAAAGGGTTATGATTGCAACCTATCAAGATTTTCTGCGTCAATGGATGGAAGTCTTTCTAGACAATTTTTGTGTCTATGGGATGGCAAAAGAAATGCCTGAGCTACTAACACAAGTGTTTGAGCGTAGTGACGACATAGGTATCTCCTTGAACCCTGATAAATGTGTTTTTGGAGTGCCAAAAGGAACCTTATTGGGGCATATCGTTTCTAAGGAGGACATTGCTATGGATCCAGCTAAAATTGCAAAGATTTTTGCACTTCCACCTCCAACAAATCTTAAGCAATTGCGTGGTTTTTTAGGACATCTAAATTATTATCGGAGATTTATTTCAGATTTCGCAAAGGTGGCATCACCTTTGACAAATCTGCTACGAAAGGATACTCCTTTTACTTGGGATGATGTCTGCCAGAAAGCATTAGAATTTCTTAAACAGAAGTTAATTGAAGGACCAGTATTAGCACCCCAGATTGGACAAAAGAATTTCATATTCATGCCGATGCATCTATGTATGCTGTAGGGGCTGTTTTGTGCCGAGCAGATGATAATAAGATGGATCATCTAATTTATTATGCGAGTCGGAATTTAAGTGATGTAGAAAGGAATTATACCACCACTGAGAAAGAATGCCTATCAATGGTATTTGCGATGGAAAGATTTCGTCATTATTTATTAGGGAATAAATTTGCCATATATGTTGATCATGAGGCATTAAAGCATTTGCTTAATAAAGCAGAACTTTCAGGACGTGTGATTTGTTGGATGTTGTTATTCCAAGAATTTGATTTTCAAATAGTTACTCGTCCTAGTAGACCTCATGTCTTAGCAGATCATCTCTCACGATTATTAACATCAGACAAGGAGGAAGGAGTGGAAGATGATTTGCCGAATGCATCACTTTTTACTGTGGAGACACAAGTTCCATGGTATGCTAATATTGCAAATTTTTTGAGTACTGCTCGATATCCACCTGGTGCTGATAAGCGTCGGAAACGTCAGATATTAATGCAAGCACGCTCCTATGGATTATTAGGGGGTTACCTTTATAAATTTTTTCCACGTGAGGGTATCTATCGATGATGTGTAAGGGAAGATGAAGTCCCAGTGGTTCTTAAGGCATTGCATGATGAGCCGTGTGGTGGTCATTTTGCTGGTGAATTGACTGCAAGGAAAGTTCTATTAGCTGGTTATTGGTGGCCTCCTTTATTTAAAGATGCTTATTATTATTGTCGAAAATGTGATGTATGTCAAAGGACTGGTCGCCCTTCTAAAATTTTTGCAACGCCTTTGACATCCATATTAGCATTAGCACCTTTTGAGAAGTGGGGAATTGATTTTGTGGGCCCAATTGATCTGCCTACTAGATATCGATCAAATCATTATATTTTGGTCTGTACTGACTATATTACAAAGTGGGTGGAAGCGAAAGCGTTAAAGATAGATAAAGCCATTGACATGGCTAAGTTTATGTATGAGAATATTATTACATGTTTTGGTTCCCCACTAGAATTAGTAAGTGACTGAGGTTCCCATTTCTTGAATGGTCTCATCAGCGAGCTAATGGAAATCTACAAAATTAAGCATCGCAAATCAATGCCTTATTATCCCAGAGCTAACGGTCAGGTTGAAGTAACCAATCGCATTATTTGTGGAATTTTAACTAAAACGGTTGCTTCTCACAGGTGAGATTGGGATGAACGTTTATATGAAGCGTTATGGGCCTATAGAACTACTTATAAGGTGACAGTGCAAAATACACCCTTCAATTTAGTTTATGGAACCAATGCTATATTCCCTATTGAGCAAGAGTTTCCCACTTTACGAGTAGCTCTATCATTACAACTAGGTGAGGTTGAATCTTTGAAACAACGGGTTTTACAATTGGTAAAGTTGGATGAGGAGAGATTATTAGCTCTACAAAGTCTAGAAGCAATGCAAAGACGTCGTAAAGCATGGCATGACCAGAATATTAAAGTACGGGAGTTTAAGGAAGATGATTTAGTTTTACTTTATGATAGTCGTTATTACAAGTTTTGTGGGAAGCTTAAAATTCGTTGGTTAGGACTTTTTAAGGTTGTTCAGGTTTATGATAATGGTTCTCTTGATGTGCAGGATATTAATGCTGAAAATGAGATATTTAGGGTCAATGGCCTGTGCCTTAAACATTTTGTGACTTAGGATAGCTAGGTATAGTTAGGTTAGTAGTTAAAATAATATCTTGACTAATCTATCTTTAGATTTCTTTTCTTTCTTGGGGGGTTTTAAATGGGATGCAGGTATGGCTTTTTTGTGGATGGATGCACTTTACCCTCATCTTGATGCTGATAGTTCTGATCCTATTCATGCCGGGCCTTACGATATTCCACGTTTTCAGACGCATGACAGGTTTTTATATGCACGGAGAGGAGAGGCCTATTGTGGTTCTTCTTTTGTGATTATTTTTTGTTTATAGTACCATCCACTATTTGGTTGTAGGTCTTGTCAACGGCATTTATTTGTGCATGCTTAGCTCTTGTGTTGGCAGTGTCGCACATACTTTCGATGCTATTGTACCATTGCCATGCAGGATATGATTGGTTATACCTACCGGCGTCATGATTATACTAGTGTTTTTTCTCCTGAGCGTGGCGCTAGTCAGTCTAGGGTAGGTAGAGAGCAGGTAGAATTTGCGAGATATCGTTCCACTGTCTACCACCTTACTCCATCTTACTATGATTTGCAGACTAGAGTTCCATGTCCATGTTGGGATATATCTGTTGGTATATGGATGCGACCGAGGGGCATTCTTTAGATGCTTTACCAGTGGCCCCTATGCCCTACTATGATGATGAAGCTTCAGCTCCGCTCCATGATGTAATGGAGGTTCTTAGCGATGCACCTGATAGCGGATCTATGACCTCTTATGTGCCTATACTAGAGGTTATTCTTGAGCATCCTGTATCTGATAGTTTAGTTGATAGGTTTGACTTAGGTAGTGATGCTGATTTCGGATTAGGGTTATTATTTGCACTAGAAGATCTTAGGGAGTTTGAAGATTTTAGTTTAGATCTTTTGTTTTCTTAGTTTTTTAGGTTTCTACTTTATTTTTCATTTATAAAATAAGAAAAAAAATAAATAATAAATAACCTTTAGAAAAAAAAAAACTTTTCGAGTTCATGTCTTTTTTAGGTTTTAGTGCACTCTAGTTTCATTCTTCACATAGTTAGGTAGTTAGCTTGCACGCATGGTTAGGGTATTCCTTTCAGTGCTGGAGTTTGGGATACTTAAGTTAGCGAGATGGACAGTTCTATATGCAAGAATGGTTATCAAGTGGAGAACTATACTGCTCTAAACAACTAAACAGTGGAAGCATTACGATAGCCTAGTTGATCAAAATTGTGACATGAGCATATGACAATTCTTTTGTCTGGGGAAAAGTTTTATTATTTATTTATCTAATCCTTTAACATTGTACTGGTTAGTGTATGTTTCATGTGCAGATTCGACTATGATTTTGAGTTATATACTGCTGCATGCTTCTATTGATGATTCTCGGAGTTGCAATATCCACGTACAAATCAAGTTGTTTCATACCTATACTCTTTATCTGTATTCATTCGTTTGAAAGGCGAAGTACAACAATAGAAATTGATTGAGCTAACTCAAAGATTTCAATAGCCTAAGTAATTACAGAAGAAATATTTCAAACAAATATGAATGACACATATCTAATTCCGTATATATGAAGTCCACTCACAAGGGATGGGACTTGGCACTAGGATGAGATTAAAAAGGGGGGTGATGTGTGTGTATAACATAGTGAATTCCATTGTATGGATATCTGATTAGGAATCCTATAGAGTTTTCCCCTATCTTTTAGTTTCTTTTCTAGCGATATGTAAGGTAGCTATGCAACAAGGTTCTCTCCACAAAATTTTGACTAGGAGTAGCGTGGAAGAGAGATGCTGAACTGGTGAGTATTCTTTGCTTATCATTTTCCTAGGCAGAGTGACTAGTATAATGCGCTAGATTAGATTCCTCGAACAAAGTTGTTGAGCTGAAATGTTTGACCGTTCAATTAAGTGACGTATTCTTAGCTCTCTAGTTGATATTTTTTTTTTTTAGCCTACTTAACACCCAATCCAAATATTAAAAGTTCAGAAGAGTCTATATATTTATTCTTTTAAAATTTAAAAAAATAAAAGAAAGAAAAAAAACGCCCTAAGATTGCAAGGTTTGAAAAAAAAAACAAAAACCAAAAGAAGATAACCATCGCCTCTGAGGCCTGGTAGGCTATAGGGATTTCCTTGACGGGTGCCCTGCGTCTGATGCCTTGCATCTCTTTGGGGTGGGACCTTTTGGAAGGAGAATAAATGTATATACTCTTTTGACACTGAAAAGAATGCTATTAAAACTTAAAATTAAAAGAAAAACTTTGGACACTTGGAAGCAAGGGATCATTGGCTGGTTGTTCTAGTAGAACATGGAGGGTTAGGAGCTAAACCCTAGGAGTCGTATTTGGTGTTGTAGTATTAGCTTGCCTTGTTTGGGTTCTTTGTTAAGTAACAATCTTATTAGTGAGGCTATTTCAGAAGCAATATTTCTAGTAGGATAGTAGTGTGGCAATTTATTGCCTAGAGGGATTATTGTTGTTTAGCGGCTCTAGACAACTTCCTAGTTGGTATATTATAAGCAATGGATGAAGCTCTGTTATGCATTTAAGTGGGGAGAGTGAGTAAGGGGAATGTTAGTTTGCACATGTTTTTACATAATTTCATTGACACATTTGTATTATTTGCATTACAATATGACACACACAAGTATTTTTCTGCTTTTCCAGTGTCTACTCATTGTCCATGTGCGGTTTTGCAGATCTTGTACTTGTGCTCATGAGGACGCTTTGCAATTAAGTGGGGGAGAGTATATTTTTTCTTTTGAAGTTGCGTAGTAGTGCTCGTGGTAGTTGTGTTTGTGATGTAGCTGTGCTCGTGAGGACACTTCGCAATTAAGTGGGGGAGAATGACAACACCTAAAAACATGCCATCTATTGCAACAATTTTTTGGCAAATTTGCATATAAGTGACACCTTATTACCAATTTTTTATCTTAATTTACTACAGATGCGGTGCTCGTTGTTGTCTTTGGAGGCCGTGTCCTTGTAGTTCGACCAGGAAATGTCGGTACAAAACTCAACCTTTGGCCTATGTACAAACAAGAAAAGCTCTTATATCTCATTTGCAAGGCATAGGCTATGGAGACCAAGAATTAGAGACTATAGGACTTTGCAAAATGAAGTCCTTTGAGCTTATGCAATCCACATCCTTAGAGCCACTAGAAATCATGTCATCCATGGAAGATTATGCAGTTCCCTTTGAGTTTGATGAGCCTAGGTTACAACAAAGGAGAATTGTGTCAAAGCCCTCAATAGAAAATTGAGATGGCACTAAAGGTACAAGAGCATTACACAAAGATGATCCATCATTGTGGATTCCCACTCATAAGATGTATGACCATCCCCTTAGTTTCCAAGGATATGAATAACGGCAAGAGAACCTAGAAAAACTAGAGAGAACTCACTAAAACTCGAAGTGTGCCAACTGTATGAAGCATAGTAGCAGCACTAGCTGGCAATATCGACCAAGCCACCTAGTATTTACAAAGGACTTTTTTTTGCCAACTAGGTAGTGTCAAGGATAGCTAGAAAACAACATATGAAGTGAAAAGGATATAGTGACAAGAAATGGGCACACCAAGTGGGAACAATTAGTTGGAATAGATTTTACATTGCTTGTTAGGGCAATGCTTAGGTTATGGTCAAGGTCATGGAGGAGATCGACGTGGTAAATATGGGTGTGGTAGTTATGCGTGGGAAAGGGGGGATGCGAACTGCCAAGAGGAGGGAAGAGATGCCATCAAGCAAGGGAGAGAGAGGACGATCGTGCAAAAGTGGCTTGCAAAAACATGATAATGATAGACGGCTGCAATGCCAAGATGATGAGCACGATGGCCAGTGCGAAGATCTGATCCGAGGATGAAGATGGTTGCCATGAGTCTCTAATTGTCAGCAAAAGGATACTCTTGGTGTAGAGAGTGAGGGAGAGAGACAGCGACATCACAAAATGGGCACATAATCAAAGGTGGGAGTGCTTATTTCCCTGGAAGCGTTGGTAAGGAGAGGTCATTGTGTGCAGGGAGTACTAGAGCATGTCATCGATAAGGTTTCTGGTGTGTAGTTGAGAGAATCTAGGGAATCTCAATGCATGATTAAGCAGAGATATACGTGAAGAAATGATGAAAGCCAGGGTGCATGTTTGAGACTTCGAAACCAACAATGTGTGTTTAGAGAAGAAGCCGTATTATTGGCGCTGACAGGGTTATTTATTGGACCTAACAGGGTGGATTCATTGATCAATTATGGGTCTCCAAAGGGAATTTTGGTAATCTTAGGGCCTGGGAAAAGCTAGCAGGAGATGAGACAATGAGAGAGAGAGAGAAAGAGAGACTCGAGGGCGTAAGATTTCTTGGGAGGGGGGCGCCATTTCTGAGGACGAATTGTTTTGCCTTCACTTCTCTGTTAGAAATTATGACGATGGATTGCTTGTGTGTCAGAAAGAAGTGAGGTGGTGTATGATTGCCTCTCTACCCAAATAGGGTCGGGGCGCCATTGGAGAGCAGGCGAGAGGATCTTGGGGGGTGCCAAGAAGAGAAGAGGCAAGATAGGGGGTTGCATGTTTAACGGGGAAGCACAAGGACAGCCATTCTTCTTCTTCTCCTCCGCCACCTCTATGTTGGCATCAACTTCATCAAAAACGACATCTACATTCTTCTCTATATGAGTCCTCCCTATATGCACTTCATCCTTTATCAAAATTGGTCCATGGTGGCTCTCTTTTCCTTATACATAAGAAGAAGAAGAAGATATTTAATTCTCCTAAGAACCCTTATCGAAAAGGTTTATTCAAAGAAGTAAAGACCTAGTTCATACATAGCAATCTTCAAGCCCAATTTAGCAATGTGTGGGAAATCAAGGATGGAATAGAGTTGAAAGTGATTGCAATACGAAGAGTACTTCGATGACTTACGTTTGCTGGACTACAAAGGTAGACCTTCAAAGACATAATTACAAAACTCCGAATTTCCAAGTTTCAAGATCATTATAGAAAATGTGAGATTAAGCTCGAGCAATGGGAAACAAAGAAAGAATTTTGAGTAGAGTACGGGATCGATAGACTAGATACCCTTAGCTGGACTGCAGGAGGACACGGTCTCCAAGGACGTGACGACGACCCGCAGTTTAACACGTAAGCGTTTTAATTCATTTATCTAAAATAAATAATATAATATAAGTAAATGTTTATTTTAATATTTTTAGAAAATGCCTTGAAATCTGTTTTCTTGTGTTGAATTATTTTTTGCATTTATGTGCACCTGAAATTATTTTCTAAAAATCAAAAATAGTGAAAATGCTCTAAAATGGTTCAAAATTGATATATATGAATTTTTACAAAATTTTTGGTTAATTCAATATGACTTATGATATTTTTTTGATAAATAAAATTTCTTTGAAAATTTACTAAAAAAAATTCATAATATTTAAAGGTGTTTTAATATATTTGAAAATTTAAAAATGGTTATTTTTAAAGAAAAATCATAGTTTTCATTTAAATAAAATGTGTTATTTATCAATGAAAATTATGGATTCCTAGTGAAAGGCTGAAAAGATAGTTTTTGAGTTGTTAGTGAATTTTTGTAAGGATTAAAAGGAAAGAAATAACAATTTAATAATTTTTTCCTTAAAGAAATGCTTGCGTTAAGATATGGTGTTTTGGTTTTGATAAATAGAGATTATCCGTGGTGTGAAAATTTATGAAATATGGGAGGGTAAGAATAAAAAGCTTAATAGTACTTTGTAATAATTACTAATGTTAGATTTCAGCTACAATATTTGGTTTAAATTAAAAACAACATAAAAATTAACAATTTAATGATTAGATGGCATGGGATGAAGTCTCAGCGTCTATATTAAATATCTAAATTTTATTTACATTTACAGAATTCTGATGATTGCAAGAATTATGAGTGGAGGGCCACTAGGACTAACTGATAAATTAAAGGGAAATATGGGGATTTAAAATACACTATGTATGTGTTTACACTGGAGTGTAGAGAGTATCTGTTTTTATCATGATTGGTATTTAGTAAAGAAGAAGAAAGAAAGGACCTTATTCTCACAAAACGAATTAATTATCTAAACACTAAAAAGCAACGACGAATTGCAATACGAAGAGGGAAAATGTTACAAGGAATTAAAATTATGGGTTTATGGTACGTTAGAAAATGTATTTTGAATGTTTGCTATCACTTAAATAGATAAAAAGAATTAATTTTAATCAATTGGAGAAGAGAAATATAAAAAGGAATTTAAATGGAGATATTCGAATAGATCCAAGGGATCTATACCTTGAAACAAAATTCTCAAAGTCAAAC